>NC_073262.2:77603750-77917500 GCF_029289425.2 Pan paniscus | reverse complement strand
TATGCATTAAAATTTTTTATTCATAGTATTTTCAGATGAAGTAGACCATCTCTTCCAGGAAAATGTTTCCACTACTAATTCAAATTGCCCCTAAGCAACCTAAATAAAGAGACCATATAGTGCAGTCATTCAGAACAGGAAGTTGGATGTCAAAGAGTTCTGGATTCAAATTTGAGCTCTACTACTTACCAGCCCTGTGACCTGAAGCAAGCTACTTTTCTGTGCAAGATCTCTGTACTGAAAATAGAAATAATGAGAGTTATTTTAAGAATCAAATTAGATAATGAATGTATGGTGCTTAGCAGAATGCCTGTCACTACTATTTTGTTGTGTACTTTTTGTTGTTTTATTACATCCATCTCATGAATTTCAAGCCTTAACAGCATAGAGAATAGCTGTTCTATCCAGGGAATAGAAAATCATCAAGCATCAATTATTATGTTGCTCAGCTGCTATGTTGTATAAAAGGAAAGCACGGCTATCCCACAAGTTGTGAGAACTAGGGAAAAGAGAACTGGAGTGATGGGAAGAGGAAGCAGTAGGAAACATGAAAGTCACTTAATTACCAAGAAGATGTTTTACTAATGTATCTCACATGTTGTTAATTAATTCAGTATATACTTATTGCACACTAACTATATGCAAAACACTGTGCTAGGTGTCAGAGTGTTCTGGAGTTACAAAGATCAGACATGTTACCTGCCTTCAATAATCGTAAAGCCCAGCAGAGTGGTTACCTTCATTATATCTGTACTACCTTGCCTCATAGTCACTGACTTATCAGCCTTAGTCTATTGATTATGAGAAGGTATGCTGTCATTCACATTTGTTCCTCTGCACTTAGCACAATACCTTGCTCCTAATAAGTATGCAATAAATGTTTGTGGAAGTAAATTCTTATCATGAAGGAGAGAATCAATCATTGTTGGATTTCTAACTATACTATGTAAGCTCTTAGAAGGCAAAGACATGTACTTGTAAATTTCTTGATGCCAAGAGAAAGGTGTTTTTGATATTAGATTAGCAGTTATGCCAATATTAAAATACTGCATCATTTGTTCTCACTCATAGGTGGGAATTGAACAATGAGATCACTTGGACACAGGGCAGGGAACATCATACACCAGGGCCTGTCGGGGGGTGGGGGGCTGGGGGAGGGATAGCATTAGGAGAAATACCTAATGTAAATGATGAGTTGATGGGTGCAGCAAACCAACATGGCACATGTATATCTATGTATGAAACCTTCACGTTGTGTGCATGTACTCTAGAACTTGAAGTATATATATATAAAAAAACTGCATCGTTGTTAAAATGAGAGTTGCTATGCAATATCAAAATGCACTTATTGCAGTCTCCATTTTCAATAGGCCTCTTTAGTCACAGGTGCATAAAATATGCATTGTATTGCACTGTGGTATCTAATTAAAGGAAATAAAGCAATGAAAATATGCTCTCTGTAAACAGGCTCTTTCCTTGAGGTTTGGAAAACCCATTTTTTGATAAGATACTATAAAGAAGCTTTACGTTGAGTCATAAATGCTGGAACTTCGTGATTTATTTTTAATTCATATTATTTTAGTTTATTTGTCTATTAAAATACATTATAAAATATGGACAATTATGTTTAAATTAGGAAGAACTGATTACACAATGTGTATGTTTTCCAATTCTCATGTGGCTGTAATAGACAATTCATAATACTGTTATAGTTTATTTGATAAAATTATGGTTTGAGGAGTGTATTCTTTCTGATGTTCTATGAGGTAGATTGTGCGTTGTTATATTACTGAACTTTGTTGGCTGTGGAAGTTTGCAGCTGAGGCTTTAATGGCAGAGTGGAGGCAGGCTACTCCTCCTCTCTTGAAGCTGATTATAATCGGTAGGCTGGAATGAAATTATCTACAGCCTAATCCAAGCATGATGACTTTCCATTAATCTGTGATGGGGTTTTATTTCTTTATTATGAGCTAAATGTGTAAACGCATCAGAATTAGCAAAGCCATTTTGGCACGATTTAATTCTCAGGGCTCCCTCTGCTGGTAGTGAAAGATGACAAATTTACAGAGAGCTTAAGAATGAGGGCAATACAATTATTACCACAATTTTGCCATTTATATTAGATCTAAATTTATTGTTGGACACTTATGCAATAAAACCAATGTTTTGGTTTACAGCTAGCCAGTTTTCCCCTTAAAGATTAAGTGATATTTTGTGGTTGAATTAATTAGTCTTTTCATCATGGAAAATTGAGCTATTTTGTATTTAAAATAAATATTTGCCAGAGTTATACACAGTAATTTATAACATCACTTATACAAATTATTACCAACAGCTTACATCAATAGAAATGGAACACTTAATAGAGACATAGTGAAGATTTAGTAGCTACCCAAACTACTTCATTCTCCCCTATAATTCCTATACAACAAATACCCCACATACCATCGGATAAAAATTACTTTCTGAGACATAATTCCCATCTCAATGTAATATATATATTACATGAAAAATTGGGGCTGGGCGAGGTGGCTCACGACTGTAATCCTAGCAGGATTTGGGAGGCCAAGGTGGGTGGATCACTTGAGGTCAGGAGTTTGAGGCCAGCCTGACCAATGTAGCAAAACCCCGTCTCTACTAAAAACACAAAAATTAGCTGGGCGTGGTAGTGGGCACCTGTAATCCCAGCTACTCAGGAGGCTGAGGCAGGAGAATCGCTTGAAACTGGGAGGTGGAGGCTGCAGTGCCACTGCATTCCAGCCTGGGCAACAAAGCAAGACTCCACCTCAAAAAAAAAAAAAAAAAAAAAAACAAAGAAAGAAAAGAAAAAAATTGGAAAAAATATTCAAAGTGGAATCTCTGAGACTGAGTACTCATATATATGAGTGCTCTTTTAACTTCGAAGCATACTTTCATATTTATTATCATATTGTATCCTAACAACCCTAGAAATAGAGCAGAGACTATCAACCTAATTCGACAAATACAGAAACAGAGGTCAGAGATTTTAAGTGACTGTCCCCAAGTTATACACTAGTTAGTGGAAAAGAGTGTTTCTTCCAGCAAGGCTCAAAAGCCTCTGTCTCTTGAGAACTATTTAATAAAAAGGCATCAAGAAAATTATTTAAATAATCTAGTTTTTTATTAATGATGTTGTCTTGGATGGCTTCTTCATATTTATACTTCACAATACCCTATTCTGACCAGCTCCCAATGAATCAAAATCTTCTGAGAGCTGTAGACAAATTTCAACAAAGGGTTCTGTCAATGAATGAGAGAAGGCATGAGGGAACTGGCCAGGTAGAGTTCTAGTCAGGATCTTGAGAGACCTCCATCTAGTATTCAGCTAAAATTGTGCAAATGTAGGCATTGTCCTCTTCAGAGACTTTTTTGATCCAAAAGGGACCACTCTATCATTATCCAGTAGGTTGGTGCTTAAAAGATGGGCTATTTTCTCAAAACTCCAAGTTTCAAGATCATTCAGGAAGTGATGAGAGTTCTGTTATTGTATAGAACTATAACCTGGGTTCTAATTAGGTCAGCCTCAAGATAAAAACAAATGAATAATACAGTTCCCAAGAGTCACCCAGACCATAAGCAGATAATCTTTTGAAACCAAATCACGAACTTAGCTTTTTTCCATGCATAAGTGCACAACCTTTTAGCAAAATTTAATGACAGAGTTGAGACCAAAGATTCTGGTCTAACTAACAATCCTCAGTGAAATCAGTTTGATGGTTTCAGTTCAGTGCATATCATGAAAGCACTCTGGCACAATTGATAGGATGTTCATGAGGAGGTAATATACAGATCCGCAGATTAAATTACTTTTCACCCCAAGAGATATTTATAGGGGCGATCTATCAAGGTTACAGGGAAGAGCAGTGACATGACAGTAAGAATGTTCAACCTAAGCTTATATGCTAGAACATAAAGACACCTGCAATTTTGTCTTTGTTAACTATTACAATTGACAACTTTTCATTAGAAAGTGTTTTGGTACAGAAATTAGTTCTAAAGATTTATATTTGTTTTTCACATTGAATAAAAATGTAGAAATGCATCAATTTATTTTATTATAGAAAAGATACTACCTATATTTTAATATATATATGAAATTACTGTTTCCATAGTTAAAAAGTCAATTTATTTTATTATAGAATATGTGCTACCTACATCTTAAAGAATAAAGACCAGAAATATGAAATTATTATGTTTTTACAACTATAAAACCCATTCAATGACAAAAAATTATTTTTCTGAATAGAAGCTTCGGCAAACATTTTGCCTCTATAAAACCTTCCATGAGATCTACTCAATTTCGACTGCATTTCAATGTTGGGTAATACAAGTGGATGAAATTGTCATGTTCAACTCCACAAATTCTATTCCAATAATTCTTAATTGGAATGGAATCTGGGCCACCTGACCTTTAGACTTCACATTAATAAACTGTGTTATTTTCTTGATTTTGTCAACAATTGAGAAAATAGACTTAACTATGTTTTCAAAAGCACAGTAATATTTTATTTAACTATGTCTCACATATCTGATTACTTCATTCTACAGACTGCAACAACCAAGGAACCAGAAGAAAACTAAAAAGGCATCTAAAAAATAAGAATAAATCGGGTCAAAGCTCAACCACTGTATTTGTGAGAAAGTTCCTTGGTACCTCATTTATAGTCTATTTACTCTTATTTTTATATACATTCCAACAAGCTTGGTTAACTGGAAGAAAGGTGAAGTGAGCATACTGGCATTAAGAACAGCATTTTATGTATACCAGATGCAAATCAAATTACCACTCAGGTCCAGAGAAAGGGAGAATTGTAAAATTGTAAAACACACATAAAAATCTACTCTTCTCTAGTCATAATATCAGAAAGCAAGATTAAAATGTATGCCTTATAATCTTTAATGCTGAATAAACTGAAGAGTCCATATTGCCTACTAACTCCACTAAGGAATATTTACTCAACCACTTGGCTCAGACCAGGCTGTCACAGATCCAGAGAGAGACCACCGAGATTTACACTAGGAAGGGGAGAACACGTCTCTTCCTCCTTGCCTGAATGCAAATCTAGCTTCAGAGGCCCAGATGGGGCTCAGCAGAGAAAGAGAGAAGCCAGAGTTGGCAGCCAATGTAACCTGTATTCACTTATCCACAGAGGGCCACCTCTACAGGATCTCCATGGCAGGTTCTTCTGCTCTACTTGTACAGAGGCACAAGAAAGCCGTGTTCCCCACTCTTCTTGAGCAGCATTCAGCAAGGGTGGGAGTAAAGGAAGCATTCTCCTTTCGGTGTTAAAGTAGAGTCAAACAAGAGCAAGAAATGGATACTCAGGGGATACGCACTTTATATCCTCCCAAAGATATAAATCATGGTTTAAACAGAAAGCCAAATAAAACACATCCTGCTGATTGACCTTTCAATACTGAATTAAAGTCCCATTTTTCTCTCCACGAATATCTTCGTTTGATAAAGTCAGAGTGCCTTTCATACTTCCTGTGTTTCTTTGATTCTCTTCCAAAATGTTGAACCCAGCAAAAATGGAAATATTTTACAAAGACAGTATCATGAGAGAAACTTCTAATTTTGAGTGGATGTCTTTGAGAACATTTAAGAAAACACTTGAAAATCTCTAGAAATTATTTAAAGAATCTCAGAGTGATCATTTGTAACAGGGTTCTCAACCTTCTTAATCACAAGGGGACTTTTAAAAAGTTTGCAGAAAATGGAATTAAAATATAAAATTTAAAAATATAAACTTTGTTTCTCAAAAAAACTCCATCAAGGTCAAGACACTTTTGTAAGTGATGATATCAGCCATTTTAGTCCATACCTAAAGAACTGACATTTCTGAGAATTTAACCACATCAATGCAGTCTTTCTTTACACTATTAAGTGAAGGAAAATAAGTGTCCTTTAGAGACTTTTTAAGATTAGAAAACAAAAAGTAATCAGAAATAGCCAAATCACGACTGGAACATGGATATCTAATGATTTCCCCCTGAAAACTCTTGTTTGATGAGAGGAATTAGCAGGAGCATTGTCATGCTGGAGAAGGACTCTTTGGTGAAGATTTTTCTGGGCATTTTTCTGCTAAAGCTCTAGCTCCTTTTCTCAAAACACTCTTTAATAAACAGATCTTATTGTTCTTTGGCCCTCTAGAGAGTCAACAAGCAAAATGCCCCAAAAAACTGTTGCCATGACCTTTGCTCTTGACCAGTTTGCTTTTGCTTGGATTGAACCACTTCCACCTCTTGGCAGCCATTCCTTTGATTGTGCTTTGTCTTCAGAATTGTACTGGTAAAGCCATGTTCCATCTCCTGTTATAATTCTTCAAAGAAATGCTTTGGGATCTTGACTTCACTTATTTAATGAAAGCTCTGCTCTTGCTCTTATCTGCAGCTCTTATCTGGGTGCAATGGTTTTGGCACCCATCAAGTGGAAAGTTTGCTCAACTCAATTTTTCATTCAGAATTGTGTAAGCTGAACCAATTAAGATGTCTATGATGTTGGCTATTGTTCCTGCTGTTAATCATCAGTACTCTTAAATTAGGGCATGAACAAGTTTATTTTTTTCCTCAAAAATTGATGTGGATGGTCTGCCACTGTGGGACTCACCTTCAACATCATCATGTTCCCTTCCTAGAACTAGTTTTTCATTTGTAAATTGCTGATTTATTTGGGGAATTGTCCTCATACACTTTTCATAAAGGCTCAATGATTTCACCATTCTTCCACTAAAGGTTCACAATAAATTTGATGTTAGTTCTTGCTTCAATTTTAGCAGAAGTCATGTTGCTCTGATAGGGGCTCTTTTCAAACTGGTATCTTATCCTTCTTAATGCCTCAAACCAAATCCTGTTCAGGCATGTTATAACAAGTCACTACGAGTTTATTTTGGCACAAAAATTTTTTGAAATTCATGTATTTTTTTTCATAATATGCATTTT
Organism: Pan paniscus; assembly: GCF_029289425.2. Taxonomy (NCBI): domain Eukaryota; kingdom Metazoa; phylum Chordata; class Mammalia; order Primates; family Hominidae; genus Pan; species Pan paniscus. Next base: position 77,910,537 of record NC_073262.2, on the reverse strand, counting down.
CTATGAACTTTTTGAAGTCACCTTGTATGAAGACTCCTTGCTGGAAGTCTTTAAACTTTTAGTGTCTGTTGATTAGGAAGCAATATAATGATGAAAAGCTACTACCAAGTTAATGATTAATTTAATTTTAGATTAACTTTCAATTAATCACAACATCTACATATATTTGGAAAGTAGCAATATATGTATGTGGGAGACAGTATTTAAAACCTATTTTAAACCTACTCACAGATTAACCATAGTAACTTCAAAGACTCCTAGAAACTAAGATCCACAGGTTGGAAACTACTTTAGAATAACTAAACTCATAAAAATAATAAGTAATTAAATCATCTAACCATTTTGAATGTGTGCCAAATTAATGGCAGGAATCTGAAAACAGATGAAATTAAGTGTTCCCCTACTTTTTTAAGATCAAGTATATTTTGAATACAAATAGTATAAAGAAACTGAAAACTAAATACTTGACTGGCATTGAGACAAAAGAGACTTCACATTTAACACAGGAAAGGATGTCATTAAAAATTAATCCTTGCCTGAAAAAAATGGTTTTTTTTTCCTCCCCTTTTCTCTTTTATTCTGGAAGAAAAGGAAAAGATAGGAACATATAGATGATAAGGTAGCAGAATCATGTGGTGGCTAAGAGCCCAGTTTTCAGAGCCGGACAAAGTTGGGTTGGGTTTAAAACCAGGCCTCAACTAAACCAATATATAGGAAGGATCTTGACAAGTTTCTTCACACTTCTGAGTCTTTTTCAAATGTAAAATAAAAATATCTATATACAAAAATACCTATTGTATTATTTTGTTCTCATGCTGCTGATAAACACCTACCAGAGACTGGATAATTTATAAAGAAACTAGGTTTAATTGACTCACAGTTCCACACGGCTGGGGAGGCCTCACAAACATGGTAGAAGAGCAAGGGACATCTTACATGGCAGCAAGCAAGAAGAACTTGTTCAGGGGAACTCCTCTCTATAAAACCATCAGATATCATGAGACTTATTCACTTTCATGAGAACAGCACAGGAAAGACTCACCCCCTTGATTCAATTACCTTCCACTGGGTCCCTCCCACAACACGTGGGAATTGTGGGAGCTACAATTCAATATGAGATTTGGGTGCGGACACAGCCAAACCATATCACCTATTTTATATATTTACTAATAGGAATATTTATATTCCCATATATACACTTGAAATAGTGAAATAATTTACAATTACTTCACTCAGAGACTACTTCAGAGAATGGTGATATAACCATCTACTTCAGAGAATAGTGATAAGCACTGAGTAAAGTAATTGTAAATTGTAAATTGGTGTATAATAAGAGCTCAAAAAGTGATCATCATTGTTAGGGAATTTTGTATGTAAATGGATACTCTAATGAGGTTTATGTTTAGAAAGCTAATATTTTTTAGTACACATAGAGAAAGAACAAATTGCAAACAAACCTAAATGCTAGATCTTCAAAGTGCAAAGTGTAGATAGGTAGATATCCTCATCCTGTTTAAGTCAACTCCAGAAGATGAAAAGACAGAATTTTTGTCATTATTTATTTTATGCTCAGACTCTTTGCTGAGGCCATAAGTACCAAATGGTCTCTGTACTCCCGGTAATATTCAAGACACTTACAGAAGCTAATGTAAGTCAAAAAATGCCTATAAACTTAACAGAGTGTCTGAGACAAGCATGGATTATGACAAAGACATAGTCTGGGGACCTTCCTATTGTTTTAGTGAAATGTATAGTCTTCATTTGTGAAAGAAAACCCTATTTCTGCTTTTAAATAGGCACTCTGTATTCCACTACTAGGTTTAGAGATTGTGTATTGTCAAAAAGGATCATATATGAACTCATATGCTGACATTGCACTTTTTCTTTAGTAGAACATTAATTCCCTTCTACCTCCCCTTAAAAAGAACAGTTGAATAAAAACACAAATCAAAAATATATTGTGCCTTTAAGTTGGAAAACCAAATTTCCACTTCTCACTCTTGCATAATGCTGAATATTATGCATTTCTTTTACCTTGAAGATAAACAGATATAAAGATCTATTTCTCCATTTTTGTATGGGGTGGGGAAGAAGGAATTGCAACTCAGAATTTCCTTTTTCTTGAAACGTATTAATACTCAGGAGCCAAACATTTAGCTTCACTTGAAATAAGGATTATAACACCAAGAAAGTGTCTTTGGCCCTTCAGGGATTTTTTTGAAGTCTGCAGAAAATCATGCTGATAGCACCTGAAGGATCAGGAAAGATAGTTCAATTACAGTCGGGAAGTGCTGCAAAGAAGATCTGCACATAATTCTCACAGTGCTCATTACCTCTGGCTTTCTGCCTTAGCAAGTGCCGTGTACTATATCAAGCGTGTAAATGTTCTATGCAGAATGCTTTTTTGTCACAGCCTTTGGGCCCCTGGGGCACAGACAGGGCTAAAAGAAAGTTAGCATAAGACATTCAGGATCCAGTTTCCTAACTTTTCAAACTGTTGAGGTTTTAATCATGAAACTTATGATGAATAAAAATATCAAGAAGTATAACACAACAAGTATTTAATAGTTGGTTAAACCAGATGACAATCCTATGAGGGATGCAAATACTGTGGCCATCTTTATCGGGTTTGTTTGGTTAGTTTGTTTTCAATATAAGGTGTAAGAACTCATCCCGAGTCATCCATCAAGTTTGGCCCAAATATCCTAATCTCTCTCTTTTGTTATACTGTCCTGAAGTCATATAAGGTCTGGGCTTTCTTCTTCCAAATTTTCAGTTTCTTGTTCGGTCTCCGATCATTCATAAGCCCATTCATCCATTCCACATGTGTTTTTGAGCTCCTACTGTGTGCAAGGCACTAAATATACATAAGTATGTACTCCCTCCCCATGTGTAGGTTACAATCTGTGGGTGATACCAATGATAAACAAATAAATATGCAACTACAAGTGATTATACATGCTCTGAGGGGAATGAGTAGCGAACACTGATGGTCAAATAGAGAAGGCCTCTCTGGGGTGACATTTAAGCCACAGTCTGCAAAATGAGAAACATACAGAGCTTTCCAAGAAAGGAGAACAGAAAGAAAGTGCTCTGGGATTCCTGGGTATTCCCAGGACCCAGGGAAGCCAGTGTGACTGAGGCAGAGCAGGCGAGGGGCAGTGTGGCTACAACGGCATTAGAGATGGGCTGGGGCCAGATCACACAGGCCCTTGTAAGATCTCATTAACTTGAGTTTTCTAAAGTGCAATGAGGAGCCTTTGAAAGGTTTTAAGCAGGAAAGTGGCATGGCTTTAAAAGACCTTTCTCTAACTGCTGTGTACTAAATGGACTGAGGTTGGTAATACTGAAACAGGGAAGGTGAATAAGGAGGCATTTGCACTTGGCTGTGCTATGGAAGTAGTTCTCTTCAATTGACTTCAAGAAAAGCTGTAAATGCAGTGGGAAGGTAAATTCCAAGGCAAGGAAGTGCTATGCTGCTAACCAAAATTTTTGTGGTGTTTCTAAGCTATATCCTACTACTTCATTTCTTTGAGCATCAGTTTCTCTGGATAAACTTGCCAATCTTAAAAAATTATATTGAGGATTATATGACAAAATTAATTAACATGAAACATCTAACACCATGGCTGGCACATAATAGGTGCTCAATAAATAATATTGTTATTATTTTCCATAAAGGTACTACTTTATGGAAAAGGTACTTCTCATGGCCTTAGAAATCTCCATTTTTTAGTGGTCAATCTCTATTTAGAAACTTGTTAAAACAGAAATTACCTCATTTAAATGAGTTCCTATCTTCTTGCTTGCTTTTTCTTTTACATCTTGAAGTAGAGGCTGATTTTTCAAAATAATGAATAGACTACCAAATGCACGAAAATCAATCAAAACCTTAAAAATTCAAAGTATGTTCAATATCATTCTATAGTAGTTTGCTTTACTTCTGGTTAACATGTAGGACACATTTTACATACCCATTTCTGTTTATATACAAATAGAGAAAAATATTTCAAATATGAATTATTATATTTAAATTGTTTCCAGTTTTAATCCATAGTTCACTAAATCTGAATTACATTTTATGAGTCAGTATTTATCATTTAATAATAGTACATTTTATATTTTATATCATGAAATCATAAACCAAATATTAAGGATCAAGTTCAATTAATATTTTTACTTGCTAATGTTTATAACTAAGATATTGGTGTGCCAGTATCAGTAAATGAGTATTTTTTCAGTGAAGAAATATAAACAATATTCTGACTAATATTGTCCACTTATTTTTCTTAATCTCATATTTAGTTTTTAGCTACATAAGCAAAAAGGAGTTTGGCCTGACTTCGGGGTTGGGGGGAAAGTAAAATTCTGGATTTGGGAATACTGGATTAGTAATAGTTTGCAGGGCATCTGGAAAGTGCTCCCAAAAGTACCTATGGCCCAATCATAAAAGAGTTTGAGGAGACCGCAGCCACACAGGACCCAAATCTGACAGCATCCAACCTTTAGAGTTTTCTCTGCATCTCTTCCCCTCCACTGACCCACATGAAAAGACAAAGGCCAATTCATGATTGGGCAGATATATTTGAATCTAGGGCCAATTATAGAACACTCTCTAAAGCTATATGTTACTAAATTGATAGAATGCAACTCAGATCAAATAAAGGTCCCACAAATATAGCTATATCCAGAAAAATCTGGATAAAATATTGTTAGTGACCAGCATAGCTTTTTAGTAAAAAGCTGTGTTTCTAATATTGTCTTGTGAATTAGTGTGTATCAGATCAGCCACAGATTTTCCATTAAAAATGAACCAAACAAAGTATGGAATCTACAAACACTGCAGAAAATAAACATAGCTTGGCTCAGTCTTTCTTGGAAAATGAGTTCAGAAAATTGGGCAAAAGTACTAGTGATGTAAGTCTTCTGGCTGCCACCCTGGAAGAACACAGAGACTCTATCTTTTCCCTTCTCCATTGTCATATAGAGGGAGTTGGGGTTTCCAAGCTCTAAAATACAAGTCATAGGTACCACCTTCATGAGCAGCGATGGGACTCTGTGAACTACAAGGAACAGAGGTCTAAGAAGTAAGGGTGGAGTCTGGGAGCAGTAGCTCACTCCTATAATCCCAGCACTTTGGGAGGCCGAGGCAGGAGGAACACTTGAGCCCAGGGGTTCAAGACCAGCCTGGGCAACATGACAAGACCCAATCTCTACAAAAAATTTAAAAATCAGCCATGTGTGGCTACACACATCTGTAGTCCCAGCTACTTGGGAGGCTGGGGTAGGAGGATAGCTTGAATCTTGGAGGTCAAGGCTGCAGTGAGCCATGATCATGACACTGCACTCCAGCCTGGGCAACAGTGTGAGACCCTGTCTAAAAACAAACAAAAAAAGAAGTAGAAGTGGGGGAAGGGAGCTGAGAAGCAGGGGAGGAGTTCTGGAAAGGGGGGAATGTAGAGAGGTCCCCACATGAACTCTTGGATATTCAGTCCAGCCCTGGAGAAGCTGGAGAATGATGATGAATGTCCCAGTTGTGTCCCAGGCAGAGGCAAGAACAGAATGAGGGCAGGAGTGGAATTGATCACAAATCAGAGAAAGGGGAGGGGGAAAGAGAAAAGAGTACATACTTAAAGCCAACAACCCAGTGAGATGTGTCTGCAGGTCATGGGAGAGGGTGAAGAGCTGAGAGAATATATAATACAATAATCAACACAACACAAACAGAAAAACTGGTGGCTTATCGCATTATTCATATTGACTTTTAAAGAGATGTTCAATGCCCAGTTTTTATATCTCTCAGAGGTTGGAAGTGACATGAATTGGTTATCACTGTTAAATGTGATTGTCTAGATTAAAGTATGCTCATGAAGAAAATGAGGAAAAGTTTACATTTCTGCCAGAGTTATATAAATTATTTTATATGTGTTTAAGTTCTTTTTCTTTTTACACATTTAGGATGCAAAATATATGACAGAGTATCCAATACTGAAGGTTGGGAATTATCCTATGCCACTTTCCTATCTTGACCTGCACTATGTGTCTTAGCCTCTGGTAAAGATCTGTTGTGTGGGAAGCTCTCAATAAACAGCCATTGAGAAGACAGTGATAGTTCTTAAAATTAATACCTCTAGAAGAGTTCACAAGTGTAATAATCATGCTATAATTGTCACCAACACATTCAAAGAACTAGAAACTTTGAATGATTAAGCTAGCCATGCCCATGACCATGGGGCCACTGATCCAAACCATGAAAGCAAGTATATCATGAAAGAAAACCATTTTGCAAGGGGAAAACCTTCTTTTTTAAAGTTTTTAATGTACCTTTTATTTAGAACAGCTTTAGGTTCTGATATGGTTTGGCTGTGTCCCCACCCAAATCTCATCTGGAATTCCCACAGGTTGTGGGAGGGACCTGGTGGGAGGTAATTGAATCATGGGGGCAGGTCTTTCCCATGCTGTTCTTGTGACAGTGAGTAAGTCTCCCAAGATCTGATGGTTCTCTCTTTGCTTGCTGCCATCCATGTAGGACATGACTTGCTCCTCCTTGCCTTCCGCCATGTGAGGCTTCCTCAGCCATGTGGAACTGTAAGTCCAGTTAAACCTCTTTCTTTTGTAAATTGCCCAGTCTTGGGTATATCTTTATCAGCAGTATGAAAATGGGCTAGTACAGTAAATTGGTACCAATAGAGTGGGGTGCTGCTGAAAAGGTACCCAAAAATGTGGAAGCAACTTTGGAACTGGGTAACACGCAGAGGTTGGAACAGTTTGGAAGGCTCAGAAGAAGATAGGAAAATGTAGGAAAGTTTGGAACTCCCTAGAGACTTGTTGAATGTCTTTGTCCAAAATGCTGATAATGATATGGACAATGAAATGCAGTCTAAGGTCATCTCAGATGGAGATAAGGAACTTATTGGGAATTGGAGCAAAGGTGACCCTTGTTATGTTTTAGCAAAGACACTGGTGGCATTTTGGCCCTGCCCTAGGGATTTTTGGAACTTTGAACTTGAGAGAGATGATTTAGGGTATCTGGCAGAAGAAATTCCTAAGCAGCAAAGAATTCAATAAGTGAATTGGGTGCTGTTAAATGCATTCAGTTTTATAAGGGAATCAGAGCTAAACGTTTGGAAAATTTACAGACTGACAATATGATAGAAAAGAAAATCCCATTTTCTGAGGAGAAATTCAAGCTGGCTGCATAAATTTGCATAAGTAATGAGGAGCTGAATGTTAATCCCCAAGACAATGGAAGGGCACGTCAGAGGTCTTCATGGCAGTCCCTCCCATCACAGGCCCAGAGGCCTAGGAGGAAAAAGTGGTTTCATGGGCCAGGCCCAGGTTCCCCGTGCTGTGTGCAGCCTAGGGACTTGATGCCCTGCATCCCAGCCACTCCAGCCATGGCTGAAAGGAGCCAATGTAGAGCTCAAGCCATGGCTTCAGAGGGTGCAATCCTCAAGGCTTTGCAGCTTCCACATGGTGTGGAGCCTGCAGGTACACAGAAGTCAAGAATTGAGATTTGGAAACCTCTGCCTACATTTCAGAATGTGGATGGAAACGCCTAAATGCCCAGGCAGAAGTTTGCTATAGGAGCGGGGCCCTCACAGAGAGCCTCTGCTAGGGCAGTGCAGAAGGGAAATGTGGGGTTGGAGCCCCCACACAGAGTCCCTACTGAGGCACCGCCTAGTGGAGCTGTGAGAAGAGGGCCATCATCCTCCAGACCCCGCAATGGTAGATCCACCTACAGCTTGCACTGTTTGCCTGGAAAAGACAAAGACACTCAACTTCAGCACATGAAAGCAGGCTGGAGGGGGCTATACCCTGCAAAGCCATGGGGGCAGAGCTGCCCAAGACCCTGGGAACCTACCTCTTGCATCAGCATAACCTGAATGTGAGACATGGAGTCAAAAGAGATCATTTTGGAGTTTTAAGATTTGACTGCCCTGCTAGATTTCGGACTTGCATGGGGCCTGTAGCCCCTTTGTTTTGGCCAATGGCTCCCATTTGGAATGGCTATACTTATCCAACTCTCATACCCCCATTGTATCTAGGAAGTAACTATCTTGCTTTAGATTTTACAGGCTTATAGCTGGAAAGGACTTGCCTTGTCTTGGATGAGACTTTTGACTGTGGACTTTTGAGTTAATGCTGAAATGAGTTAAGACTTTGGGGGACTGCTGGGCAGGCATGATTGGTTTTGAAATGTGAGGACATGTGATTTGGAGGGGCCAGGGGTGGAATGATATGGTTTGGCTGTGTCCCCACTAGAATCTCATCTTGAATTCCCACATGTTGTGGGAGGGACCGAGTGGGAGGTAATTGAGTCATAGGGTCAGATCTTTCCCATGCTGTTCTTGTGATAGTGAGTAAGTCTCACAAGATCTGATAGTTACTGTAAGGGGGAGTTTTCCTGCACAAGCTCTCTCTTTGTTTGCTACCATCCATGTAAGATGTGACTTGCTCCTCCTTGCCTTCCACCATGATTGTGAGCCTTCCCCAGCCACATGGAACTGTAAGTCCAATTAAACCTCTTTCTTTTGTAAATTGCCTAGTCTTTATCAGCAGTGTGAAAATGGACTAATACAGGTGCATAGCAAAATGGAGCAGAACTCTCAGTCATTGCTGGTGGGAAGGCAAAATGGCACAGCCACTTTGGAAGACAGCTTGGCAGTTTATTACAAAACTAAATATACTCTTGCCATATAATCCTTGGTATTTACCCAAATGAAGTGAAAACTTGTATCCACATGAAAACCTGTACATGGATGTTTACAGCAGATTTATTCATAATTGCCAAAACGTGGAAGCAACCAAGACATCCTTCTGTAGGTGTATGGATAATAAACTGTGATATGCCCAGACAATGGAATATTAGTCAATGCTAAAAAGAAATGAACTATCAAGCCATGAAAAAACAGGCAGTAATATTAAATGCATATTACTAAGTGAAAAAAACCAATCTGAAAGGCTACATACCATGTGATTCCAACCATGTGACATTCTGGAAAAGGCAAAACCATGGAGACAGTAAAAAGATCAGTGGTTGCCAGGGGTAAGAGGGATAGGAGGGATGAAAAGGCAGAGCACAGAGGATTTTTAGGACAGTGAAACTACTCTGTATAATGCTGTAAAAGTGGATACATGTCATTATACATTTGTCCAAACCTATAGAGTATATCCCACCAACAGTGTGAACCTTCATGTAAACTATGGACTTTGAGTGATAATGATGTGTCAGTGTAGGTCCGTTGATTGTAACAAATGCACCACTCTGGGCAGAGGGGGGATTTTAATAAAGAGGGAAACTGCATGTGTTGGGGTGGGGATATATGGAAAATATCTGCATCTTCCTCTCAATTTTGCTGAGAAAAGCTTTTCATAAGCAGTTTGCTCCGAGTGACGGTTTAATAATAGCTAACTTTGCTGCCTTCTTACTATATGTCAAGTAGTTATACACCTTGTCACATTTAATCCTGAACACAATCCTATAAAGTAGGTACTATCATTACCAGCATCTCTGTTTCACAGAGGAGGAAATGAGGTTTGAAGAGATTGAGTAACTTACCAAAGGTCACTGTCATAACGGACAGATCCCAGGATGTCATCATTATGCCATGCTCTCTCAGGCCACCAACCCAACTGAAGTCAGTGCTTTGTCACAGGGACGTTGTAACTTTTGGGCATGACTAGTAACTATGATGGGATAGGAAAGACTTGGACTGAAATTTTGTATGAAGCTGTTTGTAAATAAGTTGTAAGATCACATAGACTGCCACCAAATGAGACATCTAGGGAATACCTTTGCCCGATTGACTCACTTAGCATCCACTGTCAGAGCATCCAGGAATCATTTTTTGTGTTGAGGTAATGTTTATCATGCTTTTCCTGTCAAAGAAAAAAAAACAGTTAAAAGTTATTTGGTGGCAAAAATTTAAATAGATTCTAATGGTTTATGCTCTGACTCCTTTTTTTTAAAAAGTGTTCTTCATTATGCCTAAAATGAAGTAAAATATGACTTCTTCACTTTCTAGTGATTTATAGGTTGTACCCCACACTGTGGCCTCACAGGGCACGTACAAAGGGAAGGCTGAAATCATTAATAATGTAAAGGACGCCCGCATCTGGTTGATCCTCCCAGGTGAATCAAGCCAAAGCCTGATTTAACAGATGGACACTGCACTGTTTCCTGATGGTAAAATTACCAGATGTTCAGAGATTCCAGAAGTACAAAGGCAGAAGGAAATGCGTTAATGATGAGGTTTCTGGCATACCTTTGAATTATCTTCCTTTTAAACACTGCATTTTCTTGCACATTGGGTATATGTGCATGAATTGTGCCATTCCTTGAATTTTAATTAAAATAGAATTTTGCTCTAGAATGTTTTATTCTAAAAATAAGAAATAAGGGAAATATTTTTATCTGCCATCATCAAACTATACTAAATATTATTCAAAGCTTGAAAACATTTGTTGTTTTATTTTCCATTGATTTTCATCTGCAAAAGCCCTTGAAGTAGTCTGGGTAAGGTATTCTTGCCTTTGTAGGGATGACTTGCCAGGTCCTGTGTGGCTCTGTCTCCCTGGTTGTGCAGGGGAGCCTTTGCCTTCTGCTGCAGAGGGATCAGAGAAAGTTTGCTCCAGCACTTTCCTAGGTGGTATATATTATTTTGTTTTATTATTATACTTTAAGTTCTGGGATTCATGTGCAGAACATGCAGGTTTGTTACATAGGTATATACGTGCCATAGTGATCACCTGCACCCATCAACCCGTCATCTAGGTTTTAAGCCCTGCATGCATTAGGTGTTTGTCTTAATGCTATCCCTCTCCTTGCCCCCCACCTGCTGACAGGCCCGGGTATGTGATGTTCCCCTCCCCGTGTCCATGTGTTTTCATTGTTCAACTCCCACTTATGAGTGAGAACATGTGGTGTTTGGTTTTCTGTTCCTGTGTTAGTTTGCTGAGAATGATGGTTTGCAGCTTCATCCATGTCCCTGTAAAGGACATGAACTCATTCTTTTCATGGCTGCATAGTATTCCAGATATATATTATCTTTAACCCTCTTACCCTAAAGGGAAATTAGGCCAAGTCTCCTTCAAAAAGGGAAAAGTGTGGAGGCCATGATGCTGGGGAACCTGCATTAGGACTGTGGTCCCTGTACAGCCACAGGAGGGAAGTTTTTCAATGGTGAGTGAGAGTTATAACTAAGACCTAGATTTGAATCTTGACACCAGCATTAGTAAACCATGTGACGTTACCCTTAGAGAAGTTACCTAACCTCTCTATATCTTGGTTCTTAGTTTTCTTCTCTGTACAGTGGGGATTATAATACATACCTCATAAGACAGTGTTGATGATTAAATGAGATAATACATAGAAAGATACTTTGCATCTGGTTGAGAATAAATCCTTAAATAAGAAGAAACCACAGTGATAGAGAAACCACACATTGTTAATCCCATGTGAATGAATTCAGGTAACATATACTTCCTTCCTTCCTGACATTTCCATTTCGATACCTGGAATGGACTAGCTTCAGTTTGATTGTTCCAAACCTGTCTTGATCACGTTAGTAATTAAAGTTTAAAGCCCTGGACTTTTTCAGGGTGGGAATCCTTATTTCAGAACCCAGAGCAGGCTAAATGGCCCACCCAACACAGCTATCCTGTCATGGTTCCTCTTTGGAAGTTCTGAAGGTTGGCCTCTGAGTCCACCTGAATACAGAAATAAGCTACATTTTTTAAAAAAATAGCTTTCTCCAAGAATCTTTCATGTGTGCTTTTAGCAGGATGAAGCTGCCCTAGGGTTAAGCATTGTGCTATCAACTGATGGAAGACAGAGACGCACCCCTGCAAGAGTAAGGCCGCACTTCCCTTTTTCATATCCTCTCTCAAACTACCTGCTGGGTGACTGTTTAATTAGTGGGCAAGCAGTGATTCCTAGAAATTATGGAGTCTTTAGTGTTCACAAGGATATAGTTCCTAATGTTTTTCTCAGCAGTATATACAACCACTTCCTACTTTTAAATAGTAGGCTAATCTGAATATTAACTACCTGCCAATTTCAACACACCTCTCCTATAAACATTTCCTTCCTGGGTAGGGAGGAAGCCCAAACGATGTGGTCCTGTGTAGTTCTTTAACTTTCTTTTTTATGATTGGTGCAGAGCATCTGATTATTTCCAGGTGTTTCAGATTTTCTCATGGCCTCCTTGTTATTTTCCCCTTTTAAGCTCCTTTGGCAATGAATGTGACCATGAGGTCCAAAGCTATAAAGGATGTGTTCACCACTTCCCTCTTATGTCTGTCTCTTTATTTAACCACAAGTTCACTGTCTTTATCCATGTTAATTCCCTGAGGTATTCACACAGCATTTGTGTTGACTGCCTTAATTTTGATCTTCTCTAATCATTCCCTGCCAGATGGTAGTTAAAGTTTAATGGCCCCTGTAAAAATAGTTCCCTTTCTTCTTTCATCAGTCATGTGTCTTTACTTAGCTAACTGCTGGATGTTCAGAATGAACACAAAGTGACCACCAGCAAAACGAATTCAACAAACACATTGGCTTAATACTTTTCATGGTAGCTAAAGATGTCTCCTGCCGTTATCCACTCAGCCATTATCCTTACCTTTTATCATCTTTCTTTTTCTGCTTTGTTAGTTTTCTTTTGTTTTTATCTCCCTTCTCAGGTTGTCTGATGGAAAGCCACAAGACTGAGGCCTGGTAGTCATCAGTACGCAACAATTAAAGTGTGCGGACATGTCCAATTTCCAACGGCATTTAAGTGCTAGATGACATTTGGCAAATCCCTAGAGATTTCCATGCCACACCCATAAGATGCAGGTAAGCATCATTCTTTATCATTCAGATAAAGGAGCAGAGATAACTCACAGCAGGCCACACAAGAGGCTGGCATAGAAACTTGGCATTCTCAAGGTACAAAATAAAGAAGGAGATACATATAACAAACTCATCACTAAATAAATAGTATGCCTGGCATGTCTTTAGTGCATCCTACTATCATCCCCAAGTTCACTAGTTTGGAAATAGCAATTAAATAAGGATTATGTCGTATGCCATTTTACAGATGAGGTAACTGAGATGAGTCATATTATATGAACTCTTGCCAGACCACATACATATCTCTAGAACTACCCTGTCACTTATATTTACATTCACTTTAGTTAAATATGTAAGGGCTGTTTAAAAGAAAAATAAAACTAACCAAACAAAAGATTATCTGCATTTTTAAAGTAAGCATTTTTAAAGCAAGCATCACTTTATATATACAAACATTACTTAAAATCTATAAAATACAGGACCCTTAGCCAGGGTCAGAGAACCACAGCCTGAAGGCCAAATTCAGCCCACTGCCTTGTTTTGTAAATAAAGTTCTATTGGAACATATTCATGCTCATTCTTTTGCATATAATTTATGGCTGCCTTCACTTTATAATGGCATCGTTGAGTAATTTCAACAAAGACTGTATGATCTACAAAACCTAAAATACTTACTATCTGTAAATGTTTTACAGAAAGTGTTTGCCAACCTCTGCTCTAGGCCTTTGAAATATGGCATCACATGTTATTTCTACTTAAATAATTACTTTTTCTTTTATTTTTTTTTTCTTGAGATGAAGTCTTGCTCTTGTCGCCCAGGCTGGAGTGCAATGACACAATCTCTGCTCACTGCAACCTCCGCCTCCCGGCTTCAAGCAATTCTCCTGCCTGAGCCTCCCAAATAGCTGGTACTACAGGCACCCGCCACCATGCCTGGCTAATTTTTGTATTTTTAGTAGGGATGGAGTTTCACCATGTTGGCCAGGCTGGTCTCAAACTCCTGAACTCAGGTTATCTGCCCGCCTCAGCATCCCAAAGTGCTGGGATTACTGGTGTGAGCCGCTGTACCTGGCCAATTTATTTTATAATTCAGGAATGCTAATTAGATGGTGTTGGATATTGCTTTAAATGACATTGATTTGGCCAGGCGTGGTGGCTCACACCTGTAATCCCAGCACTTTGGGAGGCCAAGGTGGGCAGATCACAAGGTCAGGGGATTGACACCATCCTGGCTAACATGGTGAAACCCCGTCTCTACTAAAAATACAAAAAATTAGCTGGGCGTGGTGGCGGGCACCTGTAGTCCCAGCTACTCGGGAGGCTGAGGCAGGAGAATGGTGTGAATCCAGGAGGCGGAGCTTGCAGTGAGCCAAGATAGTGCCACTGCACTCCAGCCTGGGCGAAAAAGCGAGACTCCATCTCAAAAAAACAAAAAAACAGAAAAACAAAAAATGACATTGATTTGAAATAGCATTTCAAGTACAAAAGGATAATAAACTCATCTACAAAAATGCCATCCCAATTGTAATGACCATCTTGAAGAGTGAAGAAACTATAAATGTTCAACAACTTCTTGATAACTTTGGAAACAGCTGATGGCCACTTTACATTCTATAACTCATGATAATACAGAATGTGGGCAAGAGATATCCTAACTAACTATTAATCAAGGAATAAATATTAATACTTAGCCAGTTTCGTAGTTTGGGACAAGAACTATGATCTATCAGGGCTTTAGTTTCTTCATCTATAAATCCATACTATGCATTAAATAATCTCTCCCAGCGCTTCTAGTACTAATGTTCTATGGTCCATATTCTTCTACCCGGTCAAAATGCAACCCGCTGGCCTCCTCCTCTACCAAAAAAAAAAAGTTTCTAGACTCTTATGGGCGTATAGTTAGTCCCAATTTTTAAACAACCCCTGCAGAAAGTTTTTAATTCTGGACAACTTTGACCTGAATCTCAGGAGGGTGAGGGAGAGATAATACCCTGGAATGAAGATCATCAAGCAGTCTCATGCCAAATATCTCAGTTTAATGACTATAAAAATTGGAAACTTGTGCCTTTGAGAACATGAGGAAGTGTATTTGGACACAGGACAAATGAGGTATCAAGTTTCCACAAAGATTTTGAAGGAGTAATTAAGAAATTTAACTGATGATTTAAATTATCTTTTTATATTAAAGCAATTACAGCCATATTGTGGAGGAGCACACAGAAATCAGCATGAATTTTTAAAGTAAAATACAATCCTTCAAATCAATTTTATCCATGAGCAAGGAAGTTTAGAGTTTACACCTGGAATCCCTCTCTCACCTTGGCCTCTATGCAAAGGGCTGGTCACTAGCAAACTTCAAGGGAAAAGTTGGAGAGTTATTGCCTTAGAATTTGAGTGAATTCTCAAATTCTACTACAAAAAATATCACTTCAGCTTCAAGTCAGTACACTAGAATTTATAGTCAGACTTATTACTGTGTCCCAAAACTTCTTACTAGTTCTGAGTTTATCCCTCTAACATGTGTGTAAGTGAACATTCAGAATGACTCAAATTTATGAATTATCAGGAATGTGTGTATCTTCTCCTTATGTTTCAATAAATTACTGTGGTTAGAATGTAAGCATCATATATCAACCAAATTATCTCTAAGTTCCTTTCCAAGCAAGGGAGGCAGTATAAGGAGCTGAGAGATGGGACAGGAAATAAACCAGGAGGTTCTGCCACTAACTCACAGTGTGAACTTAGTCAAGTACAACAACTTTGGGCCATGGTTTATTTATCTATGGACGAGAGGTTTGAACTAGAGGCAGGCCCACATGTGTCATGTGTGAAATTCTTATAAATTATAACTACTATGAAAATGTTACCAGTATTGTCTTCTACTCACTATCCTATGATTATCCTCACTATCCTATTTACTACTATGAAAATGTTACTAGTACTATCTTTTCTACTCACTCTCCCTCCACTGTATGTCTGGCAGTTGTAAAAACGTATCATACCTTACGTTCTATAACAGGGTGAAAAATACTATTATTTTATACCTATTTCTTATCTCTTAGTAGAATAATAAACACTGTGAACAAGGAAAGTATCAGAAACTAATTTTGAACACAGTAAGTGAAAACAAAAAAAGAGAGATGATTACATATCCAAAGAAGCGGCCATAAGACTGAACAATAATAAGGCTTAAGAAACATGGGAGTTGATTTCTCTCTCAGATAGCAGTCACAGGTAGGGAGGCATCCTCTGTTCCACGTAGCCATTCGGGGACTGAGGCTGGTGACAGCCCTCCTGCTTCCACGTGTGATTGCCAAAATTACTTTGGTTGTTGCCATTCCAGCCTCAAGACAGCAGAAGCCTGGAAGTCCAGGGCCAGGAATTTGTGAGAGGCAAGTTGCTCACATCACCTCCACCTACCTTCCATTGACAAAAGTTTAGCCACACACACACATCTAGCTGCAAAGAGGGCTGGGAAATGGGATATTATTATGAAAGAAGATAGATTTGGGTGGACAGATGATCCTTATAATCAATAAAATGAAAGGAGGCTGAAGAGGCAGCCTAGTCTGTTCCTCAGTGTACAAGAGGATATATACATATGTATACATTTTTTAATATTTCATATAAATTTTCATATATTATATATACATAAATTTCAATAATAATAAAACAAATTAGTGTGTACTCACCCCAGCTGTAACAAATCTTAGACTTTATACAGTTGGAGACCTCCAATTCTCTCCCCTCCCTTAACAGAGGGAAACTTTCCTTTAGTGTGAGTCTTTCAATTCTATGTCATTTAAAATGTTACTACATTTTAAAATCAATAAACAACATAATGAATAACAATGTGTTTACTTCGACTTTATGTAAAGTGATGTCACATCATATCATAACATAGCTTGCTTTGTCACCCTGACCCAAAATTTTCCCTCCATAAAAGCAGCTTCTTTTTCCCTCCAAATTGTATTCTTTAGATTTACCTATGTCAATAATACAAACTCAATTTATTCACTTTGACTGCTTTCTCATATTTGTGTGTGAATATGGCTTTTTCTGTTTTTTTTTTTTTTTTTTTTTTTTTTTTTTTTTTTTTTTTGAGATGGGAGTCTCGCTCTGTTGCGGCTGGACTGCAGTGGCACGATTTCTGTTCACTGCAAGCTCCGCCTCCCAGGTTCACGCCATTCTCCTGCCTCAGCCTCCCGAGTAGCTGGGACTACAGGGGCCCGCCACCACGCCCGGCTAATTTTTGTTTTAGTAGAGATGGGGTTTCACCGTGTTAGCCAGGATGGTCTCGATCTTCTGGCCTCGTGATTCGCCTGCCTCGGCCTCCCAAAGTGCTGGGATTGCAGGCGTAAGCCACTGCACCCGGCCTGATTTTTTTATGATTATAGATATTGCTACAATGAGCATCTTAGTGAATGTGGGCAAGCATTTTGCGAGGGTTGTGTTGTTCAGTAAAGTAGCCACTAACCACATGAGGCTACTTAAATTTAAATTAATTAAAATCAACTAAATACAACTAATTGAAATTAATTAAATTAATAAAATTAAAATTTCAATTCCTCAATTACACCAGCTACATTTCTTTTCTTTCTTTCTTTTTTTTTTTTTTTTTTTGAGACAATGTTTCACTCTTGTTGCCAGGCGATGTGGTGCATGCCTGTAGTCCCAGTTACTCAGAAGACTGAGGTATGAGGATCGCTTTAGCCCAGAAGTTAGAGTCCAGCCTGGGCAACGTGATAGCCCTTCTCTCTCTCTCTCTCTCTCTTTTTTTTTTTTTTTTTTGAGACAGAGTTTCACTCTTGTCGCCCAGGCTGGAGGGCAATGGCACAATCTCGGCTCACCGCAAACTCTGCCTCCCAGGTTCAAGTGATTCTCCTGCCTCAGCCTCCCAAGTAGCTGGGGTTACAGGCGCCCGCCACCATGCCCAGCTAATTTTTTGTGTTTTTGTAGAGACAGGGTTTCACCATGTTGGCCAGGCTGGTCTCAACTTCCTGATCTCAGGTGATCCACCTGCCTCAGCCTCCCAAAGTGCTGGTATTATAGGCATGAGCCACGTGGTCGGCCCACTAGCCACATTTCAAGTGTTCAGTAGCCACATGTGGCTAGTGGCTAGCATAATGGATGGCACAGCCATTATTATAGAAACTTCTATGGACAATGCTGCCATAAAGTGTACATGTAACTGTGGAAATGCTGAGTTGCAGGGTATGCATATCCTCAAGTTTAATGGATATCGCCAAATTGCTTTTCACATCATCAAAATTCTTAATTATAAGCAAGAGAACACCATTATGGATCATTCAAACAAGAAAAATTCTTTTTTAAAGGATGTTGGATAGCTTACAGAATCTCAGGAAGTGCTTGAGAACTACCCAAATATGAATGGAATTGACTAATGTGGATGCTGCACTGCTTATGGTACAGTTCCTGCAACTTATATTTCTGAAATGACATATGCTGGGTGGTGGTATTGTTTCCTGCACTGTCATCATTGCTGCCTCCAGAAACTGTACCTAGGTGCCATCACTGCTGCCACATTCACTACAGGGGTTCTGCTGGGTTCCTACTTTTTAATACTATCTTCACACTTCATACAATTTGGAGCTGCTGTATCTGTTTGGCAGACTGAGTAAAACACCTGCATCCCATCTTTACAGAAGGCTTAGGAAGACATATGTCTTGCAATTTTTCATTGCTGGGAAATATGCAAATTTTCAGACTTACTACCTATTACCCAGTTGGTCTCTAAAGTAGATATAAACACTTTAATTTCTACCACAACAAGGGACAGTTCTCATTTTTCTACAGTTTCCAACATGTAGTGCCATCTAGCATTTTAATGCTTGCCAAACTAATAGTTGTGTAAAGATGCCTCAATGTGGTTTTAATTTGCATTCTCCTGATTAACGTAAAGCTTATCATCTTTTAATATTTTTATAATTGTTAGAGCTTCTTATTCTGTGAACTACCTATTCATATTCTTTGCCCAATTTTTAAATTGGGGTTTTGGCCTTTTTCTTATTGATATAAAAAACTTTTAAAATATATACTTGATATTAATTTTTTTAATTCTAGGCATTAAATATATCTCTTCCCAGGTGGTAGATTGTCTCTTCACTTTTAAAAAATCTTATTATGCAAATCTTCAATCATATACAAAATAGAATAATATAATGAATCCCAACATACCCATCACCCAGCTCATAGTCAACCTTGCTTCATCTATATCACCACCCACATCCCCCCACACTAGGTTATTTAGAGGAAAATTCTCTGACATCATGTCACTTCCTATGAATCTCTGAGGATAAGAACACTGTAAAACTGAAACCATAATACCATCATCAACCTAGTAATATGTAAAAAGACAGCGCCTTAGTATAATCAAATTATTCCATGTTCAAATTTTCACAATTGCTTTATAAATGTTTTTACAATTTGAGTCCATATCCAAACAACTAATTACGATCAATGTTCAACAATCAATATCCAATAACCACTACAAATGGTTGATATGTCTTTTAAGTACATTTTCATCTATAGGTTACCTCTTTATATCTTTCTCTCTCCTCTTTATTTTTATTGTTATTTTTATTTCTTTGAGACGCAGTCTCGCTCTATTGCCCAGGCTGGAGTGCAGTGGCGTGATCTCAGCTCACTGCAACCTCTGCCTCCCAGGTTCAAGTGGTTCTCCTGCCTCAGGCTCCTGAGTAGCTGGGATTACAGGTCCACACCACCACGCACGGCTAATTTTTGTATCTTTAGTAGAGACGGGGTTTCACCATTTTGGTCGGGCTGGTCTCAAATTACTGACCTCGTGATCCGCCCGCCTCAGCCTCCCAAAGTGCTGGGGTTACAGGTATGAGCCACCGCGCCCAGTCTTTATTTTTTGTTTTTTGAAATGTTTTGTTACTGTTGATAAAGCCAGGTTTTTGTCCCGCATAGTTTCTAAGATTGGAATTTTGTTGTTTGAATCTATGTGGTTGTAGTGTAGCATGTTCCTCTGTCCCCTGTATTTTCCATAAATTGGTAGTTAAATTGAGATCCCTAAATAGATTGATCTTCAACTCTTTTGGCAAGATTACTTCATTGATCGTTTTGAGCTGGGTATGGTGGGCTTACACCTGTAAGCTCAGCATTTCAAGAGGCCGAAGCATGAGGGTCATTGACCCCAGGAGTTCAAGACCAGCTTAGGCAACACAGTGAGACTCCCATCTCTATAAAAAATAAATAAAATAAAGTACTTCATTGATTATATAGTGTAAGTCTATCAAGAGATACATAACTTCTACCTGGCTCTCCTTGTGAGATGCTAGCAGCTCTTGATGATCATTGCCCAGTTCCATTCATTCATTAAGGCTTGCAAAATGGTGATATTCTAATACTATCAATCCATCTTCATTTATTAGCTGGAACACTTCTATTAAAAAACAGAAAAATTTCTTCTAATGAGCTATTGGTACCCTGATGTGCAAGTACCTCAAATATTGGTACAAGTACAAGCACAAACACCAATATATGAATAAGAAAGACAAAACAAATGCTATTTTTCTTTTAACCATTTTCAACATCATAAATTGATTTCCTACAGTCCTACAAGGAAGAACAGGTTGTGAGCTCTAAATATTGTTTACTACTGAACAAACTAAGGATACTTAAATAAATGGCTATCTCCTAATCTGGAACAAGAAATATATGGAATAAGTCTACAACATCATAACTGAAAGTGACAAAGCTATAAAGACTGCTAGTGTTGCATCAACAGTGCTCAGGAGTCAACCTGAGTTTTCCACTGACCAAAGAAGGTAATTTGAACATTCAGAAGAATAATAATTAAAAGATTAAAATATAATTTATGTGTTTAAATTCACAAGTTCATAATGACACCAAACAAAAAATGTTTTATATTTCAAATGGTGTGTTCTTCTGTGTCCAGATATCTTTTAACCTTAATATAGTCAGATTCACTAATATTTTCCTTTAAGTTTGTGCTTTATGTCTTGTTCCAGAAATTCTCCCTTACCCTGAAGTCATAAAAATATTTTCCTAAAAAAGTTTTTAAATTGCCTTTCATATTTAAGACTTAATTCAAACTATTTTTATATATTATGTAAGGTAGTTCTAAGTGTTTAATTGTAGTCCCAGAAAGAAAGATTAGAGAGAATCAAATAATAAATTTTTAGAAAGAGTGGCTGGAATTTTTCTGGAATTAAAGTGTAAATAAAAAGAAATTCATGCTTGGACACATCATGTAAAAATGCAAAACAGCAAAGACAATGATCTTTAAACCAGTCAGAGAAAAAAGAGAGATTAAAAAGGAGTGGCAATTAAACTGATGGTAGATTTCTTAATATCAATAATAAAAGCCAGGAGCTAGTATTTATCTCAAATACTGAGAGAAGGAAAAAAACCCTCAATCTAGAATTGTGTACCTTTCAAAATTATCTTTCAAGAATGAAAGTGGAATAATAAAAGAAGGTACTTTGGGAACAATAAAAATGACTCTATAAAATGCTAATCTGAGATAGGAGAAGGAATAGTGAGAAAATAAAATGGTAATGATGTATCCAATTACTATCTGTTTAAATAATAACAACAACAGCAATAATGTCTAATTTATGAGTTTAGAAAAAGAAAAGGACAAAATTAAGATATGGGATAACAAACAACTCAGGAAAGGGGGCAGTATGATCCAAATTAAATCGTTAGAAAGACTTGTATTATTCAACATGAGATTAAGTTATTATGTAACTTTAGATTTTGTTCAGTTAAATATATATAATTAAACTTCTATAATAACCAATATAATAAATGGTATCATTCCAAAACAGCACAGGGGAAAACAGTGAATAAAAAAAGAAATATACGTAAGGATAGACATACGAATTAAAGAGAATAGAATCAAGAGTCCAGAGATACACTATTACATTCAAGGTCAATCAATTTTTGACAAAGGTGCCTAGACAATTCAATGGGGAAGAACAGTCTTTTCAAAAAATAGCTCTGGGACAACTGGATAGCCACAGGCAAAAGAATGTTCCTTCTCTTATACCATATACAAAAATTAACTCCAAATGGATCATAGAGCTAAATGTAAGAGGTAAAGCTATAAGACTCCTAGAAGAAAATATAGGATTCAATCTTTGTGACCTGGGGCTATACAAAGGCACAAACAACAAAGGACAAAAATAGATAAACTTTCTCAAAATTTACCACTGTAATGCTTCAAGGGAGAATATCAAGAAAGTGAAAAGACAACCTACAAAATGGGAAAAAATATTTACAAATCATATATCTGATGTGTGACTTGTATTTAAATTATATTTAAAAAAACTCTTACAACCAGTAATAAAAAAACGAAAAGCCCACTCAATTTTTCTGTATATCTAAAACTGTTCAAAAAATAAAGTCTATTCATTTTTAAAAGACAAATAACTAAATTTTAAAACAGACAAATGATCTGCTTAGAAACCTTTCCAAAGAAAATATACAAATCACCAATAAGCAGCTGAAAGGATGTTCAACATCATTAGCCATTAGAGAACTGCAAATCAAAACTATAATAAGATAGCCCTTTACACCCACTAGGATGACTATAATAAAAAAGATAGACAATAATAAGTGTTTGCAGAGTTGTGTAGAAACTGGAAGACTCATACATTGCTGATAGAAATGCAAACTGGTGCAGCAACTTTGGAAACAGCTTGGCAGTTCCTTAAAAACTAAACTGGCTTGCTATATGAGCCTGCAATTCCACTGCTAGGTATATATCCACAATAAATGAAAACATATGTCTATGTAAAAACTTGTACACAAATGTTCACAGCAGCATATTCAGAATAGCCAGAAAGTGATACAAATCCAATTGTCTTTCATGCAGTGAAATATTCAGCCATAAAAAGGAATGTGGTACAGCTACATGATTCAAGAGAGATGAATTCTGAAAACAGCATGCTAAGTGAAAGATGCCAGTCATGGTAGACCACATGGTAGACCACTATATTTATATGCCATGTCAAAGATAAGAAAATCGATGGAGCACAGTGGCTCACTCCTGTAATCCCAGCACTTTGGGATGCTGAGGCAGGTGCATCACTTCAGCCCAGGGGTTTGAGATCAGCCTGGGCAACGTAGTGGAGCCCCATCTCTACAAAAAACTACAAAAATTAGCTGGGCATGGTGGTACCCATATAGTCTCAGCTACTTGGGAGGCTGAGGTGGGAGGATCACTTGATCTTCGGAGGTCGAGGCTGCAGTCAGCCATCATTGTACCACTGCACTGCAGCCTGGGCAACAGAGTGAGACAAGAAAGAGAGAGACAGAGACAGAGACAGAGAGAGAGAGAGAGAGAGAGAGAAAGAGAAAGAGAGTGAGGAAAG
This sequence comes from Pan paniscus, assembly GCF_029289425.2. Lineage (NCBI taxonomy): Eukaryota > Metazoa > Chordata > Mammalia > Primates > Hominidae > Pan > Pan paniscus. The sequence goes on along the minus strand of NC_073262.2, from coordinate 77,887,311 downwards.
AAAGAAAGAGAGAAAGAGTGAGACAAGAAAGAGAGACAAGAAAGAAAGAAAGAAGGAAAGAAAGAAAGAAATAGGAAGAGAGAAAGAGAGTGAGACAAGAAAAAAGAAAGAGAAAGAGAGAGAGAGTGAGACAAGAAAGAAAGAAAGAGAAAGAAAGAAAGAGGGAGGGAGGGAGGGAAGGAAGGAAGGGAAGGAAGGGAAAGAGAGAAAGAAAGAAAGGAAGGAAGGAAAGAAAGAAAAGAGAGAAAGAGGAAGGATGGAAGGAAGGAAGGGAGGAAGGAAGGAAGGGAGGGAAGAAAGGGGAAAAAAGAAAAAAAGCATAAATAAAAGTAAATTAGTGGCTTCCTAGGGCTGAGGTGGTTAGGGAGAAATGAGGAGTGACTACTAATGGGTACAGCAGTTTTTTGGCAGGGTTGGGGGGTGAAAATATTCTAAGGTCGACTGTGGTTAATGACTTTGTTAATGTAGTAAAAATCATTGAACTGTACACTTTGAATCAGTGAATTGTATGGTATGCAAATGATATCCCAATAAAGCTGTTAAAAAATAAACAAAAGAAAAAAGTAATACTATCAAAGAATGGTCGGAGCCAATGCTATCAGACCTCTCTCTCAGCCTCTTTTCTCTGTTTTTCTCACACATTCGATGCAGCTCTTTCCCAACATATAAGTGATATACAGCTAGTCATGGCTTCCAGATTCCTATTCATCTAACTCCACAGCTAGAAAGCAAGGTGGCTTCTCTTTCCAGAAACAGTTTGAAATATCCCAGCAAAAAGCTCTGATTGGCCCTGCTAAAGTATTGTTCCTACCTTCAAGCCAATCACAGTGGCCAAAGACACGAATAATTATGTTTGGTCAAGTTTTGACAGGCGGAGTAAGACAGAGAAAGGCTGTTACCAGAAGAGAAAATGGAGAAGAAAAAGAGGAGGAAGGGGCTGAGAGGGAAGTTTTCCACTTTAGGTTTACAGTTTACCTATAGACCCATCCTTAAATAATAATTTGTTTCTAAATTACAGCCAAGAAACTTATTCACTAGCCTGGCCAACATGTCGAAACCCTATCTCTACTAAAAATACAAAAAATAGTTGGGCATGGTGTTGTGTGCCTGTAATCCCAGCTACTAGGGAGGCTGAGGCAGGAGAATCTCTTGAACCCGGGACGCGGAGGTTGCAGTGAGTGGAGATCGTGCCACTGCACTCCAGCCCGGCTGATGGAGCAAGACTCCATCTCAAAAAAAAAAAAAAAGAAAAAATCTTATTCAAAGTTTCCTATGCAAAAATTCTTGAACCCGAGTGATGGCGGCTTTCAGTTCATCAGTCAATCTGCTGATGCCCAGCTTTAAATGAATCTGGCCAGCTATCTCTTGCACAAACTTATTATAACCCTTGTATCCAAAGGGGGACTATTCCTATGGGGTAGTATAAGATACAAAAAGGTTACACAATTGCATGATTTTATTTAATTTTATGATGACATTTATGTGATTGCTTCTTGGCAGTGATCAAGGCCAGAGTTCCTCTGATAAATTAATTTCCTTTTATATCATCCCTAATCACACTCTTCAGAGGCTCATGTACTTAGGAATTTACCTGCCTTAATTCACTTCAATTAAAAAATTGTTTTTTCTTCTTTAGCTTCACATTTATTGTGCTTCTTAAAGTCAATTTTATCAACAGAACTTCTAAAATTGCCAAAGCACAAGGATGAATGTCAGAATGTCAAGGGTTTTTAAATGAACTCTGACAAGACAGAAAAGGTCAAAGCAGATTTCTTCAACGTGTTCAAATGTGGTCCTGATTATAAAGATTTTTACAAGGAGTATTTAGGTTATTCCTTAAAACGACTGCAGTATTCTGCTATACTTGATGGATTAAATTTTGCCTGGACCACCTTGCTCTCTAGGGCCCCCACCTTCTGTCTGGGTCAGCATTCCTCATGCTTCTGTTGTTGGTTTAGATGTCATCTCTTTCAAGAAGTCTTTCCAGGTCCCTCAAGGCATAACCAGTTGCCCCTTCTGATGTCCTCTCCATACTCAGTGTTTACCGTTATTATAGCATTTACTATACTGCATTGTAATTATCTGTTAATTTGTGCATCTCAGCTCCTCTCCACAATAAGATCAGCTTCCTGGGGGCAAAGACTGAACCTAAACTAAAGCACTTCAGAGCCTAGCATAATGCCTACAAAAGTGTCCCACAGGCCTTTGTTAAATTGTGGGACATTTTTCAAATAATTGCCCAGTACTCCATAGACGTGTCAGGGTTATGAATGACTGAAAAACTGCCTCAGATTGGAGGATTGGAGGAGATCAAGAAGGCATGACTCTGATCTTGTATAGGATCCTGGACCAGAAAAAGAACATTAATGGAACAATTGGCAAGATTTGAATTAGGTCAGTAAGTTAGTTAATAGTAATTCATAAATATTAATTTCCTCGTGTTGCTCATTGTACTGTGGTTTTATAAGATGTTAACATTTGGGGAGTTGGTGAAGGGCATATGAGAATTATTTGATTTTTGTGATATTTTTATGAGCCTAAAATTACTTCAAAATGGAAAGTCAGAAAAATTTTAAATAGGAACAAATATGCATATGTTGGCTTATAAATAAAAAGAAAGAGAGAGAGGAGGAGGGGAAGCAAGGTAGGAGAGAAGAAGGAATGAAATCAAAAAGCTAGCTGGTTTTGGAAGTATAGCTAGGGTGATAGAAGGGTAGATCTGAGAGCTTTTATAACTGCAAGTGCCTTGAATGCCATATTATTACCACATTCTTAGCAGTCTAATTAGGAAATGCTGTTCATGAACAGAACCTTGGGTAACCCTTTCTTTGCTGTTTACTCTTGAGCTTTGTTCCAATGCTTTCAAATTATTGTTTAATTTTAACAAGTACTTATTGAGTGCCTGATATGTGTCAGGCAGAATGATGAGCACCCAGGATAGATGCAAATGTAATAAGACACGTTACTTGTCCGCAGGGAGGAACACCATCCACAGAAAAGAGCCAAGCAAAAAGAAAACAAAGACTGTCCATAGAGTAAAAAATGTGCAACTGTTTTTACACAGGTACCAAATAAAGAGGCAATGCAGAAAAGTGCTGCTCTCCTGGGAGCACAAAAGCTCCACAGGAGGGTTAATGTGGAAGCTGAGTGTTGAATAAGTGAGAATTTGCCAGGTAGACAAAATTGGGAGGAGCATGCCCAGCACAACATGTATAAAGATCTGAGTTGGGAAACAGCAGAGTGAGATCAATACAGCTAAAATAATAAGTACCCACAGAAAAAAATGGACTCTTATTTGTAGTAGCTTTACTGGGATATAATTTACCTATGATAAAATTCACTCATTTAGAATGTACACTTCAGTGGGTTTTAGTATATTCACAGAGTTATACCACCATCATCCCTATCTAATTTTATAACAGTTTCATCGCCCCTCTCCCAGTGAAATCCCATACTCATTAGCAGTCACTCTCCATCCCCCAACCCCAGCCTTAGGCAACCACAAATCTACTTTCTGCCTTCACAGATTTGCCTATTCTGGACGTTTCATATTGAAGGAATCATACAGTCTATGATATTTTGTGACTCCATTCTTTCACTTAGTATAATATTTTCAAGGCTCATCCATGTAGTAGCATGAGTTAGTACTTCATTTCTTTTTATTGCTAAATTATATTCCATTGTATGGCTAAACCACATTTTGTTTGTCTACAACGCATAGACTGATGAACATTTGGGTTGTTCTCACATTTTGCCTATTAACACTGTTATAAACAGACAGCTACAATTTTTTATGTAGACATACATTTTCCTCTCTCTTGGATATATACTTAGAATTACTGGGTCATACGGTAATTCTATGTTTTGTTTTGTTTTGTTTTTAAGAGATGGGGTATCAGGCTGGGCGCAGTGGCTCATGCCTGTAGTCCTAGCACTTTGGGAGACTAAGAAAAGCAGATCACCTGAGGCCAGGAGTTAGAGACCAGCCTGGCCAACATGGAGAGACCCCGTCTCTAATAAAAATACAAAAATTAGCTGGTTGTGGTGGTGGGTGCCTGTAATTCCAGCTACTCAGGAGGCTGAGGCAGGAGAATAGCTTGAACCAGGAGGTGGAGGTTGCAGTGAGCCGAGATGGCACAACCGCACTCCTGCCTGGGTAATAGAATGAAACTCTGTCTCAAAAAAAAAAAAAAAAAAAAAAGAGAGAGAGAGAGAGAGAGAGAGAGAGAGAGAGATGGGATATCATGTTGCCCAGGCTGGACTCTTAACTTCTGGGCTAAAGCGATCCTTCCATCTCAGCCTTCTGAGTAACTGGGACTACAGGCATACACCACATCGCCTGGCTATATTTACTTTTTGAGGAACTGTCAAACTGTTTCCCAAAGTGGCTGTACCATTTAACATCACCACAAATGCTTGTTATTGTCTAGCTTTTTAATACTATAGCCACCGTAGTGGGTATGAAGTGGTGCAGTCGTTTGCTAGGGCTGCTGTAACAAATTACCACAAACTAGGTGGCTTAAAGCAACAGAAATTTATTCTCTCACAGTTCTGGGGCTAGAAGCCTAAAATCAAGGCACCATCAGGGTTATGCTTTCTCTGGAGGCTCTAGGGGATAAAGCTGTTCCATGCCTTTCCCTTATTTCTTGTGTTCCTAGTAATCCTAACCATATCTTGGGTTACTGATGCATGTCACTCCAATCTCTGACTCATCACATGGCATTCTCCCCTGTGTCTCTTCTCCAGTCATATTGAATTAGGGCCCACCCCAATCCAGTATTACCTCATCCTGCCTTGATTACCTCTGCAAAGACCCTATTTCTAAATAAGGTCATATTCACAAGTACCAGGGGTGAGAAGGTCAACATATCTATTTGGGGGACACAATTCAACTCACAGCAAGAGCTGGTGTCTCTTTGTAGTTTTGATTTATATTTCCCTAATGGTTAATGATGTTGAGCATCTTTTCATGTGCTCATTTGTATGTCTCCTTTGGAGAAATGTTTATTCAAATTTTTGTTCGTTTTGTGATTAAGCTATTGTCTTTTTATTCTTCAGCTGTGAGTTCTTTACATATTCTGGGCTCTTATCAGATATATGACTTGCAAATATGTTCTTCCATTCTGTGGGCTGTCTTCACTTTTTTATAGTGCCCTTTGAAACACAACAGTTTTTCATCTCGATGAAGTTCAATTTATTTTTTCTTTTGTTACTTATGCTTTTGTTGATAAGTCTAAGAAACTGTTGACTAATTCAAGGCCATGAAGATTTATGCCTATGTTTCTTCTAAGAATTGTATAGTTTTATCTCTTATATTTGGGTCTTTGATCCTTTTTTAGTTAAATTTTGGGTATAATGTGAGGTATGGATCCAAATTCATGATTTTACAAGTGAATATTCAGTTGTCCTAGCACCATTTGTTGAAATTAATACCCATCTCCCATTGAATTGTCTTGTCACTCTTGCAAAAAAAAAAAATTACCAGAAATGTAAGGATTTGTTTCTAGACTCTCAGTTCTATTTCATTGATCTCTATGTCTATCCTGATGTTAGTACTACAATGTCTTGATTACCGTAGCTTGGAAATCAGGAAATGTGAAAAATCCAACTTTATTCCTTTTTCTTAAAATTACTATGGCTATTCTATGTCCCTTCACTTTTCATATGAATTTTAGGATCAGATTGTCAATTTCTGCAAAAAGCCAGCTGGGATTTTTATAGGAATTGTATTGCATCTATAGATGAATTTGGGGAGTACTGCCATCTCAACAATAGAAAGTGTTCCAATCTATGTGCATGGATATGTCTTTCTATTTATTTAAACTTCTTTAATTACTTTCAACAATGTTTCATGGTTTCAATTCATAAGTCTGATATTTCTTTTATTAAATTTAAGTATGTTATAGTATTATAGAAGAAATTGTATCTTTAATTTCATTTCAGATTGTTCATTGCTAGTGTATAAAAATAAAGAAATTTTTGTATATGATCTTGTATCCTGCAACTTTCTAAATTCATTTATTAGTTCTAATAGCTTTTTAGTGAATCCCCTAGTATTTTCTATACACAAAATCATGTTACCTGCAAATCGAAATACATCTACTTTTTTCCTTTCCAATCAGGATGGCTTTCATTTCTTTGTCTTGCCAATTGCCTTAGCTAGAGCCTCTGGCACAATGTTAAATAGAAATGATGAGAGTAGACATTTTTGCCTTGTTCTTGATTGTGAGGAGAAAGCTTTCAGTCTTTCACTAAGTATGGCATGAGTTTTAGGTTTTTCATAGATGCCTTTTTGGTTAGAAAAACTTTCCATCTATTCCTAGTTTGTTGAGTGTTTTTGTCATGACAGGCTGTTGGATTTTATCAAATGTTTTTTCCTGTCTATTGAGATGATTATGTGGTTTTTGTCCTTTATTCTATTAATATAGTATATTATTTATTGATTTTCATATGTTCAACCTTGCCTTCCTGGAATGATTCTCATGTGGTCATGGAGTACAATTGTTTGTATATGTTAATGGATTCAGTTTGCTAGTATTTTGTTGAAGATTTTCATATCCATATCCATAAAGTATCTTCGTCAGTAGTTTTCTTGTGATGTCTTTGTCTGGTTTTGGTATGTGAATAATGCTGGCCTCATAGAATGAGTTGGGAAATGTTTCCTCCTCTTCTGTTTTTTTGAAGGTTTGTGAATGATTGGCGACTCTCCTTTAAATGTTTGATAGAATTCACCAGTGAAGCCATCTGGTCCTGAGCTATTCTTTGTGGGAAGTTTCTTTGATTACTAATTTAGCCTCATTACTCGTTATAGGCTTATTCAGATTTCTACTTCTTTTTGGGTCCATTTTGATAGTTTGTATTTTTCTAGGAATTTGTCAATTTCATCTGTTATAATTTGTTGGCTTATAATCATTCATAGCATTTATTTATAATCCTTTCAATTTTTTAAAATCAATAGTGATGCTCCCTCTTTCATTTCTGATTTTAATAATCTGAGTCTTATCTCTCTCTTTTTTCTTGGCTAATTTAGCTAAAGAATTGTCGATTTTGTTCATTTCAAATAACAAACTTTTTCGTTCACTGATTTTTCTCAATTGTTTTTCAATTCTCTATTTTATTTATTTCTACTCTAATCTTTTTTTCTACTTGCTTTGGGTTTAGTTTCCTCTTCAGTGCCATAAAGATCTTTTTTGTTTTTTATTATAGACATTTACAACTGTAAATTTCCCACCAAACACTCTGCACCTCATGCATTTTGGTATTCATGCTTTCATTTTCATTCATCTCAAAGTATTTTCTAATTTCTCTTATAATTTTTTTAACCCATTGGTTATTTAGAAGGAGTATGTAATCTTATTTCCATATATTTGTGAATTTTCCAAGTTTCCTTTTGTTGGTTTTGTTTGTGTTTGTGTTTGTGTTGTTTGTTTGAGATAGGGTTTCACTCTGTTGCCTAGCTTGGAGTATAATGGCACAATCACAGCTCACTGCAGCCTCAACCTCCTAGGCTCAAGGGATCCTCTTGCCTCATCATTCCAAGTAGCTAGGACTATAGGCACATGCCACCATGGCTGGCTAATTTGTGGAAATGGGGGTCTCCCTATGTTGCCTAGGCTGGGAATTGAACAATGAGAACACCTGGACCCAGGAAGGGGAACATTACACACTGGGGCTTGTTGTGGGGTTGGGGGAGAGGGGGAGGGATAGCATTAGGAGATATACCTAATGTAAATGACGAGTTAACGGATGCAGCACACCAACATGGCACATGTATACATAGGTAACAAACCTGCACATTGTGCATATGTACCCTAGAACTTAAAGTATAATAAAAAAAAATATATATATATATATATAAAAATAAAAGAAAACATCAGTTCTGGGGGGAACTGTCAAGCAAGGTGACCCACCCTCATCTGCCAATGAGAAAGGGGCATCAGCATCTTGCCTCCTGGAATTTGAATCTTGAGCAGTGAAATTCAGTGCAGTGGGAACTGATCTGAGGTCCTGCTATCCTGAAGAGAATATACATTGTTTGCCACTACTTAGAATCCAGAGTTGACCCCTATTTTTTTAATTTTTTTTTATTATACTTTAAGTTTTATCGCAAGGACAAAAAACCAAACACCGCATGTTCTCACTCATAGGTGGGAATTGAACAATGAGAACACTTGGACACAGGAAGGGGAACATCACACACCGAGGCCTGTTGTGGGGTAGAAGGAGGGGGGAGGGATAGCATTAGGAGATACATCTAATGTTAAATGAAGAGTTAATGGGTGCAGCACACCAACATGGCACATGTATACATATGTAACTAACCTGCAAGCAGAGCTAGCGCCAGGATTAGGGTGAGGGGATGAGACAAGTGAGGCATTCACCTGGAATGGAAAATTTAAGAGGGCTCCAAAAAACTCAATAATCAAGTGAATAATATTTGAAGGCAATATTTTAAAAAATAAAAATTAATGCAAAAATCTATGATGAACAAAATGTCATTACTTTAAAGACAGGATCAGTGTTCCTGATTTTTTCTTTTGCCTCAGGTTCAAATATGGTTTAAAATTGGACTACAGAGCCCTGGTTGTTCACATTTTCTCATGTTCCCACAAGTCAGTTCCCATCCTCCCAGTAAATTCCTCCTTTCCATAAGTTCCAGAAAATGTTTTCTTTGTTTACAACCCAAAACCCAACTGATATGGAGTCTGACATTATAAGTAAAGGCAAGTTTCTGGTAGTTCCTTGGCTGCTACAGATTCCAACTCACAATTCTAATCGATTGGCCTTCTAGTGAGAGAGATTTTATGTTGTCCTCAAAAAAACCTAAAAATTCCCTTTACCTGAAGACTATCTGAAATCAGAGATAAAAAGCTACCAATTAGGGAGGAACTCAAAATAATTATGCCAAGTGAGAGAATTCAGACAAAAATGGATACACACTGTGTGACTTCATTTATATAAAGCTTCAGAAAATACAAACTAATCTATAGTGACAGAAAGCAAGTCAGTAGTTGCTTGGGGGCCGTGGGAGTAGAGGGGATTGCCAAGGGTAATAAGAAAACTTTTGGTGCTGATGGCTATGTTTACTCTCGATGGTGGTGATGAATTCAAGTGTATACATATGTCAAAACCTATCAGATTATACCCTTACATATGTGTAATTTATTGTTTTTCAATTGTGCCTCAGTAAAACCATTTTTGAAAAGTCACTAATTGGCTTTTAGACTTTGCATTTTTACTATCAAGTAATTTCCACCTTTTGAAAAGATTTATTTGAATGCTACATAAAATGTTTTTAATTGATGTTTTCAATATTTGTTGTATTTGGCTTTTTCCATTTCTTTCTGTCCCTATACGGAGGTGGATTTATTCATATAATCTGAAATTGTTTTAAGGGACTATTTCCCTAAATTGCAATGGAATAGTAATTTAATCTATCAACTGCATAATATCCCAACTGAGAAGTGTATGAAAAGTGTACCTATTCACACTGAGAAACAAAGACAAGGAAAAAAAATTTTTTAAAAAGGAAAAGTGTACCTAAAGTGTTCTTCTTTTCATCTAGTTTTCTACTCATGAAACTCTTCTTTCTTATGATTAAATTGTTTGTCTTATTGATATGAGAAAAGTACTGAGTAAAAAATGTTACATAAAACTAACAAAGATACTCATGTAGAGAACAAATTACAGCATGAGTCTTAAAGTTCTTCTGCAATAATTCATTCCAGAAAATTAAATTTTAGCAGTATACTTTAAATATTATACTTTTAAAATAATAACCTCTTCCATAAAATGATAATGGCAATAAAAAGATATCCCTTTTGTTTCCTTCATTAGTGAATCAAAATTGTATAAAAGAAACATGAATGAGCATTGATGAGCAGCACTAAAATCTTTTTTACTCAACTTCATAATAAAACAATATTTCTCAAGTAGAATCATACAAATACTGGGTTCGATCATGTACACATACACACATAAATAAAATAACATAATATGTAAGGTACATGTTTTGCTACTTGTTAAATCCTAATTCTTAACAAATTTAGAATTGCATTTCTAAATTGTAAAGGAAAATAAATACCTGATTGGCCTTCAGTTATGTTAGTATTATTATTCATAACTATTCATTTTAATCAGAGGAGTTTCAGTGGGATTGTTCTCAACTTTTGGAAATATTGTCTTCTCAAGCTCTTTGCCGATTTCTAAACTGTGTGCTCTGCTCCTGGGTAATATTTTCTCAAAGGAATGATGTTGTACATGCCAGATAAACCCATAGACTAATTCCCCAAATTTTCTTTTGGCATAGTTACAAATCCAACCTTGAAATTAAAAAGGAATGAAAAATCTTTCTTGAAAAATAATTATTACTAATTGTGATAGTTCATAATATCTCAGGCTGGGTAATTTACAAAGAAAGGTTTATTTGGCTCACAGTTCTGCAGGCTGTACAAGCATGGCATTAGCATCTGCCTGGCTTCTGATGAGGCCTCAGGAAGCTTTTATTCATGTTGAAAGGCATGGGGAAACAAGCACGTCACATGATGAGGGAGGAAATAAGAGAGAGGGGAGGTCCCAGACTCTTTTTAACAATCAGATTTCATGGAAACTCTTTACCATAGGGAGGGCACAAAGCTGTTCATAAGGGATCTGTCCCCATGGCCCAAATGCCTCCCACCAGGCCCCACCTCCAATGTTGGGGATCACATTTCAACATGAGATATGGAGGGAACAAAAACATCCAAACTATATCATTAAATTTAGAATTTATTTAAAAAAATAAATTCTAAAAAGTGTAAAATTTAACTTCAAAACTTGCCTTCAATAAAGTACTTAGGTACAGAAGTTGGAGAGATGGTCAATAGAGATACCTATGGAAATTCTGAAGGAGACTTCTAGACTTTCAAGGGCTTTATAGGATAATAAAGAATCTCAGTGATTCTCTATCATTTCTAAATCCACTTTAAGTATTCCTTTTCTCATCTAGCCAAGTGAGGATAATTAATAAAAAATGATTTCTTTTCTATAGTCACAATTTATATTCAGCCAAGTGAGGATAATTAATAAAAATGATTTCTTTTCTATAGTCACAATTTATGTTCAGTTTTGCTTTAGGTTTTAACAGCCAGGGCTCATTTCCTGGAATTTGGGGTACATAATGCTTCAGACCTCCATTGCCCCTTTGAATGCCACTTATACCAATATAAAATAAAGCCATAGTTAAGGAAGAAGGCTGGCTCTTCTTCCAGTTTCTCCTTGCTCATCTATTGTTTCAGCCCTAGCTTACCATGCACAATCCCAGAGTAATCAGTATGCTTTCTTAAAAGAAAGTAATTTTTTGCAACTCTTATAAATCAATGGACTTTTTATTATAAATCAATGGATTTCTTGTTTTGTATGTTTTATATTTATTTATTTATTTTAAGGAGCTCAAATAATTTTTAATCTAAATATTAATATTTTAATTTTAAAAATTCAAAGATTTTCTCATATTCCAAATTTTATTATAAGACAAAATAATATACACATTGATTTATAATGTAATTCTGTAGCAGAACCCCTCTTACCCCCAGTCTAAATTTATAATAGGACTCTTCTGGATTTTAAAAGTCAAATCAGACTCCTGGTTTTCAGTCCAGCATGTAAAAAGCTTGAAAGTTGCCACTCTGTCCTAAGAACAAGTAAAAATCTGAACAAACTGAAAAATCAACAACTGTTCTAGATCTGTAAGAGAAGTAAGGCCACAGGACAAACCACTGCCTCCAAAATTGGAGAGAGCAACAGGCAAATACAGAGAATCATAACTTACCAGAGGCAGAAACTTATGAGTAGCAACCTCTGTAGGGACTAGTACTAGGCTACTGTCACTCAGCACATCATGTGCAGCTAACAACAAAAACTTATAATGTATACTAAAAGGAAAAAACACAGTTCGAAGAAACAAAGCAAGCATCAAAACCAGGCTCCAATATGACAGGAACGTTGAAATTATTAGAGCAGAAATTTAAAACAATTATGATTCATATGCTAAAGGTTCTTATGGAAAAGATAGGCAGTGTGCAAGAATAGTTGGGCAATGTAAGTAGAGAGGTGGAAATTCTAAGAAAGAACCAAAAAGAAATGCTAGAAATAAAAACATTGTAACAGAAATTAAAAATACCTTAAATGGGTTTATTAGTAGACTGGACACCACTGAGGAAAGAATCTCTGAGCTTGAGGTTATCTTAATAGGAACATCCAAAACTGAAAAGCAAGCAAAAAGAGACTGGAAATTTAAAAAACAGAACAGGATATCTCTAAGAACTGTGGACAACTAGAAAAGGCATAACATATGTATGATGAAAATACCAGAGTATAAATAAAGACAGTAAGAAACAAAATATTTAAAATAATAATGACTGAGAATTTTCCTAAATTAATATTAGACAACAAACTACAGATTAAAGAAGCTCAGAAAATGCCAACCAGAATAAATGCTGAATAAACTACACCTGGGCTGTCATTTAAACGCTACAGAAAATCAAAGTTGAAGTACTGAAAAAAAACAGAGGGAAGAAAACACCTTATCTTTAGAGGAGCAAAGATAAGAATTACACCTGACTTCTCCTCAGAAACCATACAAGCAAGAAAAGGGTGGAGTGAAATATTTAAACTGTTGAGAAAAAAACTTACCAACCCAGAATACCATGTGAAATTATCCTTCAAAAGTGAAGGAGAAATGAAAACTTTCTCAGACAAACAAAAATTGAGAGAATTTGTTGTCAGTAGACCTGCGTTGCAAGAAATGTTAAAAGAAGTTCTTTAGAGAGAAAGAAAATGATATAAGTCAGAAATGTGAATCTACATAAAGAAAGGAAGAGTATCAGAGAAGGAATAGGTGAAGATTAAATATAAACTGTTATTTTTCTTCTTCTTAGTTGGTTTTCAGATAACAGTTTGTTTCAAATAACAAACATATGTAGTTTGTTGTCTAACATTAATTTAGGAAAATTCTCAGTCATTATTATTTTAAATATTTTGTTTCTTACTCTATTTATACTCTGGTATTTTCATCATACATATGTTATGCCTTTCATTGGTTCCAAATAACACCAACAATTCAATTATGTATGCGTATACATATGGTTAAATATGCTTATGTACACATATGCTTATATATACTTATATATAAGTAAAATAAATGGACAGCAATGATACAGGGGAGATGAATTAGGATTATTTTGTTATTGTAAGGTACCTATGCTACCTGTGAAATGGTAGAATGTGACTTGAAAGTGGACTTGGATTACATGTAAACGTATACCGCTAACTCTATGGCAACCACTTTAAAAATTAAAAAGAAAAGTACAACTGATATGCTAAGAAATTGAATTATATGTAGTGCTTACTTAAAACTACAAAAGGCACATAAAGAGTAGAAAGCAAAAATAGGAACAAAGAACAAGAGCAACAAATAAAAAATAGTTTTAAAAGTCATCTATATGTATAAATCATATACATATGTATAAATCATATACATATAGATGACTTTTAAAACTATTTTGTATATATAGTAAAAGTATATATAATATATGTAAAAGTATATATAATATATGTAAAAGTATATATTATATATGTATATAATATATATATATAAATCCAGAACACTGAAAATATCAAATCGTGGTGACAACGTGGAGCAACAGGAACTCTTATCCACTGCTGGCAGGAATGCAAAATAGTACAGCCACATTGAAAGACAGTTTGAGAGTTCTTCCAAAACTAAACATACTCTCACCACACGATCCAGCAATTTCATTCCTTGATGTTTACCCAACAGAGTTGAAAACTTAGGGCCACACAAAAATGTGTATATGGATATTTATAGCAGCTTTATTAATAATTGCCAAAAGTTGGAAGCAACCAAGAAGTCCTTCAGTAGGTGAATGGACAATAAAATGTGATACATCTAGACATGGGATATTATTCAATTCTAAAAAAAAATGAGCTATGAAAGCATAAAAAGACATGCAGAAACATTAAATGTACATTACTAAATGCAAGCCATCTGAAAAGGCTACCTACTATATGATTCCAACTGTATGATATTCTGGAAAAGGCAAAACCATGTAGGCAGTAGAAAAATCAGTGGTTGCCAGGGGTTAAGGAGGAAAGAGGGATGAGAAGGCAAAACAGAGAGAATTTTTAGGACAGTGAAACTATTCTGTATGATACTATAATGGTGGATACATGCCATTACACAATTGTCCAAACCTAACAAAGAGTGAACCCTCATGTAAACTATGGACTTTGGGTGATAATGATGGGTCAATGTAAGTCTGTCAGTTGTAACAAACGTAGTACTATAAGGGGCAGGGAGTATAACAATACAGGAAGTTATACATGTGGGAAGGGCAGGGGGTACATGGGAAATCTCTGTACCTTTCACTCAATTTTTCTATGAACCTAAAACTATCCTAAAAAATTAAATCTACTTTAAAATATGTATATATATATATATAAGTTTTTTAAAAATCAAATTAGGCTGAGCACAGTGGCTCAAGCCTACAAGCCCAGCACTTTAGGAGGCTGAGGCAGGAGGATCACTTGAGTCTAGTTCAAGACCAGCCTGGGCAACCCAGGAAGACTCTGTTTCTACCAAAAACAAAAAAAAATTTTTTTAATTAGCTAGGCATGGTGACTGATTTGGTCCTAGCTATTCGGGTGGCTGAAGTGGGAGGATTGCTTGAGCCTGGGAGGTCAAGGCTGCAGTGAGCCAAGATTATGCCACTGCAATCCAGCCTGGGCAACAGAGAGCAACCCTGTCTCAAAATAATGATAATAATAAATTAGTGAAGACCTCAGAATACTGATGATAAATGGGGAATAAATCTAGCTCATGAACAGAGTAAAAGCCTAAATAAAAATACAGCAAAAAATGATAATGATATTTTCAAAGGAACAAATGTAGCTGATCCAAACCTTGCAGTTTTAAAGCATTACATTTGCATTCTATGGTCCTTTAGAATGGCTTCCAGCTTACTGAAGAGAGACTGCCTCTCTACAGGCCAAATTACAACACTAAGGCAGATTGAGGGAGAAATATAATCAACCATTTGTTGATTATTTATTTTTTAATCATGTCCTCAAGCATGTACAGATGTAAGAAAGCATGTGGCCTCAGACTGGAGCTGTTTGCAAACAGCAGGATTGCCTGGCCCAAGAAATGGCGCTTGCTGTGTGATGAAAGCCACCCTTCTAAAACCGTGTTTGGTTAGCACCTATGCCCTGCTGAAATTGGCATAGCACATTCTCTGTGGGCATGCTGCCAGCCTAACAGATGGGCCTGAATGTAACCCTGCCAGAGAATCAGTGTGTGCAATGAGTTCACAACTGTGGTTAGACTCCTTTCCAAAGATGTTGCATCTACTTAGGCTGCCCAGCAAAAATTTATGACTTTCATGTCTTCAAATGGCATTAATGAATAAGTAAATAATTCTCGAAATCAGTGGTTCTCAAACTGTGGTTCCCTGGACCAGCAGCACCAGTACCATGTAGGAAATCACTAGAAACACAAATTCTCAGGCCCTACCTTTAAGCTACTGAATCAGAAACTCTTGGGGTGGGGCCCAGCAACACGTGGTTTAACAAGCCCACCAGCTGATTCTAATGCAGCTAAAGTTTGAGAACCACTGCACTAAACGACTGGTTCCCAAACATTCACATTATTTGAGAATTTTTTAAAAATACTGATGCTTATGCGTCAAGTCCAGAGATTTCGATTTAATTGGTATATGGTGCAGCCTAGACATCAAGAATTGTTACATGTCCACAGTTAACTCTAATGTGCAGCAGTGTTTGAGAAGCACCATTCTAGCTCATCAGAATACCTAGCACAAGCTTTGAGGAGAAATGCTTCAGACCTTCCTAAATGCAGATAAGTCTATATTGAAAGAGAATATGTATAGATCTTTGCTTAAATAATTCTTTGATTGATGGATCATTTTATTTTGAGCCCTGAGATATAATAAAGTTTATGTAAAATCTGGCTTTCAGCAAAGCTCCTCTGTGGGTCACTTACCTTCAAGCTTACCTTTTCTCACAGTACTATATTTAACTTTGCTTCTGATTTCAGTGTGCTTTTTTTATCTCATTGAACTGGACACCTTCTGATGTAATATCCTAAACCCCTATTCTACTGGTATCCTGCTCCTTGTATCTTCTTCCCAGTGAGGGAGAGACCTGATATCAAAATATTTAAACTTCGAACAATCTCAGTTGAGAAAAAAAAAAAAGGCTCTTTAAGCCGCAAGGTTACCCTGCATATTTGGTATTCATAAGTATTTTAATAAGAAGACAAGAGGAGGAAAACTTGATATATCAACTAATTTGCTAGGTTTTCCCAACTGATTTCACATCAAAACACATATAGAAATGATAATATTCGCACAATCCACTGGAGTGAATGGGACAGGTGGCTGACCACCTGTCTGCTTTGAGGGCAAGAGATCAAAAACTCACACACCAAATTCACCGTTGGGAAGGTCTGAAACGATGAAAATGCAGATACACAAAAGAAATGTTAATATAGTTTTATGAAAAATGAAATGGAACAAATAAATACCTGTTTCCTTTCAGGTTTTCATCAACAAATCTATTTTAACATGACAATGATGGTCCTTTATTGTACTTTTGACACTGCTAAGGTTCAGCTTGATGCTGATAAGAAACAATGAGGTGAGAAGTTAAGTGACTGGAATTAGCTTCCTACAGTAGAAGTCACTCAGTTATGTCACTTACCAGCTATGTGACCTTGAGCAAGTAATTTAATCATGTTGTACTTTAATTTACCTAACTACAAAATGCAGAAATAATAGTACCTGTCTCATAAGATTAAGAAATTTTTTGTTGGCCAGGTATAGTGGCTCATGCTTGTAATCCCAGCACTTTGGGAGGCTGAGGTGGGTGAATTGCTTGAGCTCAGGAGTTCAAGACCAGCCTGGGCAACATGGCAAAACCCTGTCTCTACAAAAAATACAAAAAAAAGTAATATTTTTTAAAAAGGAAAATTTTTGTAATTTATCTTTTATTGATATGTAATAGTTATACATATGGGGTACATGTGATATTTTGATACATATATACAGCATGTAATGATCAAATCAGAGCAATTGTGATATCCATCACCCCATCATTTATCATTTATTTGTGTTGGGAACATTTCAAATCTTCTCTTCCAGCTGTTTTGAAATATACAATAAATTCTTAACTATAGTTGCCCTACTGTACTAGCGAACACTAAAACTTATTCCTTCCAGTTCCATCTGTGTTGTTGCAAATGACAGGACTTTATTCTTTTTATGGCTTCATAATATTCCATCATATATACCATATTTTCTTCATTAATCCATTGATGGACACTTGGGTTGACTGCATATCTTGGCTACTATGAATACTGCTGCAATAAACATAGGAGTGCAGATATCTTTTAGATATACTGATTTCCTTTCTTTTGTATATATACCCAGCAGTGAGATTGATGGATCATATGGTAGTTCTATTTTCAGTTATTTGAGGATGTTATGAAAATTAAATAAGTTAATATATAAAAGCACATGGTAAGTCATGATTAAATGGTCGCTGTTCTTATTAACACTGACTACATTTAATTATTGCATTGGTGGACCTACTGCTAGCCCATAACTTCATTTCCCTTATCTCCATCTCCCCTGACTCTCTGATGATGGATCTACTGAAGGAATGGACATTCAACCACTCTTTTTTTTTTTCATTATTGTTGTAAGATGAGTCATTCAGCCATTCTAACAGATGAACAGAACAGGGTACCAGCGAAGTCCAAGGAAGTTGTGAGGCATGCTTCTGCAGTTGCCTGACTACACATGATAAATAGCCTACACTTTCCAGGCTATTTGTGATAACTCCAGCTCCCCAAAAACTCTGGACAGTGGCTTTGTCACTTACAGGCTTGCTGCATAAATAAATCTTAGCTATTCAATATCTATATTATTCATTCAAAAAGGACTCTGAGCAATTTCATAAAGATCAAAAGTAGAATAATTGTAACCAGGTACTGTAAGGAGTGAAGACTTACTGTCTAATGGATACAGAATTTCAGTTTGGGATGATGAAAAGTTATGGAGATGGATGGTGGTGATGGTTGCACAACAATGTGATTATACTTAATGCCACTGAACTGTATACTTAAAAATGGTAAAAATGGAAAATTTTATGTCATGCATATTTTACCACAATTGTTTAAAAGGACTTCGAAAACAGGAAACAGGAATATTATTCTCTCATATTCTCCTACTCTAGTTAGTTACTTTTGTTGGTAAGGGACAGATATTCACTCAAGTTTCCACAAGTAATGGCTGTTTATTGCAAGACTTAAGATGGAAGCCAGGATCTCATGGTGATCAATGAGCAGGGACCAGAAATGGAACAGAAACTGGGACTGTACCAAGAACCCTCAGGAGCAAGAACTGTGAACCTTCCCTCAAGAGCTCCACCAGAAACACTGCTCAGCCTCCTCTTGTCCCTGCTTCTCTTCACATATCTTCTAGCTAAACCGTATGTAACTAACCTGCACAATGTGCATATGTACCCTAAAACTTAAAGTATAATAAAAAAAAAAAAGAAGAAAAAAAGACTGAATTCCTCTTCATCTTTTCTTTTTCTAGTAGCTTAAGCTTAGTTATTGTCTCACTTTCTGCAAGGCTTAGTTTCCTCATAATCTGGCTGTGCTCTTGGCCTCTATTCTACATTATACCCCCACTATACATTATTTCATATCAGTTTCTACTATGAGTCCCCTCATATTCTGTATCCCGAATCAGATTCTCATAAGTAAGCATATAATTGGTCCAACTTGTTCCTCTTTGAACAGTTTTTTGAGCTAAATCACCCCATGAGCTGCTCTCCCATCATACTTTGGCTCCCTCTGGTCTAAGCAGCCATATTAAAGGTGGATTTATATGGTTTAAAACATGGCCACCTTCAACTGCCTCTTTAGCAGCAGTGGTGGATATGAAAGACTGTGATAGCCACATACAGTACAATCTCA
Organism: Pan paniscus; assembly: GCF_029289425.2. Taxonomy (NCBI): domain Eukaryota; kingdom Metazoa; phylum Chordata; class Mammalia; order Primates; family Hominidae; genus Pan; species Pan paniscus. The sequence continues at coordinate 77,868,248 of NC_073262.2, read as the reverse complement.
TTTGCTGTATCTTCTCTCCTTATGCTCTGGAATAATAACCCCTCTCTAGGCAAAGCCACAGCAACTACATCTGGGTTCAGTGGCATCTTAGACATTTGTATATATCAGGAGGATCTCTACTATCAAATAGAGCTAAAGACCAAATGGCTGGCCTGGAGATTACACCAGCAGCAGCACTGGAGATTGCCAACACATGTCCCTACCAAAGAGCATGTTTCAGGTGAGACCACAATGCAAAACTATTTTAAAACACTTAGCTTGATTTTACAGCACGTTTTTTACCCCTATTGGTTAATCATTATGTTCCTAATTTTGGCATAGCGTAAATCCAAAAAAAATCCTCTGGACAAATGTATCATTTTAAGTCAGCAAATTATTTTTAGTTCTTGGTCATTAAATCCTAACATATATCTAGCACGTTTGGCCTGTAGCAATTGTATTAATTATTGATGTTTTAAACTGCAGAAAATAGTTTATCATGTGGGCAACAAACTAAGTAAAATATCCCCTAAACTTGGAGATATAGGGCACTATTTCTTGAGATATCAGATCGGGCTGTCTGAGTCCTGTAGAGCAGCTGGCTCAATCCAGCTCTGCAGGGCTCGAAGTTTCTAGGCAGGAGAACAGGCAGAAAAGCTGCATTGTGGGTGCCCCCAAGTGGGTACAATTTGATGTGCACGCTGAGGATTTTCTCGCCAGCTCCTCTAGCGTTTGGTCATGTCTGTGAAGTGATTTTAAAGATGGAGAAAAGCTAAAACGCGTGTATGTTTTACAATATACATCTCTCATAATATCAACTGAAGCAATATTTAATGTTTCAGCCTACCACAGATCATTTATTTTCTAGCAAATGTCTTTCAGAAATGTTTTCAAGTTATGCTGCCATTAAAATATGGAGTAGAAAAAGAATGGAGTTTAGTGTCAGACAAAACTTGACTTTGAACAGTGGCTCAGCACCTTACTAGCTGTGTGGCCTTGGGAAATTCATTTTACTTTCCTAATCTATAGTTGTCTCATTTCTAAAATAAATTCAGGAGTATTGGAAAGGAAATTTACCTCGTAGGGTTATTTACTGGATAAGGCAATAACGTAATATGATCAGTGTGCAGCACATTGTAAGTGCTCAATAAATATAATTTATTATTGTTTGTAAAAAATATTTGTTGAGATATACTGATATATTAAAATTCTAGGAGGTCCTCAATACCTTTTCAATAAATCCCTTTCCTACTTAAATCAGCCACAGGCTATTTCTATTATTTACAACTAATAACTGGGAAATATATATGATCATAGCCGGGAAAAAGTATGCAGTTGACCTGTATTCTTCAAAAATGTCAATGTGGCTGGGCCCACATTAGAGGGGAAAAATTCTATAAAGAACTTTATTGGAACAATTGATGAAATTGGACTATGAACTGCAGACTAGGTAAAAGTTTTATATCAATGTTAAATTTCCTGAATTTGATAACTATACTGTGGCTATGTAAGAGAACCTTCTTGTTTTGAGAAAATATGCACAGAAATATTAAGGGGCATAATGCAGGCAACCTACTTTCAAATGGCTTAGAAAAGTAATTAAAATATCTATAAAATGTCTTTGTGCAAATGTGTATAGATGATAGACACATAGATGTTTATGTATACAGTTAATACCATACGTGTGTGTGTGCATGCATGCACACAGTCAGAGAGAGTATTAAAAATTATGGAAAATGGCAAAATTTATTGAATCTGCATAAAAAATAAATAGGAATTCTCAGCATACTTGCAACTTTTCATGGTTTAAAATTTTAAGTTTAAAAACCTAAGTTTAAAATGTACATCAAGAAATGTAAAAGGTAGTGAAGTAGCCACTGAAAAAAATTAGCTAACTATCCAGAACTTTGAGAAAACACACAAAATTTTTGCAAATTCTTTAGCAAATAATATCTGTTAAATGTTAAAGGAAGGTCTGCTCTCTAAATAACATTGAAATATATCAACTAATTCTTTTTGAAAATTGAGAATTAAAACATAAATGGTTTTCATGAGCAAGAAAAATTATGAACTTCAAGAGCTCAAAGGAACCATAGAGATTACCTAGTCCAGGTTTCTTTCAAAGACAGAAAATCATCCAAATTCCCTTAGGGACACGTCATCCACTCTTACTCTATGAGATAATCACCCTACACTAATTACTTGATGGTTTAAAATTATATATGACTCATTATTCTGAAAACTAGTAAATAAAAGGAAAAACTCAACAATTTAATTCTGGCTTTTTGGTTCTAATAGTGTTATCGGGTAACAAAAATCGTTGATAAAGGAAAGTTCTTCTTTGCAAAATAATTCCAGCTAATAGACGAAGAAGAAATGATAGGAAAAGAATATTAACGTTTTTCAATTCTGATGAAATAATGGATCTAGGTAGTAATCATTAACGGCCACTAAAATCACTAAGTGAAAAGCTGACAGGGAATTATAATAAATCAGGCTGACCTCACTGATTAATTACAACATCACAAAAAAGACAATCAGATGTTATGTGTCTCCTAAATGGTGCACATAGGAAGTACACAACATCACCTGTGAATGCTATTTGAAGAAAGCAAAAATCCAAATCAGACCAAGCCTGTAGCTCTAACTCCCAATTTACAGGGTATATAGGGTTCAGATGAACATATTTAGTAATACCATGAGGATAAAATTAGCAAAATCCAGAATGTGGGAAACCGCATGACAAAAAATCTAGTTTGTTCAACTAATCAATTTGAAAGAAGAGGAAGGGAGAATCTATAGATTAAAAGAGACTTAAACGACATATGACTCATAATTTATAGACTTGTTCAGATCTCTAATTTCAACAAACCAACTATTAAAAAATATTATCAGGCAATCAGATCAACACTAGCTGGATCTTTGATAATATTAACAAAGTGTTAAATATTTTAGATGTGATAGTGGTTTGTGGTTATGTTTTTCAGAAAAGAGTCCTTATGGAAATCATACTTAAACATTTATAATTTAAATATTATGATGTCTGGAATGGGTTTCAAAAAAAATGAGGTAGTGAGGAAACGACGTGGATGAGCAGAATAGAAGACACAAGATTGACCACGTGTTGATAAGTGCTAACCCTGGAAGACAGGTGGGAATTTATTATACAATTTCCTTTCTTAATATGTTTTAAATTTCCATTATAAAATTGTAAACATTATTTTTAAAAGATTGAGGTAACTTTGTTTACTGAAATTGAAATACTAATACATATGAGTTGAAAAGTCAAGGTCGATTAAGGTAGCTCTGTGCTGTGTTTACTGAAATTAAAATACTTATACATATTAGTTTTAAAATAATTTTTATTATGGTAAAATATACATAACATAAAAGTTACCATTTTAACCATTTTTAAGTGTACAGTTCAGGTGCATTAAATGCATTCACATGTTGTGCAAACATCACCACTATCCATTTTATGAAAGATGAACTTTTCATCTTCCCAAGCAGAAGCTCTGTGCCCATTAAGCAATAACTCCCAATTTCCCCTGGCCCCGGCCCTGGGAACCTCTATTTTACTTTCTGTCCTTATGAATTTGCTAAACCTAAGCATGCCACATGAGTAGAATCATATACTATTTATCCTTTTGAATCTGGCTTATTTCACTTAGTGTGTTTCCGAAGTTCATCCATGTTGTAACACACATCAGAATTTTACTCCTTTTTAAGGCTGAATAATATTCTATTGCATGCGCATACCATATTTCGTTTATTCATTTATTTGTTGATGGACATGTGGGTTCTTTCCACCTTTTGGTTACTGTAAATAATGTTACATGAACATTGATGTACAAGTATCTGTTTCGGTCACTGCTTTCAATTCTTTTGAGTATATGCCTAGAAGTGGAATTGCTGAATCATATGGTAATTCTGCGTTTAACTTTCTGAGGGACTACTATACTGTTTCCAACAATGACTACCATTTTATATTCCCAACAGCAACAAACAAGGGTACCAGTTTCTCCACGTCCTCACCAACCCTTGTTATTTTTCTTTTTTTTTAATACCAGCCATCCTAATGTGTGTGAAGTGGTATTTCATTGTGACTTTGATTTGCATTTTCCTAATGACTAGTGATGTGGGTCTTTTCATGTGCTTAATGCCCATTTGTATATCTTGTTTGGAGAGGCATCTATTCAAGACCTTTGTCCATTTTTATTTATTTATTTATTTGAGATGGAGTGTCACTCTGTCACCCAGGCTGGAGTGCAGTGGTGCTATCTCAGCTCACTGCAACCTCCACCTTCTGGGTTCAAGCAATTCTCCTACCTTAGCCTCTCAAGTAGCTGGGACTACAGGCGCACACTGTCAGGCCTCTGAGCCCAAGCTAAGCCATCAGGCCTCTGAGCCCAAGCTAAGCCATCATAACCCCTGTGACCTGCACATGTACATCCAGATGGCCTAAAGCAACTGAAGAACCGCAAAAGAAGTGAAATAGCCAATTCCTGCCTTAACTGATGACATTCCACCATTGTGATTTGTTTCTGCCCCACCCTAACTCATCAATTGACCTTGTGACATTTCTTCTTCTGGACAGTGAGCTCCCCACTGAGCACCTTGTGTCCCCCACCCCTGCCCGCAAGAGAAAACCCCCTTTGACTGTAATTTTCCACTACTACCCAAATCCTATAAAACTGCCCTGCCCCCCCCACCGCCCAGCTCCCTTTGCTGACCCCTTTTTTGGACTCAGTCTGCCTGCACCCAGATGAATAAAAAGCTTTATTGCTCACACAAAGCCTATCTGGTGGTCTCTTCACACGAATGCACATAACACATGCTACCATGCCCAGCTAATTTTTGTATTAGTAGTAGAGATAGGGTTCACCATATTGGTCAGGCTGGTCTCAAACTCCTGACCTCAAGCGATCCACCCACCTCAGCCTCCCAAAGTGCTGGGATTATAGGCATGAGCCACCGCGCCTGGCCTGTCCATTTTTAAATTGGGTTGTTTTGGTTCTTGTTGTTGAGTTGTCAGAATGCTTTACATATTCTGGGTGTTTTAACTTTATCAGATATATAAATATTTTTCACCATTCTGTGTGTTGTCTTTTCAATCTCTTAAGAGTAACCTTTGATGTATAGAAATTTTAATACTGCTAAAGTCCAATCTACCTATTTGTTGTTGTTGTCTGTGATTTTGGTGTTATATCCAAGAAATTATCACCAAATTTAATGTCATGAAAATTTTCTCCTATGTGTTCTTCTGAGAGTTTTGTAGTTTTAGATCTTACATTTAGATCTTTGATGCATTTTGAGTTATTTTTGCATGGGGTATAAGGTAAGGGTCCAGCTTCATAATTTTGCATGTAGATATTCAGTTTTCCTAGCATCATTTATTGAAAAGAAGGTATAAGTTTTTATTTAAGAAAATTAAAACCATATTCATATGTTTCCACAGAAAAACATAGTAAAATATCTGGAAAGATACACATTAAACTGTTAATAATGATTACTTCTGGGAAGGAAAACAACACTGGGGAGTAGGCTGTGCAAGAGCTATGGTTTTTGCCCTACATAATTCATATTGTTTAGATTACTTACGAGCTCATATTCCTGCATTTCTTATATAATTATAAAAGGATTGTTTTGCTCTTGGTTTTAAGAGAAAGTTGGTCAGATGTGAAAGCACAGGACAAGTAGACCAAGAATCAATATTTCGGCAGGATAGAGATCCAAATTAAATAAAAATTCTGAGGCAGAAGAGTCGAGCGTGAGAAGGAATTAGCAGATCTCAAGGGTAATGCTGTTTGTCCAGATAATTTGGCAGCAGCAATAGCAAATAGGGACAGTAAAGAAGACTTGGTCTTAATTCTCAACCTTCCCCTACCATTCCCTACAATTTATTATATTTTTAATCTTTAGCTGTGTTTGGGTAGGTTATATTTTGCTAATATATAAAAGAGATAACTGAAGACTCAGAGGTCTCTGAACTTTACTACAGCAAAGCAGTCAGAGTTACAAAGAAGTTCTTATGCAATGGGTGTCTAGAGGATGGGAACTGGGCCATTTTGGCCAAATCAGAGGGTTTCAATAATGGGCAAGGTGGGGGAAGGACAGGAAAACAAAGAAGGCTTTTAAGCTTACATTAATTAGTATACATTTTATTCTAGGTTTTTCATCATACGAATATCTTTTTTTTTTTTTTTTTTTTTTTTTTTTTTTTTTTTTGAGACGGAGTCTTGCTCTGTCGCCCAGGCTGGAGTGCAGTGGCGCAATCTCGGCTCATTGCAAGCTCCGCCTCCTGGGTTCACGCCATTCTCCTGCCTCAGCCTCCTCAGTAGCTGGGATTACGGGCGTCCGCCACTATGCCCGGCTAATTTTTTTGTATTTTTTTAGTAGAGACGGGGTTTCACCATGTTAACCAGGATGGTCTCGATCTCCTCACCTCGTGATCCACCCACCTCGGCCTCCCAAAGTGCTGGGATTACAGGCGTGAGCCACCACGCCCGGCCCAAATAAATATCTTAAGAAAGCAGTCTAACAATTGTATGTAATAAATAAATAAAATGCTTGTTGAATGAATGAATGAGACACAAGAATCTAAAGAGAGGAGATGAAGACAAGTGGATTAAATAAGAGTAGATTAACACCAGTAAGATATTAGTGTAAATAGAATGGTTTCAGTGGGGGAAGAAAATAAAGGAATGTGTCTAGACTTGTTCCCCAGTAACACTGGACAGGACCCCTATAAGATCAAAATTGTGAATCCTGGCCGGGCGCGGTGGCTCTCGCCTGTAATCCCAGCACTTTGGGAAGCCAAGGTGGGCAGATCACCTGAGGTCAGGAGTTTAAGACCAGCCTGGACAACATGGTGAAACCCCATCTCTACTCAAAATACAAAAATTAGCCAGGCATGATGGCAGGTGCCTATAATCCCAGCTACTCAGGAGGCTGAGATGGGAGAATCGCTTGAACCCAGGAGGTGGAGGTTGCAGTGAGCTGAGATCACGCCACTGCACTCCAGCCTGGGTGACAGAGCGAGACTCCATCTCAAAAAACACAAACAACAACAACGACAAAAAAGTGTGAATCCAGAAACCCATGACTTTTACCCTCCAGTAAGCTATCAGTGAAACTGACCCATCATTGAACTGACACTGTCTCACATTTCTTGGCCTTCTTTCTATTACCTTTCTGGCCAAAACTCTGTCATTGATGATTCTTCTCTAGCTGCCCTGTTCCTGCAGGGTTTTCTAACCTAACAGCAACTTGAAACCACTGGAGCCCAACCTGGAAATGTATTTCCAGCTCTTCTTTTTTTTTTTTTTTGACACGGAGTCTCGCTCTATCGCCAGGCTGGAGTGTAGTGGCATGTTCTTGGCTCACTGCAACCTCTACCTCCCAGGTTCAAGTGATTCTCCTGTCTCAGCCTCCTGAGTAGCTGGGACTACAGGCATGCACCACCACACCCACCAGCTGTCTTTAAACAGCCAATGTAGTTCATAAAGTGTTGTGTAGCTTTATGCTCAAGAGCATTTCAGCAGCACTATGACGTATCAGCTTCCTGTTTCTACCTGCCTAGAGGTATCAACCTCCTCTTCTTGTACACTTCTGTCCTTTTCTTGGGTATGCGATTTTTTTTTTCCTATTTTCCCAAATTTTGGGTGCCCAGAATAAGCTTGGTCCTATGACCCAACCCACTGGCTAGTATACCTACTATGCTTTTGTAGATCCTATCAACATTTTGTCAGGGCACAGCCCTGCTGCTCATATCCCTGACCTTGCACTAAAATGACCTATCCCATGAAACAAAGTCCACCTCAGCTGCCTGAATTCCAAAATCAAGGCTCCATCCACTCTTCTTCGTTTGTCCTCCCAGATTAATGACCCATGTCTAGAATCAGACAAAAGTTTGACTACTGTATTAGTTTCCTTCTACTGCTGTAACAAATTACTACAGACTTGTTGGCTTAAAACAACATAAATTTATTACCTTACAGTTCTGGACGTCAGAAGTCTAAAATGGGTCCCAGAAGGCTAAAATCAAGGTGTTGCCAGCACTGCATTCCTTCTAGAGGCTCCACAGAACTCACTGCCCTTCCTTTCCAGATTCTGGAGGCTGCCCACATTCCTTGGCAGGTGGCCTCCTTCCATATCTTCAAAGCTAGTGACAGCTAGTGGAGTCTTCCTCATGAGGCACCACTCTAATTCTGCCATCATCACAGCTCCTTCTCTGATTCTGGACCTCCAGCCTCCCTCTTTAACTTTATAAGGGCCCTTGTGATTACATCATGCCCATCCAGATAATCCAGGCAAATCGCCTTGCCTCAAAATCCTTAGTTTAATCACATCTGCAAAGTCTCTTTGGCCATGTGAGGTAACACATTCCAAGGTTCTGGGGATTAGGACATGGATATTTTTTGTGGTAGTGGGGAACCATTCTGCCTACCAAAAGTGCGCTCCAAAGTATTTATCTAAAGAAGTCACAGTCTTTCTATGGGGGAAGCAGTTATCACTTTAGTCTCTGAATTTACCCTGAACTCCTTATACCTCGTTTCTTTTCCCAGTTAGTTCATTCCCCAGAGCTCTCAGCATGCTGTGTGATCGGATGTTAGCTGATACTGACCAAAAATAAGAGTGTGGTACAAAAAAGCATGAATTGGATGTTCTGAGCCAAGAGGTTAAAACAATAGTGAGGAAATAGGGTGGGGAAAAATTTGACTAAGGTTAACTCTTGAGAAGTTAAAATTGCTAGGATCTTAAGAAAAGAATTTGTACACAGTTTGCTATAGTCTAGTAAAGTTTCCAGAAAGATGGACAATTTACCTGCTGTCTGTATTGTTGTAGATTATGTACCCTCTATTAGCCAGAGACCATGGGATGAGCAGATAGAAAGAGGAAAGTCTGACAACAAATCCCTCCACCTAAATCTGAGATTCTTGCACTCTTGAGGTATGCAATGGTGGGATAGGATGTGAGCAAAACCATAAGAAAGCAGGACCTATCTCCTAGCACATCAGTTTTACTGGAGAATAGGGCAGAGAATTCAGTAATTTAATTGGTAATTTAAAGTATTTTAAATTATCTCAATCAGATACACAATAGAATGTAATATAAACATTGCATAATTTTTTTAAAGATTTGAAGTTTTTTCTAAGCTAAAATAGAACAGAAGCCTTAAAAAAGTTTTACTGGTTCTTTAAGGCTATACTCTCATAGGGGATCTGTTTATCTCCACTGATGGTAGAACAAGTTCAGAGGATTCCCTTAAATGGTCAAGAAGGGCAGATGGAGGCCAGGTGCAGTGGCTCATGCCTGTAATCCCTGCACTTTGGGAGGCCGAGGCGGGCAGATCACTTGAGCTTAGGAGTTCCAGACCAGACTGGGCAACATGGGGGATAGGACCCTCTAAATTAAAAATTAAAGCTTTTAACTACTGTGTTCTCTGCTTTGTTTTTCTGTAGTTATTGATCATGGGTGTTTGTCGGACCATGTTTTTAATTTAAAACGTACATCTTTTGTTTAGCTATCCTCTAGTTCAAATCAATGAAAGCAATTTTAACAAGCACTCTAATTCAATCCATGAACAAATCCTGATGCTTCCACTTACAGACCCCATTTTGTAGAATGTGTCTCCTTGATGTTTTGCCTCTGAACATCATACTCCACTTAAAATTATTATATAGCGATCACTACTTTAAGCCAAGTTCCCTGGCTTGGGGACCTGGCATAGGAAACTAACCTAATTTTCAAAGTCCAGAGATCAGAAATTTTTAGAAGGGCAAGATGGGTAAGGAAAAGTCTGAAACTAATCATCTAATGGAATAAGTGATTGAAATCAGTAATGGGAAAAGGTGGCCGAGAAAAGTATGACTAGTTCTGTGTAACCCTGTTATTCCTCCATAGGACCATGATAATCCAAAAATGGAGAGAAAATGAAGCATACTCAGCATGATGCACTTGTACCACATGCAAACCCTAGAATTCTGTAATTGATACAAGGAATTGACTAGGAATACAACCCTTACAGACCTCACTGGGACTACAGTAGCAGAAAATTTTGATACGTAGAAGTGCTTTGAAACATTTTGTTATTGTTGTGAAATTTCCTATCTCTTAACCAAAATTTGAATATTTGGGTCCATTAAATATAGATGAATTTGACTTCTTGAAGGAGAATGAGGACTTATACTTGCAATTGATTTTATTAAAAAATAGCCAAAATTCACATAACATCTTCCTATCACATATAAGAAACTATAGCCAATATATAGATAGAAAGGTACACACACACTCACACACTACACACACACACAATGCTTTAAAACAAGGATAGCCTAGCCATAGATAGATTAGAGCTACAATATAATTTGAAGAGTATTGGGTAGGGCTATAGACTAAAAGTACACCCAAGCCTATCACCAAGAACTGAAATTCAACATTTAGCCACGCTTCCCTTTGGTTTAATTAATGCAAACACACAGAGGGAATAATATATTTTATTAATTATTGTGAATTATTAAAACATTTCTAACACTTTTTTTAATTTTTAAAGTAATTCGTGTTTATTGTAACATATCAAATAATACAGAGATGTACAAAGAAAAAGTTAACAGTTTATCCTTTCCTTCTCCAACCCCATTTCTCAAAAATTCATTGAGTGCCTCTTAATGGGCTAAGCATGTTCTAGACTTTGTGAATACAGCAATGAAAAAAACAAAGTTGGCTGGATGCGGTGGCTCACGCCTGTAATCCCAGCACTTTGGGGGGCCAAGGTGAGTGGATCACCTGAGACAGCCTGGCCAACGTGGTGAAACCCCATCTCTACTAAAAAAAAAAAAAAAAAAAAAGTAGCTGGACGTGGTGGCACACATCTGTAATCCCAGCTACTCAGGAGGCTGAGACACGAGAATCACTTGAATCCAGGAGGCAGAGGTTGCAGTGAGCTGAGATCGTGCCACAGCACTCCAGCCTGGGTGACAGAGCAAGACTCCATCTCAAAAAAAAGAAGAAAAAGAAAAAAACAAAGTCCCTGTCCTCATAGATTTATAGTCTAATACAAGAGCCAAACAAACTAATGATCAATACATGACACTAGGTAGCAAGAAGAGCTCTGAAGAAATATAAAGATAGGTAAAGGATTTGGGAAGCCCTCTCTTAAGAGGTGACATTTGAGCAAAGACCTGAAGAAAGTGAAAGTGAGAGACAGGTGAATATCCAGGGGAAACGTATTACAAGCTGAAGGAACAAAACATACAGCATTGTGAGGTGGAGTGTAGTTCACATGATTCAGGAACAGCAAGGAGGCCAGTATGTGTGAAGCAGAATGAGCAAGGACTTGCCTTTTTATCCCTTAATAGAAACTCTTTCTATTTACTCTGTGTAATCATGCTACCAGCTATGCAGAGTTAAATTCATTTGTTCCGTTAATTTTTAATTTTTAGAAATTTTTTAAAATTTTACTTCTCATATGGTTTGCATGGTTCCAAATTCAAATCCACAAAGCAAAGTACACTCAAAGAAGTCCAGCTTCTATTCCTTTTTTTTTTTTTACATAATTTATTTTATATTTAGGATCATGAAGGAACAATTTTTTTTTAAATTATACTTTAAGTTCTAGGGTACATGTGATCAGTGTGCAGGTTTGTTACATATGTATACATGTGTTATGTTGGTGTGCTGCACCCATTAACTCATCATTTACATTAGATATATCTCCTAATGCTATCCCTCCTCCCTCCCGCCAGCCCACGACAGGCCCCGGTGTGTGATGTTCCCCACCCTGTGTCCAAGTGTTCTCATTGTTCAATTCCCACCTATGAGTGAGAACATGCAGTGTTTGGTTTTCTGTCCTTGTGATTGGTTGCTGAAAATGATGGTTTCCAGCTTCATCCATGTCCCTACAAAGGACATGAACTCATCCTTTTTTATGCGTGCATAGTATTCCATGGTGTATATGTGCCATATTTTCTTAATCTAGTCTATCATTGATGGACATTCGGGTTGGTTCCAAGTCTTTGCTATTGTGAATAGTGCCGCAATAAACATATGTGTGCATGTGTCTTTATAGCAGCATGATTTATAATCCTTTGAGTATACACCCAGTAATGGGATGGCTGGGTCAAATGGTATTTCTAGTTCTAGATCCTTGAGGAATCGCCGCACTGACTTCCACAATGGTTGAACTAGTTTACAGTCCCATCAACAGTGTAAAACTGTTCCTATTTCTCCACATCCTCTCCAGCACCTGTTGTTTCCTGACTTTTTAATGATCACCATTCTAACTGGTGTGAGATGGTATCTCATTGTGGTTTTGATTTGCATTTCTCTGATGGCCAGTGATGATGAGCATTTTTTCATGTGTCTGTTGGCTGCATAAATGTCTTCTTTTGAGAAGTGTCTGTTCACATCCTTTGCCCACTTTTTGATGGGGTTGTTTGATTTTTTTATTGTAAATTTAAGTTCTTTTTAGATTCTGGATATTAGCCCTTTGTCAGATGGGTAGATTGTAAAAATTTTCTCCCATTCTGTAGGTTGCCTGTTCACTCTGATGGTGGTTTCTTTTGCTGTGCAGAAACTCTTTAGGTTAATTAGATCCCATTTGTCCTTTTTGGCTTTTGTTGCCATTGCTTTTGCTGTTTTAGACATGAAGTCCTTGCCCATCCCTATGTCCTGAATGGTATTGCCTAGGTTTTCTTCTAGGGTTTTTATGGTTTTAGGACTAACATTTAAGTCTTCAATCCATCTTGAATTAAGTTTTGTATAAGGCATAAGGAAGGGATCCAGTTTCAGCTTTCTACATACGGCTAGCCAGTTTTCCCAGCACCATTTATTAAATAGGGAATCCTTTCCCCATTTCTTATTTTGTCAGGTTTGTCAAAGATCAGATGGTTGTAGATGTATGGTATTATTTCTTAGGGCTCTCTTCTGTTTCATTGGTCTATATCTCTGTTGTGGTAACAGTGCCATGCTGTTTTGGTTACTGTAGCCTTGTAGTATAGTTTGACATCAGGTATTGTGATGCCTCCAGCTTTGTTCTTTTGGCTTAGGATTGTCTTGGCAATATGGGATCTTTTTTGGTTCCATATGAAATTTAAAGTAGTTTTTTCCAGTTCTGTGAAGAAACTCATTGGTAGCTTGATAGGGATGGTATTGAATCTATAAATTACCTTGGGCAGTATGGCCATTTTCATGATATTGATTCTTCCTATCCATGAGCATGGAATGTTCTTCCATTTGTTTGTGTCCTCTTTTATTTCATTGAGCAGTGGTTTGTAGTTCTCCTTGAAGAGGTCCTTCACATCCCTTGTAAGTTGGATTCCTAGGTATTTTATTCTCTTTGAAGCAATTGTGAATGGGAGTTCACTCATGATTTGGCTCTCTGTTTGTCTGTTATTGGTGTATAGGAAGACTTATGATTTTTGCACACTGATTTTGTATCCTGAGACTTTGCTGAAGTTGCTTATCAGCTTAAGGAGATTTTGGGCTGAGATGATGGGGTTTTCTAAATACACAATCATATCATCTGCAAACAGGGACAATTTGACTTCCTCTTTTCCTAATTGAATACTCTTTATTTCTTTCTCCTGCCTGATTGCCCTGGCCAGAACTTCCAACACTATGTTGAATAGGAGTGGTGAGAGAGGGAATCCCTGTCTTGTGCCAGTTTTCAGAGGGAATGCTTCTAGTTTTTGCTCATTCAGTATGATATTGGCTGTGGGTTTGTCATAAATAGCTCTTATTATTTTGAAATGCATCCCATCAATACCTAGTTTATTCAGACTTTTTAGCATGAAGGGCTGTTGAATTTTCTCAAAGGCCTTTTCTGCATCTATTGAGATAATCATGTGTTTTTTGTCTTTGGTTCTATTTATATGATGGATTACGTTTATTGATTTGCGTATGTTGAACCAGCTTTGCATCCCAGGTATGAAGCCAACTTGATCATGGTGGATAAGCTTTTTGATGTGCTGCTGGATTCGGTTTGCCAGTATTTTATTGAGGGCTTTTGCATTGATGTTCATCAGGGATATTGGTCTAAAATTCTCTTTTTTTGTTGTGTTTCTGCCAGGCTTTGGTATCAGGATGATGCTGGCCTCATAAAATGAGTTAGGGAGGATTCCCTCTTTTTCTATTGATTGAAATAGTTTCAGAAGGAATGGTACCAGCTCCTCTTTGTACCTCTGGTAGAATTTGGCTGTGAATCCGTCTGGCCTTGGACTTTTTTTGGTTGGTAGGCTATTAATTATTGCCTCAATTTCAGAGCCTGTTATTGGTCTATTCAGAGATTCAACTTCTTCCTGGTTTAGTCTGGGGAGGGTGTATGTGTCGAGGAATTTATCCATTTCTTCTAGATTTTCTAGTTTATTTGCGTAGAGGTGTTTATAGTATTCTCTGGTAGTTTGTATTTCTGTGGGATTGGTGGTGATATCCCCTTTATCATTTTTTATTGCGTCTATTTGATTATTCTCTTTTCTTCTTTATTAGTCTTGTTAGTGGTCTATCAATTTTGTTGATCTTTTCAAAAAACCAGCTCCTGGATTCACTGATTTTTTTGAAGGGTTTTTTTGTGTCTCTGTCTCTTTCAGTTCTGCTCTGATCTTAGTTATTTCTTGCCTTCTGCTAGCTTTTGAATGTGTTTGCTCTTGCTTCTCTAGTTATTTTGATGTGATGTTAGGGTGTCAATTTTAGATGTTTCCTGCTTTCTCTTGTGGGCATTTAGTGCTATAAATTTCCCTCTACACACTGCTTTAAATTTTTGCAATATTCAGAAGAAATACTAGAGGTCATCCTAATTTTTCTCAAGAGACACATACCTTAGCTAAAAGAGAAGAATAATTATGGTGCTGGGAAACCTGGATATCCATATGAAGAAGACTGAAATTGAGCCCTATCTCTTGCCTTACATAAAAATCAAATCAAAATGGATTAAAGACTTAAATCTAAGATGTCAAACTATGAAACTACTACAAGAAAATATTGGGAAAACTCTCCAAGGCATTAGTTCAGGCAAAAATTTCTTGAGTAATACCCCACAAGCACAGGCAACCAAAGCAAAAGTGGACAAACAGAATCACATCAAGTTAAAAAGCTTCTGCACAGCAAAGGAAACAATCAAAATGAAGAGACAACCCACAGAATGGGAGAAAATATTTGCAAACTATCCATCTGACAAGAGATTAATAACCAGAATATATAAGGAAGTCAGACAACTTTATAGGAAAAAATATATAATAATCTGATTTTAAAATGGGCCAAAGATTTGAATAGACATTTCTCAAAAGAAGATATACAAATGACAAACAGGTATATAAAAAAGTGCTAAACATCACTGGTCATCAGAGACATGCAAACCAAAACTGCAATGAGATATCATCTCACCCCAGTTAAAATGGCTTTTATCCAAAAAAAGAGCAATAAAACATGCTGGCAAGGATGTGAAGGAAAGGGAACCCTTGTACACTGCTGGTGGGAATGTAAATTAGTACAACCATTATGGAGAACTGTTTAAAGGTTCCTCAAAAAACTAAAAATAGAGCCACCATACGATCCAGCAAACTGCTGGATATATACCCACAAGAAAGGAACTCAGCATGTCAAAGATATATATACACTCCCATGTTTACTGCAGCACTGTTCACACAACAGCCAAAATTTGGAAGTGGCCTCTAAGTGACCATCAATAGATGAATAGATGAAGAAAATGTGGTACTTATACACAATGAAGTACTATTCAGCCATAACAAAAAATGAGATTCTGATATTTGCAACAACATGGATGGAACTGAAGGACATTATGTCAAATGAAATAAGCCAGGAACAAAAGGATAAACATCACTTGTTCTCACTTACCTGTGGAATAAAAAAATCAAAACAATTGAACTCATGGAGATAGAGAATGGAAGGATGGTTACCAGAGGACAGGAAGGGTAGTGTCGGGTGGGGGTAGGAGAGAAGGGGGGATGGTTAATGGGTACAAAAAAATAAAAGCTAAAAAGAATGAATAAGACCTAGTATTTAATAGTACAACATGGTGACTACAGTCAATAATAATTTAATTGTACATTTTTAAATAGGTAAACGGGCCGGGCGTGGTGGCTCATGCCTGTAATCCCAGCACTTTGGGAGGCTGAAGCAGGCTGATCCCCTGAGGTCAGGAGATCAAGACCATCTTGGTTAACACAGTGAAACCCCATCTGTACTAAAAATATAAAAAATTAGCCAGGCGTGGTGGCACGCGCCTGTAGTCCCACCTACTCAGGAGGCTGAGGCAGGAGAATCGCTTGCACCCGGGAGGCAGAGGGTGCAGTGAGCTGAAATTGTGCCACTGCACTCCAGCCTGGTGACAGAGCGAGACTCCATCTCAAAAATAAATAAATAAATACAATAAAAATAAAATAAAATCAGTAAATGGGTATAATAGGATTCTTTGTAAAACAAAAGATAAATGCTTGAGGGGATGGGTAGCCAATACCCCATGATGTGATTATTACACATTGCATGCCTGTTCCAAAATATCTCATGTACCCCATAAATATATACACCTACTGTGTACCCACATAAATTAAAAATAAAAAATAATAAAATTATTGCCAATTATTTCATACATACTATTTATTATTGAGCAAACATTTATTGAGTGACTACTATGTTTGACACTCTGTTAGGTGCTGTGAAAGACACAGCATGCCTTAGACATAATCCCTGCCCTTGAGAATCTTACTATCTGTGCTAGTTATTAACTTATGACTTCTCAGCTAGAAATCCACCCTTTTTTCCCTTGCTTTGTTATTCTGGAGCTGAACCCTGTAAGCTTTTCTGCTTTGGCAATGGTAAAATTATAGGTTCTGCCAATAGAGGGTGATGGGGAGACACTAGGAGGCCAGAGCAGGAGGAAAGAACTTGACATTCTTCTTCTGGTAGACTTTTTTGTGTGGAGCCAGTGGATTGGTTTGCAGGCGGGGCCTGGTAGTATTCACCTCTACAGTCCTCACAGTTCAGTTACAGCCTATGCCTCCAGCAAGTTTCTTCAGCACAGGTGGACTGCACATTCCTGTGGCAGCCACACACTCCCCTCTAAATTTCTCAGCTTCTTTCTTTTTGTACATTCTTTTTCAGCCAAGGTTAGTAGCTGTGCCTACAGGACTACTACTAGACCCCTTAGAGTCCACTCTACTCCTTTTAGGCATCTTTCACTGGTTAATGTTTTTTTTATGTTAAATTTTCCCTATTCAAATTACAGGTATGATTTTGTCTCCTGATTGGTCCCTAGCAGACATACCATCAAATAAGGAAGAAAAGACAGATGTAAGTTAATGTAAATTTGGAGGGAGAATGGGCACTTCAGCTGTAAACACAGCCCAAAGGCCAAAGATCTTCAGAGACGTAAGTCTATAAAATTATCTGCTAGTTAGGGTTGTGTTTAGCTGAATATAACAGAAACTGACCTCAGTGACTTAACCAAACAGAGATTTATTTTTTTCATGTGACATGAACTCCATAAATAGGCAATTAAGGGCTGATACTCCAAAAAAAAAAAGTGAAAAATTCAGGTTCCTACTTTCCAGATTCTCCATCCTTAACGTGTGACTTGTTCTTGTAGTTGCAATATTGCTGCCTCCCATCTAGACATTAGATCTGTATTCCAGGAAGGAAAAAGAAAAAAAAGGTAATGGAAAAGAAAGAATGATCCATTTGAATCTATCCCTTTTCTGCACATTCTTAGGGGCTTCATGGAGTAACTTCAACTCACATGTCATTGACCATTCCTAATCATAAGAGAATCTGAGAAGCTCAGCATTTTTTTAACTGGGGACAGATCTCTGTAAGTAAGAAAAAAAGGAGAGGGAGAGAATGGATGTTGGATAGGCAAGTAGCTGTGTCTGCCACAAATTGAAAAATTAGGAAATTACTTACATTTGAGATGGGCAAGAATTAGCAGAGGGATTTGATTTCATTTCTATATACTTGTTCATTTTCTTTTCATGTAAGTAGTCTTTTATATTAATTATACACTATGGCATACAATTGTTTTTTCCTCAATAACTGGCATATCTTACCAGAAAAGAAGGACAGAATAACATTTATTTTATTATGACATTGTTTTCATGTAACTCTTTTATAAAGTTTAGCCTAGACCTAAAGAGGACATGGAGACATACATTTACTTTTAGTTTCTTACTAAATTATTTGTGGCCCATTTAGTAAATATTCTAGTCCAGTATACTAGATGTCATTAAAGTGGTTAAATAATTTGTAGAACAGTCAAAAATGAAATTTAAGGACAAAATTTTCTACACTAGAAATTGATTAGCAGTGTAGGCAGTTGATAGATCTGGGAGTGTTAGGATCTATTTAAGAGATACCTAGAAATTTTTTCTATCCAAATCATGCCATCTTTCAAGTCCTAGCTCAAGTTTCTCTTCAGTAAGCTACTTTCTGACCAGGACAATCTCTTTTCTAATGCAATTTCCCTTAGTGCATCACACAACTTTGTCCTGGAATGTGTACTAATTTGTATTTTTCTCTAATTTTTTATATAAGTCAGTCCAATTTCTCATATGCCCCAATTATATTGCAAACTCTTACCTTTTCCCTGTGTCCTCACAATGTTCAAAGAAAGGGCATAGTATTTATTTGAGCTAACCTCAATTGAATGTCCTGTAAAACTAGTGCAGGTTCAGAGGTTTTTTTTCAAAGAGAAATTGATAACAAATTAAAGCCAATAATAAGACACAAAAGCTTTTATAAGAAAAACTAAATATAATAACAGACCCCAGAATATTTTAAACTTATATTTCTGATTTTCATTTCAACAATTTTTTTTTCTCACACCAGCATGAGAAGGCTGGTGAAACTTTTGCAGGCTATTAACATTAAAAAAAATTTTTTTAAGACAGGGTTTCATTTACATCACCCAGTCTGGAGTACAGTGGTATAATCTTGTCTCACTGCAACCTCCACCTCCCAGGCTCAAGGGATCCTCCTGCCCCAGCCTCCCAAGTAGCTGGGACTACAGGTGTACACCATCATGCCCAGCTAATTTTTGTATTTTTTGTAGAGATGGGGTTTTGCTATGTTGCCAGGCTGGTCTCAAACTCCTAAACTCAAGTGATCCACCCACCTTGACCTCCCAAAGTGCGGGTATTACAGGCCTGAGTGAGCATGCCTGGCCTAAAATGTTCAAAAGTAGATAATTTAAATATCTTTCCATGTGGTCAGTTAGAATTACCTTACTAAAGTTAATGATAACAATCCTACTCCACCTCAATACTTCAAGGAAAGGGAGTTAGTAACCAAGACCTGGGTTTCTTTCTATCTGGTTTGCTATGAGCTACACTTGGAATTTTAAACTGAAATTCCCCATTTTAAGATGCTGCTACCAGATGGATGTGGTGGCTCGTTCCTGTAATTCAAGCTCTTTGGGAGGCTGAGATGGATCGTTTAAGCCTAGGAGTTGGAGACCAGCCTGGGCAACACAGGGAGACTGTGGCTCTATAAAAAATTTAAAAATTAGCAGGTGTGGTGGTGCATGCCTGTAGTCCCACCTACTCAGAAGGCTGAGGTGGGAGGATTGCTTAAGCCCAGGAGGTCAAAGCTGCAGTGAGCTATAGTCGCAACACTGCACTCCAGTCTGGATGACAGAGCAAGACCTTGTCTCAAAAAAAAGAGATGCTGCTACCTCCACATAGATCTCAAAGAAGTAGTGAATATTTAGCAGACAATGTTTCCTGTTTTAGTTATGTATTACTAAATAGATATTAGCACTTCATAATAAACAACCCTAAAACTTAATAGCTTCAAATGACAAAGTTTCTTTTTTTTCTTTTAGCACCAGAGTCCATGAGACATTTTATTTGTAAATATGTATTACATCTCTAAAAAAAGAATCCCAGGATTTTACCTCCTGTGTGTTTTCTTCTTGCTTCTTCATGGTCCATGATACCAGCTGAGGTTGTTAGTACAATAAAACCAAACTGGCGGGATAGAAGCAGATTATTCTGCCATTTTTCCAGATGTTTGAGTTGCACATCAAATCTGGGGCTGATTACTCAACGCTTGTTTAGCCTACCTGTGAGGTTCACAACAATTTTTCCCACCTCTGTAATCATCAATGATTCAAATTTGCCAATGTAACCATACTTCACCATTACGGTGAGAAACCAGATGATGATTTTGGAGCACAGCCTAATAAGAACCTGGGGTTTGCCTCTTCTTTCGGCATTGTTGATGCTCTTGAGAGCATCAGGCAGGACATTCATGTGCACCATTGTGGCGTCACGAAAAGATGGCGGAAAGAGCCAAACGACAACCCTTTCATTGCTCTTGACACCGTGGGTCAGGAATTTGGGTAAAGCTCATTTGGATGGCTCATTTTTGTTCCTCGTGGTGTTGGGAAGGCTTGACGAGAGCTAGAGATCCAAGAAGGCCTCACTCATGTGTTGGACACCTCAGTTCTCTTTCTCTGGACTTTTTTCTGTCCAAGTGGTTTCTGGAGAGGGCTATATTTGGGAGTGATCTGTCATACTTCTCTTTGCTATCGGATTTCTATCTTCATCATGCCATCATCACTCAGGCTATCATCATCACCCGGTCTTATCAGATATTGCCAAATTATGATGTCATAACTTACTATGACTGTCCCCACTGTCCATGAAAAAACACAGAAAAGATTACATACTTCTCAGGGAGGTCCCTGTTCATCTTTATGGCCTCACTGTAGTCCTCTCAGAAGGTACTTCTTTTCTTCAGTCTTCCTCAGTGCAAATATCCACCCTCAATCAACATCAACATGGGTTGGTGTTACTCCAATTCACTCCTCTTTTTCTTTTTTTTGTTTTTGTTTTTGTTTTTTTGAGATGGAGTCTTGCTCTGTCACCCAGGCTGGAGTGCAGTGGCGTGATCTTGGCTCACGGCAACCTCTGACTCCCAGGTTCACGCCATTCTCCTGACTCAGCCTCCTGAGTAGCTGGGACTACAGGAACCTGCCACAATGCTTGGCTAATTTTTTGTATTTTTAGTAAAAAGACGGGGTTTCACCGTGTTAGCCAGGATGGTCTCCATCTCCTGGCCTTGTGATCCGCCCACCTTGGCCTCCCGAAGTGCTGGGATTACAGGCATGAACCACCGCGCCTGGCCTTCATTCCCCTCTTTCTATAACGCAATCTTAGGATGCAAAACCAAGCAAAGTCTGAATTAATCTATCTAGAATAGCACCGTGGAGTCACAGCCATGGTCAGGCCCCTCCACAGAACAGACTGGATTTCGGAACCTATGTCTCTCCCTGCCACAAGCAACTAGTCCATATGCAACTTGGAAGCAGCCACTGTGGATCTTGGCTTCTTTCTTGCTTCCTCCTCCATAGTTACTGCCACTGATTTAGTGCTAAAGAGATAGGAACATCACTTAAAACCATCTCTACACATAAATCCACTTAGAAAATTTTTTTCCCCTGGAGGATCTATTATTGAAGTACAAGGCTTTACTGTTTATTCTACTGTAGACACCACAGGACACCATGTTCTTGGTTAGAATTGAGTACTTGAGAAACTATATGAATAATTGCTTGTTGAACAGTACACGTGAATTATCTCTATTTTCCAGCTAAAGATTGAGCCTAAAATGATTAGTATTTTTGTAATTTTGAATCATTTGATCCATTTGAAGTTGGATTAGTGACAAAGTCTTATTCATTTTTCAAGTGTTAGTTCTGAGGGCTTCTCCCAGAACTAGCAGCAACCAGCGTTGCTGCTAGATAATATTGCACCTTTAAGCTAACAAGTAAAAAGCTGATCCTCTGGGTTGATGTTGTCTCATGCTAGGGCTCTAGGCAGAGTGGGCTGGAGTTCAGTCCCCAGCCATCTTCTTAGCAGGGCATTCTAGATGTTTAATCTTTTATGTTGACGTGTTGATATCACTTCCATTAGCCATTTGTTAGAATTACTAAATTAAATTTACATAATTCAAGGATCTAAAAAGAACAGAAGTTCAGTCAGAGCCATTTTTCTGAGCTATTTCTGCATTCCTCTGAAGAAGATAATTTGTCCAAACTTAACAAAAACAGGTGTTAAAATTGAGTACGTTCTGAGACTACTCAGACTTTTTTTAAGATTTTTTTTTAGTCTCAAGCCCTACATGAAATACAATCCCTTAAATCTTCCAATCTTAGAGCTAGAAGACAAAGTTGAGCACCCTCACTTTACCCAGAGGCAATTTTGTGCCCCAGATGACAAAGCTCTTAGATCTACTCATTTGCTTATGGCTCCACCAGTACTTCTAGGTCAGGCCCTCTTTCACCTGAAGGATTAGCCATACTTCTGGAACCATTTTCCAGGTTCCTTGAAATAAATATCTTCGCTTTGCTGGGGACCCTAGTTTCCTGTTAAGTAGTGAATGACCCTTCTTTCCTCCCGCCAGCCACAGTCCTATTTCACAGAGGAAGAGAATGACCAGCAAGTCAACTTCTACTACAGAGAAGCAGCAACTGATAAAAGGCCAAATCTTACAAGGTGCCAACGTGAAGAAAAAGGCCCACTACCCTGCAGCCAACTCATATCAAAAGTTAATCTGTTTAGTCCTCTCTGCCGGGGCGAATGTACAGTTTTTCTTTTTGTCTCCCTCTTGCCCCATCACCAGGTGGTTGTCGTTGTCCTTCCCGGCTAGTTGCCAATAAAGTTGTTACAAAGTGACCTTGAGTGTCTTCCTTGGTGCACCCGAAACCCCGCCTTCTTCATCCGGGTGCTGCGGCGCGAATAAGAGCCGGACCGCGCTTGCGCATTGAGTCCCACTCCTTCGACCTCTGCCGCAGCCCGTGCCGCCGCCGCCGCCTCCCGGGAAGGTAAGTGGAGGGCACAGGGAGCCCGGCCTGGCCAGGGCGGAGCGGCGCCCAATAGGGACCCATTCATTGTGCCGGCGCCTCACTGGGCACGGGGCCCAAGCTGACGGCGTGCACGGGAGCCTGCGGGGCCTGGGTGGGAAGAACAGGCCCCTGGAGGGCACTTGACCTTAAGCCTCTTTGCCTCCGCAGAGAGGAAGCGGGAGAGGAGCCCACGTCGCCTGTCACCCAATATCTCCAGCCGCGCAGTCCCGAAGAGTGTAAGATGTTCGCCTGCGCCAAGCTCGCCTGCACCCCCTCTCTGGTGCGTAGCCCAGGCAGGGTCGGGGGGATTGAGGGGTGGGCGTTTTGGCCTGGAGCGTCCACGTTGTTGAATGGGGCAACCTTCGGGCGGGGCACACCGCCCTCGGGAACGGCTTTCTCCTCACCTATTAACCCATTGCCGTTTTCTTCCTAATCTTAGGGCATCTCAGCCCTCTCCTCGCCACTAGGGCGAGGCAGAGCAGCCGAGGCCTAGCTGTCAGGCCTCACTCGGTGTAGGTCAAACTCTCTTGTCCCTAGACCAGGAGTGGCCCTTTCCCCCACCTTCTCTCAGCCTCTCTGTTGGATTGGGGTCGACGCGAAGGTTGGAGTACTGCAGAGGATGTAGGGGGCCGTTGAGGCCTAGTTCACCTCAGCAGCGCTTTCCAGTGCCTGTCTGTAGGTCAAACTCGTTGCTGCAGAGGGAGGGACTTTGCCTTTCCGTGTGGGGGCGGAGGAAGGTGGTGGGGGAACGAGCCCAAAGTCTTTCTTCCTGCCTCTGGAGTATTACTTTCATAACAATTTTGCAGGCTTAAAGTGAGGTCTAGATCTGGAGGATTTGTCTTAGAGAATCAGGTTTTGGTTCGGAAGGGTTTTTCTGTGACCTTAGTTTAGTGGACACTCAAGGGCAGAGAAGTTGGACTGGAATATGTCCTTATGGTCAGATATTTCACAGATTATTCTTAAACTGATGTAGAATTGGTTAAGTTCCTTTTTTAGAAATTTTTTTTATGATTAATGGTCATATAGAAATATCTTTGAAATGGTCAGGGCTATTAACTGCTGGGCTATTTTGAATGATAAATGTTTATTGTGACGCTCCTAATATACTTGTTGGTCCACTTAAAAATGCCAAAGAATGTGTGGTATTTATTGCTTTTTTCTGACTTGACTTATGGCACTACAATAATGGAAATGTCAAAAGCAGTTCTTACTCTCTTTGTAACTGTTATTAGAAATTTTATTCAAGGTAGCAAGCTTTACAATTTCATTAGCATGAAACTTTATTAAAATTGCTTATGTATTAAAAATGACCAAACAGCAAAGAGTCAATTCAGAAGTCTCTGATTCATTCTTACTGCTTGCTTTTTTAGAATTCATGGTACCAGAAAAGTCATTGAAGTCTTACCTGTATTCTTTCTTAATATTGAAATCTTTATTTTTTTTTCATTAATAGATCCGAGCTGGATCCAGAGTTGCATACAGACCAATTTCTGCATCAGTGTTATCTCGACCAGAGGCTAGTAGGACTGGAGAGGTAATAGTAGCAATAATTGAAATTAGGTAACACTACCAAATAAGGGTAGGGTTTTGATTAGAGTGAAGGAAAAAAACTTTATTAATAAGAGTTTGAGGGCAAGTCTTTCCCACCCTTTTATCCAAAAAACTAGATGAGCCAAATAGCCAAAAATAGAGAGCCAAAAAACTAGATGAGCCAAATAGAGAAATTTCTCTATCCAAAACTTGGCCAAGTATTTATATTCAAGTCTATTGATTTAAGTTGCCTATATTTAAAATTATAATAGCTACAGCTATTGAAAAATGTACTCATTGGGCTGGATGCAGTGGCTCACACCTGTGTTCCTAGCACTGTGGGAGGCCAAGGAGGGAGGATTGCTTGACCCCAGGAGTTCAAGATCAGCCTGGGCCACATAGTAAGATCCTGTTTCTACAAAACATTTAAAAATTAACCCAGCCTGGTGGTCACCTGTAGTGTTAGCTACTCAGGAGGCTGAGGTGGGGAGCTGGCTTGAGCCCAGGAGTTCAAGGCTATAGTGAGCTATGATCACACCACACTGTACTGCACTCCAGCCTGGGTGACAGACCAGGTGAGACCTTGTCTCTTTTAAGAAAAAACAAAACAAAAAACCCTACTTTATTTAAAAGCATATTTATATATGTTGTTTCTTAATTTTCAACACCCTTTTAAGATGTAGATATTGTTATCCCTGTTCCACAAGAGTGAGATTATTCTAAGCTCTTGATTTGTTTCTTTACACTCAGCTACAAAATAAAAAAGTAGTTATCATTTTGACAATATGGTATTTAATTAAAATAGCTACCTGTGGTTACTGATACGACTTTTACCTTTATTTTCTGTTTTCCAGGGCTCTACGGTATTTAATGGGGCCCAGAATGGTGTGTCTCAGCTAATCCAAAGGGAGTTTCAGACCAGTGCAATCAGCAGAGACATTGATACTGCTGCCAAATTTATTGGTGCAGGTGCTGCAACAGTAGGAGTGGCTGGTTCTGGTGCTGGTATTGGAACAGTCTTTGGCAGCCTTATCATTGGTTATGCCAGGTAATCATTTCTATCCCTAAATAAGTTAGTTTAAGAGCATGCTTGTAGTAGTTGGAAACTTAGCTACTGAAATAATAGCTACTTTGCATTAAGTGCTTACTCTGTGTCTTGCATTATATTTAAAGGGCTTTGTATGCATTATCTCAATTCTCATAACACCATTTGGGGTGTTATGAGAATAACATCTATGAAGGACTAGAGACACAGAGGCCACGTTACTTGCCCAGGTCATAGCTAGTAAATGTCAGAAAATGAATTTTAACTAAGTCTGACTTCAGAGTCTGCATTCCTAATTGTTAAGCTATTTTGGGAATAAAATTATTAGAGCACATTCCTTAAAAGGATCAATTTATTTTATTTAAGACCTAAACTGTCAGATCTTAAAAGGTATAGATCATATTTTCAGATGGATAAGAATGTCAGAACCCATCAAAATGAATGAAAACTAACCATTTATATTGACAGACAGCTCCCTACCTTTACACCATATTATCAGGATTGAAGGAGAATAGTGTAAGAGAGATCTAGGCAAATACTCTTCCAGCAGACTTTTCAGTTTACAAAAATCCCCACACTAGTAATCTGATTCTTTAACATTTACCAAACATGTTGAAACTAATATTTCAAAGTAACAGTCATATGTGGTCTCTTTTAGAAACCCTTCGCTGAAGCAGCAGCTGTTCTCATATGCTATCCTGGGATTTGCCTTGTCTGAAGCTATGGGTCTCTTTTGTTTGATGGTTGCTTTCTTGATTTTGTTTGCCATGTAACAAATTACTGCTTGACATGTTGGCATTCATATTAATTACGGATGTAATTCTGTGTATCTTACTGTGACTCCGAAAACTGTAGTATTGGTGTCATGGGAATGTACGTTATTTCCAAAGTCATTTCATTAAAGATGAAAACTTTAATTTCTTCTGTGATTTGTACTTACACTAAGTTTAGATTATCACAAAGAAGAACGTGCATTCAGGCAGATGCTGTCCCATTCAGAGGAAGCTACAGCAGTTGCTCCACTGATGAAAAATATTCCAATGTAATTTTTATGGGAATTCTTTTATATAGTGTTCTACATATTGTAATTCATAGGGCTTTTGTTTATTCATATAAAGGATAAATATTTGGGTGTTTTGAGCTTCTATAAAATATGATTAATTAAAGGTAGTTAATACTCAAGATGGTCTTGTGTTTTTAAGGTCTAACATCAGTTAGAATACTTCAAATCAGAATCACCTTCCAAGACTGACTTGGCAGGTGGTTCTAAAAATAAATCATGTCAGCTTTTTAGGAAATGAAGCCTTAAGCTAGAGGGTAATGTGACTTTTGTTTTTCAGTAAGTCTCACATTAAGCAATTGTGTGCCTCTAATGAATCTTCCATGTCTTTTCAGAACAGGCTCAGTCCAACTAGCAGCTAGTTTCTTACTTGAACAAGACTATTAAAAACCAAATATCAAAAAGTAAACTAAATTGGCTAGATTTTTACAGCCAAAAATTGCTGTAAGGCAGTGTGTATCACTGTTGCTAACATGTTTATAGTGGGAGTCTTGGGGATGATAGCTGGTTCAACAGTATTTTGCTAATACTTTATGTTGCTTCTTGGTCAAACTTTTCCCATTCAAAGGAAGAAGATGGTGCTACTATAGACAGTTTTTCCCCTAGCAAATATATTGTACCATAATATCTATTGTCCAAGTTTCAGGGTTTTTTGAAAGTTGATAATTAGGAAAGTGACATTTTACTTTTCTTAGTGCCCTTTGCCTGTTTGATTTCCATTGAGAAAGAGCAGTCAGTTACCAAAGTTCCTCAAGTATGGGAAGACCACCTCCATCAGAATCAGTGCTTGTTTAAAAAATAAAAATCCCTAGGTTCCAGACCTACTGAATTGGACTCTTTGGACATGAGACTCAGCAATCTACATCTTTAAAAAGGCTTCCCAGGTGGTTTTTGTGCATACTGTTTGAGAGTCACTAAGTTATATATATATCCTAACTTCTGTAAAGTGAAATGAGGCCCCAAAAAGCTAAAGAGGTAGAGCTGCTACCTCGTTTTTAGTTGATTCATCATCTAGTCTATATCACCCAAAAGAATTGGAAATAGGTATTCAAACAAAAACCTGTATACAAGTATTCATAGAAGCACTACTTACAATAGCCAAAAGGTAGAAACAACCAAATGTCTATCAGCTGATGAATGGATAAGTAAAATACATCCATATAATGGAATATTCAGCCATGAAAAGGAATGAGGCACTGATACATAATGAATAGATGTGAGTGAACCCTAAAAAAGCATGCTAAGTGGAAGAAGCCAGCCACATGATTCCATTTATATGAAATATCCAAAATAGGCAAATCCATGGTGACAAAGCCAATTAGTAGTTATCAGGAACTAGGGAGGGGGTGAAAAGGGAGTGACTGCTTAATGCGTATGGGGATTCCTTTTAGGATGATGAAAATTGGATGAATTACAGCTGGTCTGATGGTAGTGGGTTATCAGAACTTATTAACATTAGTGTCATTAAAGTTGGTATATAGCCCCTCACTGCTAAATCTGGCTCAAAAATTAAAAGATTATTAAAATTTGATGAATTAGTGGTGATGGTTGCACAACATTGTAAATATAATAAATGTCACTGAACTGTACACTTTAAGGTGGTTAAAATGGCAAATTTTACATGTCTTACTGAAACTACTGTACTATTTAATAAAGTACATAGTATAAAATTTTAAAAGTGATAGGAAAATGCTTAGATTAATAGTCACCTATTCCAAGTATATTTTAAATAAAAACAGTCTTGGTAAAGACCTGTTCTTGGTGCTGGTTTTGGTGGTTGAAAAGGCTTGAAACGTTGATTTGGGAACAGGTTTCTTGTAAGAGATGTCCCAGCTGAGGGAATCTCCCAGAATGAAAATGGACTAACTGAACTGTGGCTGCATAGTCTTCAGGCTACTGAGAAAACAATACAACAAAAAACCACACACAATGACTCAAACTTTATAGAGGGGAAAGGTAATAGTGCATCACAAGTTTAACATCCTTGAGTATACATCCTTTTACTTAACTTTTGTTTCTAGTAACAAAGTTATGACATTGAAAGTACATCACTGGAATGCATCTACTAGCAGAAATGTTTATTGTGCACCATTTTTATAGGAAGTACTGCCTCAGCTTACGAGCTTTGCAAACAAATATTAATGCTAAATGGTTTTTACTGACATCTTCGTTTCTGAACAGAAGCTGATAAAGATACTATTTTTCTGTCAAACATGAAATGGATTTTCCATGTTGATAAGATGGTGTTGGTAAAATGGTGAATTAAATGAGTGGCAGTAAGTGTTCAGGTGTTCAGAGGGAGTAGAAATAATTTTATAGTTGAAGAATTACATGAAAAAGTACTATTTATAACTTAAGACAAACCTTAAAGAACCGTGTCACAAGGACAGACCAGGAGAGGGCATTTTGGCTAGTGAACGGCATGAGGAAAAGTAAACGAGCACAGCATTGGTACATGAGAAACAAGGAGTTCCCTGAGTAGGAAACAGAAATGGTGTGAGATAAGGCTGTAAAGGAAGACTGGGACCATTTTATGTAAACAGGCAGGTATAAGATTGTGAGTTTTATTCATGTGATACTGTCAGTCATTCAAAGTTTAGAGCTGTATTTTAGAAAGGTTGATAGGAGACCAGTATGTGAGATGGACTGGAGCCAGCAATGAACAGCAGTTCATACTATAGTAGCTTTGCTGAAATGTAATGAAGGTGTAGTCTAGGATGGTGGCAGTGAAGACAGTTGACCCCCTGAACAACATGGGTTTGAACTGTGCAGGTCCACTTACACACAGATTTTTTTCAATATGTTGGAAAATTTTTTGAGGTTTGTAACAAATTGAAAAAACTCTCAGACAAACCATGTAGCCTAAAAATAATTGAGAAAATTAAGAAAATGGTATGAATGCATAAAATATGTAGATACTGGTCTACTTTATTTACTGCCATAAAATATACATAAATCTATTACAAAAACAAATTTATCAAAACATGCACATAGACTACATTGTACCATTTACAGTTGAGAGAAATATAAACGTAGAGATGGAGTAAATCATAGCTGCATAAAATTAACTGAAGAACATACTGTACTACTGTAATAATTTAGTGGCCACCTCCTGTTGCTACTGTAGTGAGCTTAAGTGTTATGAGTATCCACTTAAAATGCTGTGATGCTCATCATCTTCATGGGGCAGTTCATCTCCAGTAAATTGTGTATCACAAAAAAAGTGATCTTTCGCAGTTCTTGCCTTTTTTTTTTTTTGAGATGAAGTCTCTCTCTTTTCTCCCAGGCTGGAATGCAATGGCGGCTCACTGCCAACTTCCACCTCCGGGGTTCAAGCGATTCTCCTGCCTCAGCCTCCTGAGTAGTTGGGATTACAGGCACCTGCCACCACACCCAGCTAATTTTTGTATTTTTAGTAGAGATGGGGTTTCACCATGTTGGCCAGGCTGATCTTGAACTCCTTACCTCAGGTGACCCCGCCACAGCCTCCCAAAGTGCTAGGACTACAGGCGTGAGCCACCGTGCCCGGCCAGTTCTTGCATATTTTTCACTGAGTTAGTGCAATATTATAAACCTTGAATAACACCATGGAACCTATACAAAGTACTAGTAGTGATGCTAGAAGCGGTCCCACGACGCGAAGTCATGACATTGCAAGAAGCTGAATGGCTTGATATGCACCATAGGTAGAAGACGTCCGCAGCTGCAGTTGTCACCATTTCAGACAGACAGTTCATCTTGTAAACAGATGGTGTAAACTTGTAAACTTAATGATATCGATATAGTACTAGAAATGTATTTTCTCTTAGGATTTTCTTAACATTTTCTTTTCTCCACCTTTATTGTAAGAATACAGTATGTAATGTATATAGAATACAAAATTTGTTTATCAACGATGTAATCAGTAAGGCTTCTGGTCAACAGTAGGCTGTTAGTAGTTAAGTTTGGAGGAAGTCAAAAGCTATATGCAAATTTTTTTATTGCATGGGAGGCTGGTGGGGGGAATCAATGCCCTGAACACCCAACCTTATTCAAGGATCAACTATATTTTAAAAAGAGTGCAAAGGTAGTATCAGTAGGATTTAATGCCTAGATCTCAGGAACCAGTTAGGAGAAGAGAGGGTGTGTGCATCTAGTAAGTGCTAGCTATACTGTTATTTAACCCTCATAACAACTGTAAACTTGGGAATAATTTCCAAGATGCAAAGGAAAATAGGCTCAGAGGTTAAACAGTTCCCAAAATTACATAGCTATTAAGTGGCAAAGTCAGGATCCAAATTCAGATCTTCCTTAAAGCCCAAGCTCTGATTTTTTTTTTTATATATGACTGTTAGCAATGACAAGGAAAAACCTGATTTGGGGAAATGATGAACTTTGTTTTTTATATAATTTTAAATACAAGAGGTATAATTTTACAGATCTGGGCTTTAAAAGAGAAGAAAGGTATGTACAGCACAGACTAGATGTGCATAAGAGAAGTGCAGAGCAGCAGTAGGGACCCAGCTCCACACAGGTAACAAATTGGTAGTGAACATCATTCACCTAGTTTTGTGACTCTCCAGCAATGTTGGGAAGCTTGCTAATACAAACTGATGTAAAGAGCAGTGAGGGTTATCAGGGTTGTGCACTGGGAAGAAGAGATGATAGAAGGTCAAAGTGGCTCTAGGCAGACAGCAAACAAGCGCACTGTTCAACAAAATGACCTATGCATTTCAAACTGGGTAAGGAACAAGGGAAGACACAATAAAGGTGATAAATTGAAATAACAGAGGGGTCAAGAGCTCAGAGGTTTCACTAATGTTGAAAAGCCGTTTCAATAAGAACCAAAAAATACACAAGAAATTTAAAGAATTTCAGAGTTCAAGATCTTGGAAATAAGGTAGGCTCGAGGAATGATCAAAATTTGAGGTCAAGTTGCTGAGTGATTGAAGTTGGGTAGAAATAAATGTAAATGCTGTTAATTTTAAGGCAGGATTGTAGATAAATGGGAAATAACATTTGAGAACCAAATAAACTACTTGTGCTTCTGCTGTAAATTTTAAGTTCTGTTAGACAAATTTAGTGAATATGGTTTGGTTTGGGTGTTGGGTGCTTGCAAGAGGAAAAAATTGTATTGTTATGGTCCTACGTGCAAAGCCTTTTAAAATATTTTGTGATTTCTACATAGGAAATTATAAATGAGTTGTTGATTCCTCTACATGCTGAGCATATCAACGTAGTTATTTCATAGTATAATTCTACTGACAATGTTATGGACTTAACACCCAAATACATGGTCCATCAGTTACTTGCCCAATTCTTTATTAAGGGCAAAAAAATATTATTTCCCTAAAAACTGGTTCAGGTTCCTGGCAAGAATTTGCACTTCTTTCTCCTGAATTGACAAAAGTAATGTGTCTCCTCTGAGACATTTAGTGACTTCGATCTTCTTTCTCAAGGGAGCTTAAATATTGGAGAGAGGAAGTAAAGAGAGTACCTAAGACCAATAGAGACTCATAAATCCAAGAGCTTTTGGTTGTTCCTCCCATTAGCATGAGCTAGCATCCTACAACTTATTATGGCAGAGACTCCTGAGGACCCATGTTTGTTGTCAGTGGCGCTTCAACAACAGCTTTTAGTCAGCACTTCCCAGCCATGGAGACTCCAGGATCTCCTCTTATAATTGCATCCCAGGCTTTGCTTCCTCAAATAGCTACACAGGTTGGCTGAGTCTCTCGGCTGCCAGACATCGCAGTATTTTTCCCTCAAGAGTTGTATCTTAAGGACAACTCACAGAATTCTCCGACCGCTCTAGTGCTATCTAAAGTGTCTGTTACTTTCAAGTTCTCTAAAGTTGTATTTAAAAAGCAAGTTCTAATATTGTATGTTATTACACCCCTGCTCTATTTTCTCCATAGTACTTACCACAATTTAAATTATCTTGTTTATATATGTAGCATGTCTCCCCCTGCCCCTGCACCCAACCACAAGAGTCTCCTGAAAAATCTTTGTCTTATTTATAGTTGTCACCTCAGAGCCAGAAACAGTGCCTGGAATGTTCATGCTCAATTAATATAGATGCTTTATGAGTAAAGAGAGCATTTATGAGTAAAGGTTGATGCTTGACCTCATTGGCCATAGTTGACCTATGAGGCTGTATCCAAGGTAAGAAGGTAACTGAAACGAGCAGGATGTTAGTCTAAGGACCCAGGAGGATCCATATGGTGACCGACCTCCCTTGATTTCTAGGATACAGATCACATGGCTTTGGTGTTACGTGGGCCTCAGGTTGACAAATAGACTAGTTATGGGAAGCTATGAAAGGTAGGAGTGATCCTATTTTTATTAATAATATTGTATAAAAAGAATATAATGATGGCAATCCCTCTTTCTGGTGAGTCAGATGAGAGAGAGGTGGCATTAGCATCAAGAATGAAAACAAGGCCCTTAAATTCCATTCTCCCTCTCTCTGGGCTGGTTTTGTTGAAGCTAGTATAAGCTAACTGGTATGATGTGAAGATAAACATAGCCCTTTTTCCCCATAATGCCACACCCCATTAATTATAAATTCTTTTGGGAAACCCAAGATTTGGGTTGGAGGGTAGACATCCCTGCACTTAAAATTTCCATGATGAGGACAAGTGCTGAGAGGTAACTTTAACATAGGCCATTTCAGCAATGTGCAGGAAGACCCTGAGCTGGCAGAGAGAGGAAAAGATCTGCCATGAGATAGAAGCTACCAAAATGTCTGTACAACGTCTAGGGCCACATTATCCTATTTCATTTCTCAGATATCAGTGGGGTAATCATGTCCTGCGTCTCCCACCCCTTTCACATCTCACACACACACACACACACACACACACACACACCACACACACCCCTACCTTGATCCCACTGATAAAATCCCAGCTAATCCACTGTACTGGGCTGCATCCTGAGAATATCATGAAAATGTAGAGGCTCTTTCCCTAAGCCTAGGATTAGTTGTACCAAGTAGACATAAGGGGTGCCCTGTAGTCTTCTATGTTTTGGTTAGCTGCAGACAAACAGAAACTATGTTCTGAAAATTAATTATTAGAGAGAGAAGGAGAGGAAGTTGAAAGGGAAGATGGAGAGAGAGATGGTTTGGCTGTGTCCCCACCCCAAATCTCATCTTGAAGTGTAGTTCCCATAATCCCCACATGTCATGGGAGGGACCAGGTGGAGATAATTGAATGATTGGGGTGGTTTCCCCATCCTGTTCTCATGATAGTGAGTTAGTTCTGAGATCTGATGGTTTTATAATGGGCTTCTCCTTTTGCTGGGCACTCATTCATGTGAAGAAGAAGGACATGTTTGCTTCCCCTTCCGCCATGATTGTGAGTTTCCTGAAGCCTCCCCAGCCATGCTGAACTGTGAATCAATTAAACCTCTTTCCTTTATAAATTACCCAGTCTCGGGTATATCTTTATTAGCAGCGTGAGAACAGATATATATATATATACACACACACACACACACACACATATATACACATATATATACACACATATACATACATACATACATACATACACACACACACACACACGTTTTAGAATTTTTGTGAGTAGTTTTAACAGATTATGGATTAACAGCCCTATCATACTAAGGTGGAAATACCACATTGTGTGGCATCTGGAAGATTTTGAGGGCACTTAGAGACCATCATTGTTTCTTGTGATATTTACTTATTAACATTTTCATGACAGAAATGCATTTTCTTCAAATAGCCTCATTTTGTATCTAAGGAATATTAGTTTTATTTAGCAGTCATGCTGGGTTCTTAAAGGAGATTCACTAGACCCTCACTAATTCTCTTAGAACTAAGTTGGGTAGATGTATCATGGAACAAGACAGGCAAAGAAGAGGTCTACAAGAAGTTTCCTGCGTTTGTAAAGAGAAGACTGTAAAGAATTTTAGGACTCTTGGGGATATTGAGGAATGCAAAAGTGAGAATAAAGATGGAAAAGGGTGGCATTTTATGAGGATATGAATAAGTAGTGAGACAAGTTCATGGACTCAGACCTGAATATGGTAACTACATTCATTTTGACAATGCTGAATGTTTTCCCCACTTGTAGAAAAACTATAGTAAACAAACTGCTGTGGAACTAGAAATATGTGGATAAAGTGAGACCCTTTGTTAAATGCCGGGCTGCCAAAATGCATATATAACAGATTGGCATAGTTTCCACCTGTTTCCTGCCCCCTATCTTATTTTTTTTTCTCACTTTAGGTATACCCTCTCTTTAGAAAATTAGCTAAAACTGAATTATCAAAACAGATCAGAGTACTGTTCATATCACTAAACAGTTCTTCTCTTGTCTAAAAAGAACTGAAAGACTTTCTTTAAAATAATGTGTTTCTCGAATGCATCATGTAGATAACTGCTTGATAACAGACTGGAGAAGTAGCAATGAGAAATTTAAAACCAAAGCTACTGCCCAATTGAATCAACACTGGAAAAAATTTCAAATTTTAATACACGTGAATGGAAAAACAATTTTTTAAAAAAAATCTATTCTAATTGACCCAAACTTCTTTTGAAATGTCGTAACATTTGTAGTTCTTTTTCTCACATTAGTTGTTTTGGGAGATGGAGAGAGAAGCATCTATTTAATCAATGTGTTCTAGACCTAACAATTGTGATGTCAATCAAACATTTTGTCCACCATTTCCATCATGAGTAATCTGAACTGTGAGGTTTTGCTGACATAATTAGTGTTACACTGCAATGGCACTACTACATTACTGTTACTATATGGGGACAGTACTTTCATTTTAAGTAGGAAAGTGTTAATAATTTGGCTTAATGTTTCTTAACTAAAATTAGTTTTAAAAGAGGACTGAGTTGGCTTATACACATGTATGCGGTCCAGAGACCTACCTGTTAAAATGTCAATGCCATTACAATTTCACTTTTATGCCAGCTATCATTCTTGAACTTCAGGCTCATTAACTCTCATACTATCCCCCAAAACCTTTCAACAATTTTGAGAGTGTATTTTATGTTAATATATAAACTAGTTCATAATTTTGTTCCAGACTAGAAATCAGTATTTAATAAATGGAAAAAATAAGACACTGAAAATCTTTTATTGAATAATGTAAATTTTCACAGAGGCCTCTGATCATACTTTTCAACTGGTGCCTATTTATTGAATAACCAACATCCTTACAGTTAATATTAAAATCTTTAAGTTGTGTGGGGTTTTTTGGAGGGGAGGGATGGGCAATTACCAGCAAACTCCGCCTCCCCCAAACCTCACCTAACCCGAAGCTCCCCGCCTCAGGCTCCCGGGGAGCCAACGGGTGGGCTGAGGAACGCAGCCTACTTTTACCCACCTCCCTACCTAGTGCTGGGAAGTGACGGAAACGGAGACACCCGGCTCCTGGGGCTGGGCTCGGAGGACCCATCTTGCTTTCCCTCTAGCAGCCTTTCCGGAGCTCACCTTTCCTCCCCTCACACCGCCAAAGCCCTGCCTAGCCCTCCACCGCCGCCTGCACCCGCGCCCTCCTCCAGCCGACAGCCAATCACAGTCTTCCACAGCTCCAGGTTTACAGAAGTAACGCTCCTTGGGCCCTCTGGTCCCGCCCCCTCCAGAACTGCTTCCCGCCCTTCGGGCTCCTTGTCCAATCATGAGCGCCCGAGTGCTCTTTGGTGCCCGTCCCCCCTACCCGCCCTGCCGAAGACCCGCCTTCTTCTCCTTAAGCCTGACGGAATCACCTGACTCGGAGGCGCTCCCTCAGAAGGAAGGCAAGAAGGGGCGTGTGGGTGAAGGGGAGGGGCGCCAGAAGGAAGGTGGGGATGCCGGGAGCGGGGCGGGCGGGCGGGGGTTGTCAGTCCGATCTCGCGAGAGAGGACGGAAGCCTGTGGGAGCCCGTGGCCTTTAAAGTGCCGTTCAGGCTTTTCCTCCAGGGGTGCTTTGTAAACACGGCTGTGCTCAGGGTTCGCGGGTGACCGAAAGGATCATGAACTAGTGACCTGGAAAGGTGAGTAACGATGGGCAGAGGTCAGCAGGGCTGGAGACTGTAGGGATACGGAGAAAGAAGGCGCTAACATGGCGACGTCGCTCAGCACAGTCCCCACCCCCCGTTTCCCATCACCTCGGGTGCTCCTGACGTGCTCCTTAGCCCTTGGGGCGATTGTGGCTGTGCTGCCACCTCGGCGGCCCGCGCGGTGTGGGCTTTGGGAACCTGACTGGCTGGGCCGGACCGTTAGGTAACCAGCGTTCGTTGTTCCGGCCCCTCCCTCTCGCGCGCTTTCCTAAGGCAGAGGAAAAAGGAATAACGGCTCCCTCTTAGACCCCTCCCTCCGAATTATCTTCACCCTACTTGGGTCAGTTCAGAGGTCCTCGGGGCGCGCGTCGAGTCAGCCGTGTGCGCAGGGAGACCTCTCCCACCCACAGTCCTTGGGTTGGGCGGGGAGAGGGCCCACTCTGGTCTCCCCACCCAGTATTCAAGCGATTGAGGACCGTGTATTGGTGATGGTGGCGGGGAGGAGGATCGGGAGGCGCGGCTGAAAATAGAATCAGGGTCCCTGGCTGCGGTGCAGCTTGAAGGAAAGAATGGTGTGGAGAACCTAGGAGCTGGAAGTCTCGGCCTTTTCCGTCCTTTCCGCCACCCTCACAATCCCGCTACCCCCAGCTTTTTCCCGGTGGGGCGGGGCTTAGGTGTGGGTGCAGACTGATTCTGGTATTTTCCCTTATTTTTTTTTTTTAAATCTCTGGGTGGACAGCAGAGCGTATGTAAAGAAATAATTTGCTTTTCATCAATGCCCTAGGGACCAGGGCCGAAAGGGAGTGTGTGTACGTGTTTTCTATGTTCGCTCGTTTAACCGAACCTAGGAGGAAAAAGAGAGGAGGAGCTGGGAACTATTTTTGTGCCCCTAGGTAGTATAAAATTGGCTTTCTTTAATGGAGAGTCTTAAAACTGGTGAGGCCAAGAGCAAAACTACTGTGAATATCATGGAGTAAAAGAGATTACTCCTGATGGACCTTAGGCATCAGAAATTTTAGTGAAAGAAATGTTTCTCTTAAAATTCAACACCTATTTTAAATAGTGATGTAAAGCATTTCTTTACATGTACCTTCAGGTTTTCTAATGCTTTCCTGGCTATTATTTAACTGGTACTAAGGGATTGACTAATCCCTAAATTATAATGTGAAAGTTTAAATTTCTTAGAGGTTTTAAATTATGGAGACGGTCACAATGCATGCATTTAAGATATACATTTAAAATCAGAACAAAAACTGACTTCCTTTGAGCACACTTTTTGTCCTATTTGAAGAAACATGACCACTGGCGTTATCATTGTAACAGCCGTTCTAATCTTTAAATAGCCATATAGCTTTGGTCTCTTGAATCAAAATTATGAAGGTAAAGCTTTATTTATAAAAGCTTGTTAAAAAGTCAAACCTACAGGTTTAAGTGTCTTAAAGTACAAACACAGAAGCAGTTTTATCATGTATTAATTTTTTTTCCCTTACTTGAGGAATCCACCGTAAAAACTTTGTTTCAAAAATGTTAGGAACATCCTTGTAAAATATGTTTTAAATATACAGATTCCCCTCTGCAGATTAAGAAAGTTCATGGATCTTTAAGGCCATCAGTAGTTGTGTAATAGTTAAGAATCCTCGTCTTTGTAAAATAATTTCTAGGAATCTTCCAAATTTACCATGATGTGTAAAAGAGTTTCTGAGAATCTTCCAAATTTACCATGATGTGTATGTTGCCTTCCTAAGACGTTTAATCTTGCTTTGAGAGAATGCTACTGCCATTAAGTTTTAAGAACTGATTTAAAATGTAATACCGTGGAAATTTAGAACTTAGTTGTTATGTATTTTAATTGTCAGGAAGGAGCTTTCAGGGACTTTTTTTTGTATGTGTAGTGTACATAATACCTTCTATAGCTCCGGGTGCATTTCCTGAAAATCCTTTTTAAAATATCTTATCCGAATGTTTATTTCGTATTTGGGGCACTGTGTTTTTATTAGTTAAATATGTAACCCAGGAATTCCTGCACTTTTTTCTTTGGCGTTTTTTGTTTTTAAGCTAAGATAATAATAGAGGCTGGGCGTGCGCGGTGGCTCATGCCTGTAATGCCAGCACTTCGTGAGGCCGAGTGGGGCGGATCATGAGGTGAGGAGATCGAGACCATCCTAGCTAACACGGTGAAACCCCGTCTCTACTAAAAATACCAAAAATTAGCTGGGTGTGTTGGCGCCTGTAGTCCCAGCTACTCGAGAGGCTGAGGCGGAGAATCTGTTGAACCTGGGAGGCGGAGGTTGCAGTGAGCCGAAATGGCGCCACTGCACTCCAACCTGGGCGACACAGCGAGACTCCGTCTCAAATAAATAAATTAGTAGAAATGGTTGTCAGCATTTTAACAAATAGTGGGGTTGGGGTGGTCTTTATTGGTATTCAGGATCTGAAAGCTCTATGAGTATGGTTGAAAAATATGCCATACATCAAACATCTATCTGTAAGTAGCATTAACTCTTCAAAAAATAATGTACATTTTTTCTACCCAAATTTTTGTATTTTGGAAAACTTGGGTTTTAATGATACATACGTTCTTGTCTGGTAAATTGTTAGATCATGTTAGATCAGGTAAACAA
This sequence comes from Pan paniscus, assembly GCF_029289425.2. NCBI lineage: Eukaryota > Metazoa > Chordata > Mammalia > Primates > Hominidae > Pan > Pan paniscus. Next base: position 77,829,153 of record NC_073262.2, on the reverse strand, counting down.
TCTCACCAATGTGTGCTTTTTCTACTAATTTTGTCTAAAGGCTTTTCCTTCCAATATGAAATATGCCTATAAGTAGGCATTTCTTTCTCTTTTTTATTCTTACTAAAATGTCGTTGGAGAATATAAAGTAGTTGAAGTCTCCCTTATGAAAACCAGATTTTCATCAGAACCTCTCGTTAAAAATTCAGTGAATAGCAATAATCAATATTCAACTGACTTTTATAAAAGTCAATGCATATAGCACCTGTTGGGTTATTTTGTATAATTAAAATGTACCCTAAAAAAATCCCACCTTAGCCAGGTGTGGTAGCTCACGCCTGTAATCCCAGCACTTTGGGAGGCTGAGGCAGGTGGATCAGCTGAGGTCAGGAGTTCAAGACCAGCCTGGCCAACATGGTGAAACCACGTTGGTAGGCGCCTGCAATCCCAGCTACTGGGGAGGCTGAGGCAGGAGAATCGCTAGAACCTAGGTGCAGGAGGCTGCAGTGAGAGCCGATTGTGCCACTGCACTCTAGCCTGGGCAACAGAATGAGACTGCATCTCAAAACAAAACAAAAACCAAAAAATTCACTTGGTATTGTTATAATCTGGAGTTTAATTTAGTATTTCTGTGTTTATCTTATACTCACACCTGTTCCTCAAGGCTAAGAACTTGTCTAAAATGCTGCATGTTCTCTTTATGTAAGTTTTAATGTTGAAGTAGTAGGATAGTATTCACCTATTTCTATTTGAAGGAAAACCCCAGAGAACATTTTATTTCCTTTGTTTCTCAAGGTTAAAAGGTTATATAGTAAGGTATAAGATAGTTTCATAGAAAATCAAGGAAATTTGTGGATCTTTAAGGCCATCAGTAATTGTATTTTATCTTATTTTATTTTTGAGACAGAGTCTCCCTCTGGCTTCCACGCTGGAGTGCAGTGGTGCAGTCTTGGCTCACTGCAATCTCCACCTCCCGGATTCAAGCGGTTCTCCTGTCTGAGCCTCCCGAATAACTAGGATTACAGGGGTGCACCATCATTCCCTGCTGATTTTTGTATTTTTAGTAGAGATGGGGTTTCACCATGTTGGCCAGGCTGATCTCGACTTCCTGGCCTCGAGTGATCCACCCGCCTTGGCCTCTCAAAGTGTTGGGATTACAGGCGTGAGCCACTACACTAGGCCTATTTTTACACATTATTTTATAATATAAATATATTTAATGTTACATATTATATAAATATAAATAAATATGTATTCATTATATGTGTCTTTTCAATTTGTTGAGACTTTTTGACAACCTTGAAACTGGTGTATTCATTTTCACTTTTAAGGCATTACAGGCATGAGCCACTGCACCTGGGCCTATTTTTACACATTGTATTACAGGTGTATTTAATGTTACATATTATATAATTATAAATAAATATGAATTCATTATATATATCTTTTCAATTTATTCTTGTTGGCAACCTTGAAACTAGTGTATTCATTTTCACTTTTCTTTTTTTTTTTTTTTTGAGACGGAGTTGCTATGTCACCCAGGCTGGAGTGCAGTGCTGCTCTCAGCTCATTGTAACCTCTGCCTCCCAGGTTCAAGTGATTCTCCTGCCTCAGCCTCCTGAGTAGCTGGGATTACAGGTGCCCGCCACCACACCTGGCTAATTTTTGTATTTTTAATAGAAACGGGGTTTCACCATGTTGACCAGGCTGGTCTCGAACCTGCCTCGGCCTCCCAAAGTGTTGGAATTACAGGCATGAGCCACCACACCCAGCATCATTTTCATTTTTTAAGTATGTTTATTGATTTTTTTTCCTTGGCATTTGGACATTGACAGTAAAGAAGAGATGTAAACAATGTTTTGGGGGCTTTGCCTATTCACCCATATTTGCATTCTGTATCTTAACAAAGATAGTGGTTCTCAGCCACTTTTTTGCCTTTCTACCCAAGGAATACAAAATACTTCCAACAGTAGTAGTGGCTTATTACCACAGAGATTCTCAACAAGATTGGTAGGGAAAGACAGGGAGAAATAATTGTAATTGGCAAAATACCATATGGACTTTGGTTATTTTTGTAATATATAGTATTTTTATCTATAATATTGACCATAAATTTATAAATGTATTCCCTAAATATTCTTTAGTTTGCTAGCAGAACCGAAACCTTTGTCATTCTAATTTTTTTAGCTTTGCTCCAATGTTATAGCTTTGGTTTTTCTAATTTTACTGTTTGGGCTAGTATGTTTGCTTTTATTTATTTATTTATTTATTTATTTTTTGAGACAGAGTCTCGCTCTGTTGCCCAGGCTGGAGTGCAGTGGCACGATCTTGGCTCACTGCAAGCTCCGCCTCCCAGGTTCATGCCATTCTCCTGCCTCAGCCTCCCAAGTAGCTGGGACTACAGGCACCCACCGCCACGCCCGGCAAATTTTTAAATATTTTTAGTAGAGACGGGGTTTCACCGTGTTAGCTAGGATGGTCTCGATCTTCTGACCTTGTGATCCGCCCACCTCAGCCTCCCAAAGTGCTGGGATTACAGGCATGAGCCACTGCACCCAGCCTGCTTTTATTTATGAAACGTGTCAGAACAATTTTTTTATATATCAACTTGTTTTGCCATACTAACAAATAATTGTGTTCATTATTTTTGTTTTCTTCTAGTTTGTGCATATATATTGCAGTTTTTACAGAATTATATCAAATAAGTTTTATTTTACTTTTATAGCATTGTATTTTTCCATGTTGTATAACCTTTATGATATTTGATTGTTACTTGATAGTTGAAAAATAAGTATTAAATTTGTTCTAAATGCCTGACAGGAAAATAATAGTTTTCAGTTTATGCCTATTTTGACATTGAATTGAACATCTCTGTGCATTTTTTCTTTTATGAATTGTTTCTATAGGATACTAATCTCAAATGAATTAATAGTCAAAGGATATAAATGTTTCTACAGTTGCCAGATTTTTGCCTCCCCAAAGACTTGAGCAAGTTTACACTGTCAGCAGAGCATGAATGCGTTAGCTTTGCCATACTTTTGTGAACTTTGGAGTTATGATTAATGAAGCGTGATTACCTAATTGGGAATTATTTCTGGGAATAAGTTGTATTATTTAGCAGTTTTAAAATTATTTAGTTGGCCATATCATACTATAGTTATTTATCTACCAGTGATCTATGTGATGTGACAAATATTGTGTATTTCATATTTTCTGACATTTTACTGTCTTTGTTTCTTTTAAAGTTTACCAAAACTTTTGACAGACTGGTAACAATAATTCTTAGATTTCATGCAGTTTTATGTGGTTTGTACACTGAGTATTTTAATGCTAGTTTAAGAGTTAATTTCTGGGCCGGGCGTGGTGGCTCATGCCTGTAATCCCACCATTTTGGGAGGCCTAGGCGGGTGGATCACCTGAGGTCAGGAGTTCGAGACCAACCTGGCCAATGTGAGAAAACACCATCTCTACTAAAAATACAAAAATTAGCTGGGCATGATGGCGGGTGCCTGTAATCTCAGCTACTCGGGAGACTGAGGCAGGAGAATTGCTCGAACCTGGGAGGCAGAGGTTGCAGTGAGCCAAGATCACGCCAGTGCACTCTAGCCTGGGCAACAGAGCGAGACGGTGTCTCAAAAAAAAAAAAAAAAGAGTTACTTTCTGAACTATACATTTCGTAGTTCTGTCTTATGAAGGTGTCATTATGATTTATTAAGATTTATAATGACAAATTCATTTCCATGTAGGAAACACTTGGAATAAAGAAAGTGTATATGAGTATATGATAGCCAAATTGACTGAGTTTTGTCTCTGGCACATAGTTAAGTGTGTAATCAATATTTTAGGATAGTTATTAAAAGCCACATTGTCAGGGGTCTACCACTTACTGTGTTATCTTGAGTAAATTATATAACCTCTCTGCCTCAATTTCCTTCTCTTTAAGGAGAATAATTTAACTCATAGTCTTGCTGTGAGCATTCATGTAATATATATACAATACTTAATACAGTGTCAAGAACTTAATGAGTACTCAGTATATGTTGTGGGAATTATTATTGAAGTTCATTCAGAAATAATCTAGCCTAGCCCTCCAGGCATGCTTGTGCTGTAGCTTGAAAGCAGTACAGCAACCATCTGCTTGGTAGCTTTGGCAACAAAGTTGTTTTTCCCTAAGAATTTATAATTTGTGGAGGAACATGCCACCTTAGAATTTTCATAAATTCATTTGAGAGAATGTCTCATTTTTTTTCCATATGTACCCCTTCTCAGACATTTTCTGTATCAAATTCCTTCAGTATAGCATATCCTTATTTTAAGATGATAAAATTATGATACTGTGATTTTCATAAAATCCAATTATCTTTGTATTTTTGAGACAAAGTCTTACTCTGTCATACAGGTTGGAGTGCAGTGATGCGACTAAGTCTCACTGCGGCTTCCACCTCTGGGGCTCGAGAGATCTTCCCACCTAAGCCTCCCAAATAGCTGGGACCACACTCACATGCCACCACACTCAGCTAGTTTTTAAATTTTTGTAGAGATGGGGTCTTGCCGTTGCCCAGGCTGGTCTCAAACTCCCAGGCTCAAGCGATCCTCCCACCTCAGTATCACAAAGTGCTGGGATTACAGGCTGCTCCCCACCCCAACTATTCTTTTCTTCTACTCCACCAATCCCATTATAAACATTCTAGGGAAACCTTTCATTTCTCCTTCCCCATAGTGGAATTGAGATTATGATTAAAATACCACAGTTCTAAAGTTGTTTTGAAGTCTCTGCTAATTATACAATTATAACTACACTATCAATTTTTGGCCACAAAGTTGAGAATCAGTGAAATATTTTATCATTTGTTAGGTAGGTTTTAATGATTGTTGATATATGGATTTTGGGTCGAGGGATATTTTTTGTAGTAATACACTTTACTTACTTGAATTTTGACATACTTTGAAAACGAAAGAAAGAGGTGAGCTTATCATTGTTTTAATGGGCATAGTACATAATCCATAGTCTTACTTTATTTCATTTTTAGAGACAGGGTCTCTATCACCCAGGCTGGAGTGTGGTGGTGCAGTCGTAGTTCACTGCTGCCTCAAACACCTGGGCTTCAGCGATCCTCCCACCTCAGCCTCCCGAGTAGCTGGGACTACAGGCATGTGCTACTATACCCAGCTAATTTTTTAATTTTTTGTAGAGATGGAGTCTCACTATGTTACCCAGGTTGGTCTTGAATTCTTGGCCTCAAGTAATCCTCCCATCTCAGCTTCACAAAGTGCTGGGGTTACAGGCGTGAGCCACCACACCAAGCCTGTAGTGTATTTTATTTGTGCCCTCTTCATAATGAGAAATTTTTATTGATGTATTTTTAATAATGGTGATGACTATGAATTACTGTAATTCTTGGAGAACTGAATTTCTATTTCTATTTTCTTTTTGCTTTTACAAAAAATAAGTTTCTCAGGAGAAAAAAAGCAATGAAAGGTATTTTATCACCTACCTTGGGCAAAAATAATGCTATGGACCTTAGACCACATAATTCTGTTACCAAATCTAAAGTGATGTTATTAGCACAACTTGTGCTACTGTTGTTTATATTCATAATTATTACTCTGTAAATTTTTTGTATTTATGTATCTTATTCTATTATAATTTTAAACTATAAAACTACTTGCTTTCTTTACATTGCCTAGGAATAATCAAGACTCACTTAAAAAATGTTTAATTTAAAAATTGGACTACTGATATTTTAATTGAATATTTTTGAGATATTGAACTGATTAAACTATTCACATACTCATAATACAGTCTGGAGAAGTTTGTGATACTTTTTACGTGTACCATCAACTTTGAGAAATTTCATCAAAATTTTAGTATACTCTTGGGAATTGTGTGAAGGACCTCTCTCATGTCTGCTGTGAGTGGGGGAAAAAATACTGCTGCTTTCCTTGTTAACATTGGGCTTAATATTTTTCTCTCAGCTGATGAATTTGAGTTACCTAAATTGATGAACTAAACATTATATATCAAATAAACTTACAGATAGCGTCAGAATCATGGGTTAAAGATTAATATAAAACTTCTTTTTTTTTGAGACGGAGTCTTGCTCTGTCGCGCAGGCTGGAGTACAGTGGTAGGATCTCAGCTCACTGAACCCTCCACCTCCCAGGCTCAAGCAGTTCTCATGCCTCAGCCTTTTGAGCAGCTGGGACTATAGTCTCCGCCATCACGCCCAGCTGATTTTTTTGTATTTTTAGTAGAGACGGGGTTTCTCCATGATGACCAGGCTGGTCTTGAACTCCTGACCTCAAGCAGTCTGCCTACCTTGGCCTCCCAAAGTGCTGGGATTACAGGGTTGAGCTATCATGCCTGGCCAAAACTCTTATGTCTAAAAGTCAAACTGAGTATGTAGTTCAGTTTCTGGCCTTAAAAATAAAGAAGATAGTAAGATTAGGTATTTATTAGGCATTAGAAAAATGTACATTTAAAGTCAAAGTAAAATGCAGTAAAATTTATGAACTTAATAAATACTATTTTAGTGTCATGCACTATTCTGTGTATTTTACGTATGTTACTTTTATATATTTTGATAGCCCTGAAATGTATTTTTTTTTTTTTACTGTAGAGGATCATAGTGTAATCATACAATTTAAAATTTTCCTGGCCAGGGGCAGTGGCTCACACCTACAATCCCAGCACTTTGGGAGGCTAATACAGGAGGATCATTGCCTTGATTAATGGAGGCTTTAAGTCACTCTTATTTTAAATTATCCATTTAAAATATCCACTTGGGTTCCTGTAGAGATGACCTCAGTTTCCAGTGTTCCCCCCAGACGTTTGCTTCTTGCCGTAGGATCAGGAAGCTTTAAGGCACTCTTATTTTAAATTATCCATTTAAAATATCCATTTTAAGTTATCCATTTTAAAATTATCCCTGAATAATTTACAATAAGAGTTTGAGCTCAAGGAATTCAAGGCCAGCCTGGGCAACATCGTGAGACCGGTCACTCCAAAAAAAATTTAGCTGGGTGTGGTGGCATGTGTACCTGTGGTTCCGCCTACTGAGGAGGTTGAGGTGGGAGGATCACTTGAGCCCAGGAGATCCAGGTTGCAGTGAGCCATGGTTGGGCCACTGTACTTACAGAGCAAGACCCTGTCTCAAAAAAAAAAAAAAAAATCCTGAATTCAAAATACTTTAGTCTTGAGAGGCAAGTGAAGTCCTACTAGGTCGTGGCTGCAGGTTTTCAAACTCCTTGATTTAGGTTTGTTATTATGACCACTTTGCTATTCCCAAGGTGATCTCTAGGATCATTTCAGGAATGTATGAAGATAGTCATGAATGTACTGAGTGTTCGTATCCTGCTTCAGTTCACCTTGGCTGTGCCTACATGATGACAAATATTGGTGTTTTTTTTTTTTTTGAGACAGAGTCTCACTCTGTCACCCAGCCTGGAGTGCAGTAGCGCGATCTCGGCTCACTGCAACCTCTGCCTCCCGGGTTCAAGCAGTTCTCTGCGTTAGCCTTCTGAGTAGCTGGGATTACAGGCGCCTGCCACTACGCTCAGCTAATTTTTGTATTTTTAGTAGAGAAAGGGTTTCACCATCTTGGCCAGGCTGGTCTTAAACTCCTGATCTTGTGATCCACCCACCTTGGCCTCCCAAAGTGCTGGGATTACAGGCATGAGCCACCGTGCCCAGCCCATGATAACAGATGTTTGACAGGGAATAAAGTCGTGTCTAGTGTCATTGTGCTAGCGTGCCCCTCCCCCTTCAGTGTTGGCCCCAAATCTTCCCTTTATTTTTTTATGTTTGTGGGAAAGGGGCCACATCAGCAGCAATCATCAACCAATCAATAGGATCTACTTAGTGGTGAACATATTGGCTGTTTAATTGGTAAGAGTCGCTGGCCTGACCACACCACAGCATGGCCACTTGGGTTCCTGTAGAGATGGCCTCAGTTTCCAATGTTCCTCCCAGACGTTTGCTTCTTGCCCAGTCGAGAGGGGATCTCAAGACTCCTGATTGGTCATTGTGAGCTCTCACCCTGCCTGGCTGTGTAGATAGACTGCATAGATACATGAAGTGGGGATGGGGGCCAAGGTCCTATTACTGCTGTTTGGAAATAACTTGCCTCTTACAGATCCAGCCTTATTGTTTTTCTGACATCCTAGTAATGGCAGATCCTGCACAAAGTGGATTTCAGAGTTAATACTGTGAGGAGACAAAATAATGAGAATAGTTTTACCAAAGACAATGAAATATTGCATAATGTCTGCATTTTGCCATTGATTTGAGTGCATCTTTAGAAAACTGAATTTCACGAAAACCCAGGACATTGCTGGAAATTGTATGCCCTTTAGAAACTTTATGTGAATTTTTATACAAACGCTGTTTTATGAGTTATATAAAATGTTACAAAAATAGAAAAAAAATACCCTGTGTCTATAAGGTGGTGCTGCTGTTGAAGTCGTGGGGCACAAGTCCATCTTCCTGGTACCTTACAACTCTTCTTACCGTATTAATTTTCTGTTTCTGACTCATACATTACCACCTACTTAACATCTTAAAACAATAAAGATTTATTGTCTCACAGTTTTTGTAGGCCAGAAGTCCAGGCAGGCCCAACCGAGTCCTCAGCTTAGGGACTTACAAAGCCAAGATCAGTGCGTTGGCAGAGCTGCATTCCTTTTTGGAGTCTCTAGGGAAGAATCCACTTCCAAGTTAATTCAGGTGGTTGGCTGAATTCAGTAGGTCTTTCCTTTCTTTGTGTCCCTCTTTCCTTACTGGCTATGAGCCAAGGGCTGGTCTTTTCTCCCAGGAGCTGAAGTGCTTTCCATGTGGCCCCCTCCAGTAATGGCAGGTCAAATCCCTCTCATGCTTCTAACCTGTCTGACTTCTTTTTCTGGCTGAATCTCTGACTCCAGATGGAGAAAGTTCTCAGCTCTTGAGGTCTCTTGATTAGATTCCTGGATAACCCAGGAATCTATCTTATTTTTGGATCTGTAGTCCTTTTTTTTTTTTTTTTTTTTTTTTTTTTTTTTTTTTTTTTTGAGACAGAGTCTTGCTCTGTCACCCAGGCTGGAGTGTAATGGTGCAATCTCGGCCCACTGCAACCTCCGCCTCCCAGGTTAAAGCAATTTTCCTGCCTCAGCCTCCCGAGTAGCTGGGATTACAAGCACCCGCCATCACGCCTGGCTAATTTTTGTATTTTTAGTAGAGATGGGGTTTCACCATGTTGGCCAGGCTGGTCTCGAACTCCTGACCTCAGGTGATCCGCCTGCCTCGGCCTCCCAAAGTGCTGGGATTACAGGTGTGAGCCACCATGCCTAGCAAAGATCTGTGTAGTCTTTTTACATCTGCACTGTTCCTTTTGTGGTGGAAGGTAACCTATTAACAGGTTCCAGGGATTAGGGTATGGACATCTTTGGAAGGCCATTCTGCCTAATACACTCATATACTCCTGAAAAGAAACTTGATAAATTCTCTACCCTTGCACATTTTAAAGTTGATTCCTACAATTTTCATCATAGATTGAAATTGTTGAAAAAAATATAATTTCTGTTTTTTCCAGATACACCACTTTTATAAGTACCTAAATATCATAGTGATTTGATGCTGTCATTGGTTTTAAAAAACAAGCTTGAATTAATTCATTTCACAGTTGGAAGTTTTCAGCGTCCCTTTTTCTTATTATCTTTCGACTTCTCCAACATAATTTTATTTGAATCCAATGTATTTTAATGTTTTAAAATACTTTATTAATGACTCTATCATACTTGTTTGTAGCAAATATACATTTAATTTTTCAAAATTTTTTACTGATTTCTTCATTCTTGCGGAACTCCCTCTCTGGACAATGCATTTTTGTATGGTATTTCCACAATGGAAGAGGTAATCATTAAATGAAAATTGTTATTCTTTCTGTCATCACACTATACAATAAAGTATATCTGAATTCCTAAACACAAAGCAGAACACCAATTCTTAAAGCTATGCTTTGCCTTTAATAGAAATATTTGTAAGACAGGGAAAGCCAGAAGCTTGAGGGTTAATGGTGTCTTGATTAATGGAGGTTTTAAGGCACTCTTATTTTAAATTATCCATTTGTTTTGTTCCATGGAAGCTTCTACAACCTAGGGCAACTCATTCTAATAAGATTTGGGATGGGGATAGGTATGGATTTCTTGTGAAAAGTGGGAGAATGAGGGCTCTGGGAAAGTAGGCAGATCATCTTTGGGAAAGCAAACAAAGGGAAGATGAAGATACAGAAGCTGATTTTCTTAAAACTTGTCTTGCTCAAGTATCCCTTGGAAAGCCTTAGTGTGTACCTTTAGTAATACATACCCCACTTTGTCTATATCCCATACTGCCTCCTTGAAAGACTGTCCACCTCCTGCCTACCTCCTGTCCTCCCACAGGGACAGAAGCTAACTTCTCTCCACCACCCAGGATTGCCCTTGCATCTGTTACACACTTTTGAGTCCATGCCCAAGAGAGGATTAATTCCTTTCTCATACTGATGCCTACTTTTTGGGCCCTGTTTCTTGTCACAGTATTTGGCTCTTACCAGGAAATTTGCCATTAGCAGTGTTTGCACATTTCAGCAGAGATTCTACCCACAGGTTAGTGATATCCAAATATAGCCATTTGCTGCATAACAACATTTTGAGTCAGCAGACCACATATAAGATGTGGTAGCCATCATGATATAGTATAACACATTACTCACATTTGTAGTGATGTTGGTGTAAACAAACCTACTGTGCTACCAGTTGTATAAAAGTATAGCATTTGTCTTTCATTAAGACAAGGAAAAAATAGCACAATTACGTACAGTATATAATATTTGATAAACAATGATGTTACTGGTTTATGTATTTAAATATACTTTTTAATCATTATTTTGGAGTGTACTTTTACTTTTTTTTAAAAAAAAGTTTATTTTAAAACAACCTCAGGCAGGTCCTTCAGGAGGTATTCTTCAAGAAGGCGTTGTTATCATAGGTGATCACGGCTCCATGTTATTGCCCCTGAAGACCTAGTGGGACAAGATGTGGAGGTGGAAGACAGTGACACTGATGATCCTCACCCTGTGTAGGCCTAGGCTAATGTGTGTATCTGTGTGTTAGTTCTTAACAAAATAATTTTAAAGTAAAAATATATATATATATATATTTTTTTTTCTTTTTTTTCTTTTTGAGATGGAGTTTCGCTCTTCTTACCTAGGCTGGAGTGCAGTGGTGCAATCTTGGCTCACTGCAACCGCCGCCTCCCAGGTTCAAGCGATTCTCCTGCCTCAGCCTCCTGAGTAGCTGGGATTACAGGTGTGCGCCACCACGCCGGCTAATTTTGTATTTTTAGTAGAGATGAGGTCCATGTTGGTCACGCTGGTCTTGAACTCCTGACCTCAGGTGATCCGCCCACCTCGGTTTCCCAAAGTGCTGGGATTACAGGCGTGAGCCACCATGCCCGGCCTAAAAATTTTTAAGATAGAAAAAAGCTTATTAGAATAAGGATGAAAATATTTTTGTATAGCTGAACAGTGTGTTTGTGGTGGTGGCTTTTTTTTTTTTTTTTTCTTTGAGGCAGAGTCTCGCTGTGTCGCCCAGGCTGGAGTGCAATGGTGTGATCTCGACTCACTGCAACCTCTGCCTCCTGGGTTCAAGCGATTCTCCTCTGCCTCAGCCTCCCGAGTAGCTGGGACTACAGGCGTCCGCCACCATGCCCAGCTAATTTTTTGTATTTTTAGTAGAGACGGGGGTTTCACCATATTGGCCAGGCTGGTCTCGAACTCCTGACCTTGTGATCCACCCTCCTAGGCCTCCTAAAGTGCTGGGATTACGGGTGTGAGGGTGTGAGCCACAGCACCCGGCCTAAAATCTTTTGTACTGTATTTTTACTGTACTCTTTCTGTGTTTAGATACACAAATACCATTTTGTTACAAATGGTAACAGTATTCAGTACAGTAACATCCTGTACAGGTTTGTAGCCTAGGAGCAATAGGCTATATCATCAAGGTTTGTGTGAGTACAGTCTGAAGTTTGCACAATGATGTTTTGGCCTAACTTCACATTTCTCAAAGAATGTATCCCTGTTGTTAAGTGATGCATGATTATGTAAGAAAGACGTCTACAATAAGTCAGGTAGTGGGGGCAAAGCAGAGGCTCCTTACATCTGTGCCTTTCAAGTTACAAAAAAAGGATGTTATTTTTAATGTTCAAAGTCTGGGTGATTATCTTAACATTGCATGTGTTAAGACATAAGCTATACAGGACAGTTACAACTGGCTATCTTATTTCCTTTTGCTTGAAATGACAATACCAGTTTGTCTTCCAGTTTTTTAGGGTATTGTATTTAATGGAAAAAACCGCAATTACTTTTGTACCTGGTCTTTTGTGAGTAACTGCTGAAATAAGAACCCAAATATCTCTATACAAATAGGAAAACCCGAAGCCATACTTTAAAAATAAACATTTCTCTGAAAGAAACAATTTGCAGAAATTTATCTCTGTCAAGAAGATGTGGTCCTTTACATTATCCCACAGAGCCATTTGTCCTTTGAATTGCTGCTTCATTTTTGTAGTCCCTATTTTACATTTGTATGGCTGAATATACTATTTGGGTCCTTTTTCCCTTAAGGAACAGCCTGTATATAAAGCATAATTTTGTTGCCAGCTTTGAAATGAGTTTCTAGTTTCTGATACAACAGTGTTTTAAACATATTAAATATTTAAACATGTTTCAAGCAATCTTGAAAGTGTCAGGAAATCAAAGTTAAGTGCAACCCTTCTTTCCAACATTCTGCACAATAGGGAAATCTCCCAATACCTATATGACCTGGTAATGGAAGCTCAGCACTGAGAAAATGTAGAGAAAAGTGTCTTTCTCTTTGAATATTGTGCCTTTTCTTAATGCGGTTGGTAACTGAGCTTTCTGCCAGGTTCTTACTCATTCTCACCTTGACCACACCATTATTTACATAATGATTCTGAGCAGTCATTTCTGAGTTTTGTAGACTGAGTATGTGAGTTTACCTTTCCAAACTACAACAATTTAGGTTGTTTCTTTGCTCTTATGTTGTCATTCTGGTCTTCATATTTTTCCTTTCTTTTGTCACCTATAGATTAGCCTTACATATTAAAGAAGTCCTTATGAATTTTAGTCTTGGCTCCTGACAGGACCTTCTGCTTTCGAAAACTCTCTTTAGTAGTTTGCCAAGCCATCTCCATGAGGTATCTGGACATCTTACATTTTAGAATGAAATAAGTATGAGGACAGAAACAACTAATTGTCTGCCAATATTCCTCCTATTATTTTCTCTTATTGGTAGATGCTCCAGTTCTTAAGCATATGGTGAAATAAAGGACATATTTCCTAGCCCCCCGATAGCTATGGTCATATGATTAAGTTCTAAACCATGAAATGTAAATAAAAGTTTCCTGTGAAATTTCTGAAAAATTGCCTTAAAGGGAAGCTGTTGCTTATCTCCGTTTTCTCATCTTGCTGTCTGATCAGCAGATGTGATGGCTAGAACTTACTTGAACAGTTATTTTTAAAACCATGAAGGAGAAGCCACATGTTGAGGATGGCAGACCAACAAAATATAAGGACTCTTGGTTCCAGACGATCATGGTTCTGGGTTGCCTATTTTTTTTGTGAAAGAAATAAACTTCTGAATCATTTAAGCCATTGTTATTTTGAGTGTTCTGTCATTAACAGCTGTACCTAATCCTAACTGATACACATATATTTAAAAGTCAAGCTTTTTCCAAATAAGCACATAGACTGGGTCCCATGGGTTTTATTGTGCAGCAATGACAGAAGAAAAACTGTTAATCTCCACTCTAAAAATTTTGATGCTCAAATTCAGCACTGACATTTCACCTGTTATCTATGACTCTTCCTCTTTCATTTTTCTACTTTCTACTTTCACCAAGGTTTCATTGCCCTACTTCCATCCTTGAAATTGTTAATACCTCTAATAGGTGGTAATATGCCAGGAGTTACGGGAGGCTACAGGATAAACATCTTCCTGGAGCATTGACAATTTGGAGGGAGAACCTTAAGTTTTATATTGAAAAACATGGAATGGGAGGCAAAATTTACATACATTTTTGAAACATTAAGAAAACATTTTTAAAAATTCTATGGAATTGAAATACAAGAGGCTATTAATTTAGATCCCACATGGTAATAAGTTCACTCTTTTCTGCCTCTCTTTTTCCCTAAGGATACTAGATGGAAACTTGAGAAAGGACTGCTTATTGATAACAGCTAAGGTATTCCTGGAAGCAGAGTAAATAAAGCTCATGGCCCACCAGCTAGAAAGGTAAGAGATTTTAAGCTTTTAACATAAAAGTATTCTTTTCATTTTGTGATTATCTTTCAAATACTACCGAATTTAGTAGATGCTTCCAGACAGTTGTCTTCAGAATGCTGATGTCCTACCATATTGATAGTGTTTAGTAAAAAAAGATGCTGAGATTCAGCAAATTTGGAAATGTCTTTTGGAGATAGAATGAATGTCAGCATATAAAAGCACAATGAGGACTTAGGTTAAATATTTAATTTTGTTTAACATAGAGTTTCCTAAATTTATCTGACTAGGGACCCCTCTTTAGCAAAGGGTTCCGATATAAAGGTCTCAGTTCTTCTAAGAATAATAATATAAATTAATCTGAGGTATTTTCTGTCTTTCAAAAATATTTTGGGCAAAAAGTTTACCCACTCTAGGGCTGTACAAGCTAATGAAAATGTCAAATTTATTTGCTTTCTAATTGAATGATATCAACCAAGTTTATTACCACAGTTGTCTCATGCTGATCAGAAACGTTAATTGGAAGTTATACAGTCCCTTATACATACCTTTATTGAATACTGTGTGCCAGCCACAGAATGGTGATATTAGAGTATAAAGTAAAAAAAATTTTTTTTTCTAATCTCAAGCCATTTACGGTTTGGGGATGTAGCTTCTAAATATGGAAGGAAAATACCAATTTAATAAATGTAGTCTGGCGTACAAAATCTTTCAAAACATAGTGATAGACTTTGTTAGATATATCAAAATATACAAGCAGATTGGATTTTTTGTCACACCTGGATCTGGAGGTTCACATCAAAAGAGGAACTATGCATAAAAGTATAGTTATTCTAATTTTGACAAAAATTCAGAAAATAATTTAAATCTGTCAATACATTTATATATTTAAAAAGCAAAAAATTTTAAAGCAAGTATAAAGCAGAATGGGTGATAACACTTGATAATTTTTTCTTACTCTGTGATACCTGCATTAAATAATTTTAAGCTGCTTGACTAACTTAAATGATCAAGTTTACTAGAAGCAGTCATCATAAAATATAAGCTCCATTAGGTCAGGAACTGTGTCTGTGTCATCGTACCCTGAAGTCTAGCACATTCCTACCCTATTGCATGTGCTCAATAATGTTTATTGACTGAATGATGGGGTAAATGAGAGATCCAAATTTGAGGGTAGGGGAGTAGTAGATGGAAGAAGCTCGGAAGTTAGTGGTGTTGACTAAGAAAGGAATGGATGAATGGGAAATGGATGATATAAGGGAGGAAACTGATTAAAAGCCTGCATAGCTAGAGCCAAAGATTAAGGGGAAGCCTAAGACTGGTTAGGAGGTAGTGGTCAGTCCATGCAAGGGTCTAGAAACAATGTTAAGCATTTGAGACTATCCTGTGAGCTGCTTTTTTTTTCATAACTGATCCTTGGCTCTCATTTTGATAGTACTGCTTTAGTTCAGACCATTATTCTCCCTTCAACTTAGCAGTAGCTTGTGCCAGTTTTCTTTCTGTTTTGTTGTTGTTGTTGTTTAGATTTACCTCTTATTTTTGTCATTTTTTGCCAGTTTTCTTATGCATAGTGTGCTGCCCATCTTCTATACTTTTATTAGTGATCTTGCAAAAATCCTCCTCTTGATTTAGTTCACGTACTTAAAATGTTTCAATTTCTTACTACAGAGTTAGACAAACTTTTTCTTTAATGGGGGAGTGGGAGACTGGGAGACTGATCATACATATTTTAGACCTTGTGGGAACCACATGTGATCTCTTTTGCATAGTCTTCTTTGTGTCCCCACCCCCACCTTTAACAATTTTAAAGTGTGAAGAACTCAGCACTTTGACCCAGGGCCATAGCTTATATAACCTTGGGGCAGTGGGAAGGGAAGGAAGGATGGTGGAAGGGCAGGTAATGGTGGAATCCAAACATTTTACCATGTTATTAAAGGCCTTTCAAGATTTGGATATCTCTCTGGTCTTACTGTCTTAATCTTCTATCCTGTTGATGAGAAGAGTGAAACTCTATAAAATATTTGAAGAGATTTATTTGGAGCCAAATATGAGTAGCCAGTGGCTAATGACACAACCTAGGAGACCCTGAGAACATGTGCCCAAGGTGGTTGGGCTACAGCTTGGTTTTATACATTTTAGGGAGACATAAGACATCAATCAATACATTTAAAATGTGCATTGATTGGGTCCAGAAAGGTAGGACAACTGGAAGTTTGGGGGGTGGGGTGCTGTGCTCCAGTTAATAGGATTCAAAGATTTTCTGATTGGCAGTTGGTTGAAAGAGTTACTATCTAAAGACCTGGAATCAATAGAAAGGATTGTCTGGGTTAAGATAAGAGGTTGTAGAGAATAAGGTTTTATCATGCAAGAGAATAGACTGTAAATGTTTCTTACCAGACTTAAAGAGTCTGTTCTATCAATCTTACGGTCTCTGTGTTGATATTAATGTTGGTCAGCTGTGCCTGAATTTCAAAGGGAGGAGGGTATAAATGAGGCATGTGGGACCTCCACTTCCCATCATGGCCTTAACTAGTTTTTCGGGTTAACTTTGGAATGCCCCGGGCCAAGGGAAGGGTCTGTTGGTTGGGGGGCTTAGAATTTTATTTTTGGTTTACAGTCCCACACTTCAGCTATCAGAGGTTCTCAGAGTCTCCTCAGTGGACTGTGCTTTATTGTGCCTCAACATACTGTCTCCTCTTTACGAAATATCCCAGAATGGCTGATGCCTCTTGCTTTGAGAAAACTCAACTCAGGCATTACTTCCTTTAGTAGCATTTCAGGGCCCTCTCCAGGATTGGCTAGGTATTTAGGGAATGGAAACTCAATCAGATAAATTCAAGTAAAAAGAGGGGGTGGGACTCATACTAATGGTACTGGAGACTCTCGGATCCAATCACAAAACATAGTTGGGCATCACAGAAACTATTTTCCTTCATGATTTCTCACCTCTGTTTTTCTGTGCCTACTCCATTCTGGCTTTTATTAGTTTTTTTTTTTTTTATCAGTAAGAACATGACAGAAAATGTCTACCGGTCCTAAAATATGATTTTGAATCTCTGATGCTCACTTCTGTGTGACTGATTTTTTCTTTCTACAGATTTCCTGAAGAGGTAGTCTGATTGGCTTAACTCGGTCAGTATCTCCCCTAGTTTACCTGAGGCAGGTATGTCAGGATCATGGATATATAGGATTGCCCTTTTCTCCAATGTTGGCAGATCAAGCTCTTTAAGAGGGGAATATGAATGCTTTTGATTTATGTTCCCATAGCCTGTCTTTATTATTATATGTATCACTGAATTACTATTTTCACTTTTTCTCTTCCTTACTAGTCTGATTTTAAGGGCAGGGACTATGTCTTATTCTTTTTAAAAAAATGTTTATGTATTTTCATAAAAACCATGGTAACATCAAGCAACTTTTATTCTTAATATGGTATTAGATACAAAATAGGCAGTGAAATGTTTTCCAAATAAATTTTATAAAGTAAATGATTTGTATTGGAAATGCTCAGAGTGCTATGTATTATCTATAAAATTTAGTATTACCTATATTTTAGAAACTTGTTTGGAAACTTGAGTACGTGCTTAAAAGGTTAAGAGTTTGCAATGTTTATAGTTCTATAACCAACTAAATAGAAGATCAAATTCATATTTTAGAATCCAGATATTTCTAACGTTAGTCACCAGAAATGTGTTTGCTCCCTCCCATTTTTGTAGACTGATTTAACAGCACTATTTTCTATGAAGTGAATTGCTTTCCTCATTTGTTTTTGATAGGGATGTAGGAAAATAAAATATTTTATCGTGTGAATCACTTCAGCGATAGAATTAAAAATGACATGGGAATATTGATACTACAGCCTAAAGCATCTTCCTTTTCCTCAACAGACTTAACCTACATGTCATATTTTAAAAAGGGAACAAGGAGCTAACAGAATAAATGATTATATGATATCACCCTTTGAGTCTTCTGATTTGTAAATTATTCTACTGTAGTATAATTTTATTTGCTCTTAACCTTGCAGTGCAGAATGTAGTTTTTCTATTCTTTGATATATATCATAGCATGAAAATTATAAACAAAAAACAAGCAGAGTTCTTAGAGAATAAATATATCTTGTAGTGTTTTTTTCATGACTACTGCTACAAACTACATCTATGCTAATTATATAATGGTTATACAGTACTCCCCCGTTATCTGTGGAGGATAAGTTTCAAGAGCCCCAGTGGATGCCTGAGACTGTAGATGGTACTGAGCCCTATACATGCTATTTTTTTTCCTATGTAGTAATGAGCAGGTAGCATATATAGCCTGGATGTGCTTGACGAAGCGACAATTCACATCTCGGGTGGAATGGAGCAAGAAGATGCGATTTCATCACTCTATTTAAAACAGTACACAGTTTAAAACCTATGAATTGTTTGTTTCTGGAGTTGTCCATTTAATATTTTTAGACAGCTGTTGACTGTGGGTAACTGAAACCATGGAAGGTGAAGCTGCAGATAAGTGGAGGACTGCTGTGTAATGAATTATTACAGTGCATATTATTTACATACAACTTAAACTCCTTCTATAAGTTTTTATTTTTTACTTCAAAACTCTTTAAGGGTTCTACAATAAGACATTCTGTTACAAAATCACAATATGTCCATGAAAGTCAGGAAGTTAACATTGATATATTGCTACTATCTAATCTGCAGGTCACATTTAAGTTTTTCCAGTTGTTCTGATAATGTACTTCATAGAAAAAGGATTCCGTCTAGAATCTCAGGTTGCAATTATTTGTTATGTCACATTGGTCTTTTAAAATCGGAAACAGTTCCTTAATGTTTCCTTGACTATAATGATTTTGGTGCTTTTGGAGATTATTATGCCAGTGAATTTATAGAGTTTACCTCAATTTGGGGTTATATAATACTCTTCATTATTAGATACAGGTTCTATATCTTTGGCATGACTATTACAGAAGTGATGCTGTTACATTCTTATTACATTCTATCAGTGGCACATGATTTTATCTTTCTTATTTCTCGTGGGGTTAAGTCACATCACTTGATTAAGGTGATGTTTGCCAGGCTTTTGTGCTGTAAATTACTTTTGCCCTTAGTAATTAAGCTGTATAGGGAGATATAATACTTTGAGATGATATAAATATCCTATTTCTTATCAAATGTTCAGTTTATTCCTTTATATCAGTATGGGGTCATAGAACCCTCTTTATTTACGATGTGATCCATTACTATCATTATTTATTTTGATCATCATATTATCCCAGATTTAAGTCCTTTCTTACTTTCTGGCCAAATCTGGCAGCAGTACAGGATGGGTCTTGAATATCTTGTGCCAGAAAGTAAGGAAGGACTTCTTTGTTTCCACTACAAGACCCATCCTGTACTGCTGAGTTAGAATCAGCCAATTCTTCAAGGAGCTGAGGTCCCTTTTGGTGGAGAATGGTATTTACACACCGTATTAGGCCATTCTTGCATTGCTATAAAGAAATACCTGAGACTGGGTAATTTATAAAGAAAAGAGGTTTAATTGGCTCCTGGTTCCACAGGCTATACAAGCATGGCACTGGCATCTGCTCAGCTTCTCAGGAAGCCTCAAGGAGCATTTACTCATGGCAGAAGGCAAAGCAGGAGCAGGCACGTAACATGGTGAGAGCAGGAGCAGGAAGAGAGTTGCAGGGGGCACACAATTTTAAAAAATCAGATCTCCTGAGTATTCATTCACTATTGAGAGGACAGCACTGAGCCATGAGGGATCTGCCCCAACACCTCTCACCAGGCCCTACCTCCAACATTGAAGATTACAATTCAACATGAGATTTGGCAGGGACATATATTCAACCTATATCACACGCCAGAGTCTGGATGCTAAGTGTGCTTATTGGGGTTTCAGTGTTCCCAGGCCCTCTCAGTGGACACAGCTAGGGACCTACATGACCACATATGCATGCATATACACATTAACATCTATATTTCTGTATCTTTATGTTGAGAGCCATAAGTTACCACTAGTATCTTCAAATGTCATCTAATACCAAGGTTCATTCTATATTTATAATTCCCTTCAACTGTAGTATGAATTCACTCTTACCTAGCACATCCTTGATATGTTTACTTATTTGATCAATATCCACGTATTTACATAATGAATTGCCTGGTGCCATTAGGCACTCACCTTTCCTCTCCATCAAGTAGATGTCTTCCTGTTTGGGTCCTGACACCCTGTGCTGGACTAGTGCCACTCCTATCCTTTACTTCATGTGGATGCTGCCTTAGCCCACTTGGGCATTGACAGCTCACATCAGGCTGCCTTCCCTTCTTTTCTTATCCTTCTGAGACTCCAACATTAAATGCAGGGCTGACCACCTCTTTCCCAGCCCAACCCTCAACTCATCTATCTCCCAGTGGACATCTTTCTCACTCTGCTTAGACTCAGACACTGCAGTGGGCTGCCCTCAGGTAGCCTGTCTGAGCTACCTCCTGTGCAGACACTCTATATTTGTTTTCTCTGGTGCTTAACTTTTATGTGAATTTTAAGTTGGAAGATGCGTTTTGCCGGTTAATTTCTTCCATTTTCTTCTATTCATCTTTTCTTAAAATGTTTTTCTTTATTATTCTCTTTTCTTATTGGCATTTTATAATACATGATTCCATTTGGTAATGAGCCTGTCTAATAACTCTAGAAATTCTAAAAGTCTGTCTGTACTATTAAAAGTGGTTTACATAAAATTTCTGTATAGTTGTTAGTTGTAAAATAGCAGGAGAAATATTTTTGTCTCATTTTTGACCTCGAATAAGTCATTTTACCCTTTCAGACCTCAGTCTCCTCATTTGCAAAATGAATAGTTAGGACTATATTAGGAACCTAACGACGAGGTGCCTGATCAGAAATCCGTGTCATAAGAAAAAGCCTATATTCTATATTCAAGTGAGAGAATTTTAACTAACATTTTTTTTTTAAATGGGCAAAGAGTCAGGTGCAGTGCCTCATGCCTATAATCCTAGCACTTTGAGAGGCTGAGGCAGGAGGATGGCTTGAGCCTAGGAGTTCAAGATCAGCCTGGGAAACATAGGGAGATCCTGTCTCTACAAAAAATATAAAAATTAGCTGGAGATGGTGGTATACACCTGTGGTTCCAGCTATTTGCGAGGCTGAAGTGGGAGGATTGCTCGAGTCTGAGAAGGTGGAGCCTGTAGTGAACCATGATCATGCCACTGCACTCCAGCCTGGGTCACAGAGCAAGACCTCATCTTGAAAAAAAGGCGGGGGCTGGGCAGAGGAGGCATTTTACATAGAACCACAAATGACCATTATATATATGAAAAAGTTCAGCCTCATTAGTGTGTCAAGATATGCAACTTAAAAATTAGTTTTTTTACTAATATGACAAAAATGTTAAAAAATGATATCCACTGTTGGTGTTGGTATTAAGAAATGAGGTCTTTCTCTGCTGGTAAAGTAGAAATCAATACTGTATATTTGGAGGGCAGTTTAGCAATATAAATTGAAAGCCTTAAAATATGCCTTTACTTTGATATAGCAGTTTCACTTCTAGAAGTTCATCTTGTGGAATTTATTATAGATATTGCACAAAGATTTGTCCCAAAGATATTCATTGATGATAAAAGCCCATTAATAATTATATGATGGAGTACTATATAGCCGTTAAAAATGACATCTATTTAATGACATTA
The DNA here is from genome assembly GCF_029289425.2 of Pan paniscus. Lineage (NCBI taxonomy): Eukaryota > Metazoa > Chordata > Mammalia > Primates > Hominidae > Pan > Pan paniscus. The sequence goes on along the minus strand of NC_073262.2, from coordinate 77,807,158 downwards.
CTATTTAATTATATGGCAGAATGTAGATAATTGCATTTTAGAGGAAGTTATAATACTATTTATATATTTTTCTTGTTTTTTTCATTGTCATAGAGTCATGTTTTTATAATTTATAAAGTTATATATCACCATACATTGACAAGACTAGACTATGTACTCTGGAATGTTAACAGTAGTTATCTCTGAATGGTAGTATTCAAGGTAACTTTTATTTTCTTTTTGCCCTTCTGTATTATTCTTGGAGCAGATTTAAAGTTCCTTATAATGCCTTAGTTCATTAGGTGTAGTTTAGTTTACATTATTAGGATATAACAAGTGATCTCCTTCTGAACGCCAATGAAAACTTCAGCTTTTAGCCAGGCATGGTAGCATTGCCTGTAATCCCAGCTACTTACTTAGGAAGCTGAGGCGGGAAGATCACTTGAGCTCAGGATTTCAAGGCTGCAGTGAGCTATGATCATGCCACTGCACTCCAGCCTGTGTGACAGAGCAAAACTCTGTCTTTTAAAACACACACACACACACACACACACACACTCTCTCTCTCTCTTGCTCGCTCGCTGTTGCTCTCTCTTTCTGTTTCTCTCTGCAGCTTTAGGGTTTTTTAGAATTATGTAAGATTGATCACACACACACACACACACTCTCTCTCTCTCTCTCTTTCGGCAGCTTTAGGGTTTTTTAGAATTATGTAAGATTGATCATTTATACAGGATACCTAATAGCAGAAATTGCTATATGTTGTCACAAACAAAATTGAAAGTAGAATTTAAACAAGTATGGAGTTCTAAAATAACATGCTTTATAGCAATAAAATAGAGAAAATATGAGGAACATATACATGTTTGTATGTGGAACTATCTTAGATAACTGGAAAGAGGGCCAGGCACAATGGCTCAGGCCTGTAATCCCAGCACTTTGGGAGGCCAAGGCGTGGATCACCTGAGTTCAGGAGTTCAAGACCAGCCTGGCCAACATGGTGAAACCCCATCTCTACTAAAAATACAAAAATTAGCCGGGCGTGGTGGTGCGTGCCTGTAATCCCGGCTACTCTGGAGGCTTGAACCTGGCAGGCGGAGGTTGCAGTGAGCCGAGACGCAACATTGCACTCCAGCCTGGGCGACAAGAGCGAGAGTCTGTCTCAAAAAAAAAAAAAAAAAAGAAAACTGGAAAGAGGAAACCTTCACTTTTGTACTGATCTAAGTTCTGCAGCAGAACATCAAGCAAGTGTTCTCAGTTCATAGGATCCTCTTATGCCTATATTAAAATAACTGCCTATTACCTCAATATATTTTGTAGGTTTTTTTCTTTTCTTTTTTAGAATTTTCAGGGATTTGCTCTTCCCTATTTTTCTGTTCCATCTCTTCCTCTAATCTTGGGAGCAATTGTTAGTGCTCTTTTACCCCAGAGCTGTTTTTGTTCATATTTCTCATTTGAAGTTTGAGACAACAGTTTGTATGGAGGAATATTTATTTTTTTCTGAAGTAACACATGTAGATAGCATACATGTTAAGATTTTTGTAGATTCACATTTGAAAAATATATTTATAGGGACCAGGCACGGTGGCTCACACCTGTAATCCCAGCACTTCGGGAGGCCAAGGCGGGCGGATCACGAGGTCAGGAGATGGAGACCTTCCTAGCTAACATGGTGAAACCCCGTCTCTACTAAAAATACAAAAAAATTAGCCGGGCATGGTGGCGGGCTCCTGTAGTCCCAGCTACTTAGGAGGCTGAGGCAGGAGAATGGCGTGAACCCGGGAGATGGAGCTTACAGTGAACCGAGATTGCGCCACTGCACTCCAGCCTGGACGACAGAGCGAGACTCCGTCCCAAAAAGAAAAAAAAGAAAAGAAAAATATGTTTATAGTTTTATGTTGATTCTACCAGAACCACATACCTAGGTGAAATTTTTAAGTGTTGAAGATAAAGCTTCATGTTGTATTTAATTTGGATAAAGTGCCGGGGGCACTTTATTAAGCCCCTGCCAGTAGGAGACAGAGAGAACGTTGCCATTTCAAACCTGGAAATTATGCTGAGTTTTTATAGGATGTGAAATGAAGAATCCTGCCCATGGTGGGATAGGAGGAGGGAAAAAAACAAGAGTGAGTTTCACTGACTTAAGTAATTGACAGATACCATTTATGAATGGTCAAATGGTCATTAGCCCTGGTCTTTGACTTCATGCAGCTATGGCAGGAAGGTTATTTCACAAACCTTGAAGTTCATATTTTAAGGATATTTGTGTGTGTGTGTGTGTGTATACATATATATACACACACATATATATATATACATATATATATATATTTTTTTTCCTGAGATAGGGTCTTGCTCTATCCCCCAGGCTGGAGTGTATTGGCAAGAGCATAGTTCACTGCAGTCTCAAAATCCTAGGCTCAAGGGATTCTCCTGCCTCAGCCTCCTGAGCAGCTAGGACTACACGCACATACCACCATGCCTGGCTAATTTTTAAGTTGCTTTTTTTTTTTTTTTTTGTATAGAGACAGAACCTTGTGTTCCCCAGGGTGGTCTTGAACTCCTGGCCTCTGATCCTTCTGCCTCGGCACCCCAAAGTGCTATCATTACAGGTGTGAGCCATTGCACCTTGGGCAGGATTTATATATTTTTCAAACAGTTCAAGGTATCCTTTTAAAAACAGCTTTTTAAGGTATAATTGACTTATAATAAATTATACATATTCAAAGCATACAGCTTGATACGTTTTGACTTATATGTATACACCCATAAAACCATCGCCACAATCAAGATGATAAATTTGTCACCTTCAAAAGTTTTCTCATGCCCCTTTGTAATCCTTCCCTCCCACTCCTTCTACTCCTGTCCCTCAGCAACCAGTGATCTGCTTTCTGTCGCTGTGGTTTTCATTTTCTAGAATTTTATATAAATGGAATCATACAATATAATTTCTTTGACTGTCTGCTTTCACTTGGCATAATTATTTTGAGATTCATCCATTGTTGTAGTGTCAGTAGTTTTCAAGAAAATCTCTTTATTCGCTTAAGAATGCCATTGTCACTTTGAACCAAGTTATTAGTAAAAGAAGAGCAAATCCAAGATGCAGTCTGATTTGGGACTTTTAATCTTTGGCATTTTCGCCTAGCTGATTTTTTTTTTAAACCCACAAGGCATTGTAAACATTCCAGAATGAGGACACTTTTTCTTATGTGTATCTGTGCAGTGACTGCTTCATAGTAACCTCTATGAAATTAAAGATTATTTGTTACTTAAATTTATTTCTGATTTCCTGATGTATTTTGTTATTTTTTTCTCAAAGAAGGAGTTATATTATTCTGCTTTTTACACACATTGGTATGGCACTTTAATTTTAGCTTAACTTTTTGGGCATTTTGCTTTAACCTTCATTTTACTTTATGTTCATGAGTGAGTATATTTCAGCAATTTACTTAAGATGCCTTCACCAGTATTGAAGAATTGGAATGGAAGTATTTACAATTTGCTGAGAAGTGGGAAAGTCATGTTTTAGATTTTTCATAATATTTGAACTTTAGGTTACCCAAATTTACTGGTCTGTCTCTTTAATAAAAATCATCTGTTTACACTTTTCCTGATTAAAGGGGTGGTGGTATTTAATGTAATCTATTTCTTTCTTTCTTTTTTTTTTTTTTTTTTTGAGATGGAGTCTCACTCTGTTGCAGCACAGTGGCACGATCTCAGCTCACTGCAACCTCGGCCTCCCGGGTTTAAGCAATTCTCCTGCCTCAGCCTCCCGAGTAGCTGGGATTTACAGGCATGAACCACCACACCCGACTAATTTTTGTATTGTTAGTAGAGACAGGGTTTCACCATGTTGGCCAGGCTGGTCTTGAACTCCTGACCTCAGGTGATTCGCCCGCCTCGGCCTCCCAAAGTGCTGGCATTACAGGCGTGAGCCACTACGCCTGGCCATCTATTTCTTTAAAACCTTGGAGCATAGAGGTTGGTAGCCTCTCCAAGATGCAGAGTTATTATTTCCATGTGAAGTAAATATGGACTTACACATTTTACAAATTACAGTTTTTTAAATTTTTAAAAATGTATCCAACTGATATAATTTCTTTTAACAATTTAACAATCACTCTGTGCCTGCTGTTAGCAAGTAAGATACTGTGCAGATACAACGATGAATAGAGCCAGCCTTATAATTTTAATAACAGTAGAAATAATAGAACTGCAGCTGCCATTTTATCCAGTACTCATGTGCCGAGCATTGTGCTATATACTTTACATATACTATTTTAAAATGCTTACAACAACTGTGAGGTAGGTGATACTACCCTTGTATTATAGTTGGTGAAACTGAAGTGCAAAGTTGCTTAGAACCTTGCACAATATTGTATAACTTACGAGTGACAAAACCAGGTTTTGGAGCCAGTTCTGACTCAAAAGCTCATATTCCTTTGGCTGTGTTATGTTTCTTCAAGAAGTAGTAGGCAGTAGAATGGGGTGGGAGAAGCACACAGATTATATAATAGATGACATTACAGAACACAATGTGGATGCTGTAAGCAAAGCATAAACAACATAGCTTGTGGAAGAAATTTTCAATCTGGATTATGGGGAAGGTATCACAAAGGAAGCGTTATTTGAAGTGGGCCTTGACAGTGTAATATCAAAGGAGGCAAACATTCATTTGGGAGGGTATATTTTAGGGAGAGCTAAAATAATATGCAAACTGAGGGTGATTTTCAGAGGATGGCAGGCAGTCTGATACTGTTAAATGGGCCATGGTGTATTGGAAGTAGCATTTAGAAGGTCAGGTTAGATATAAATGATAGCTAAATTTGTATCTCTCAAAGTATACCTAAAAGGTTGAGTCTGTAGGATTTACTAAGTGGATAATCAGATTTGTATTTATGGTATTCAGTGATAGTTTTGATTCTTAATTTGAGGTTGTAAGAAAAGGAGCTCTGAGTTGGATGCTTGATTAGTTAATGTAAGCCCCATCACTATCTTGGAAACTCCATGAAGGCAGGTATCTATCTTGATTTGCCAGTACATCCCCAGCATCTAGCAAGAAGTACTCATGCCAAGTACAAAATGGAAACTCAAGAGCAAGGAAGATAAAGAAATGTTAGAAGAAGAGTTAAGAGAAATCAAAGAAGCCGACTTCTAAAAAATTTTACCTAGAACTCTCCTGGGTGCTTTTCATGACAGTTGATTTTCCTACCAGTATAGATTGTAGATACTTGCCAGAGAGTAATGTGATATATTAACAATTGTCTATGTGCAGTCATTGACTTCTCCAACAATCTATAGCTCAGCAAAACCTCCCTTCCAGGCTTCTGTTATGAGCATATTTGCAACACTGCAATAAAAAGGAGATAAGCCTGGATTTATAGGCTTTAGATTCAGTTAGATTAACAAAGAGATAGCATTTAAGCCTCCCAGAATTGTTATCGTTTCTGTCTCAGGGTGCTTGAACTGTTAATATTTATAACTCTCTTAGCTAGGTATTAGAAAATGGTAATAAGGGAATGGAGTTTTTATTTGTTGGCTAAGAAATGGGCTGCTGTGTAGGTAAGAAACTTGTTTTGTAGAGGAGGGGGATAGTATAGTGGAGAGTAGAAAAGATTAAGGAGAAGGGTACCAAGGGCTAACTCCCTCTGAAAGTTTTTCTAGAGCTATCAGATTGATCCCTCCACTACCTCTCTACTCTCATAATATTTTAACTCCTATTCCTACCAAATTAATTGAAAATTGTACTTCCATATTCCTCTTTCCTCTAGACTGAAAGTTTCTCAAATGCAAGGAGAGTTTTCTTCATCTTTGTGTCTGTGTATAGTTGATGTTTAAATATTCCTTGTACTAAACTGAGCTAGGCGCTGTTGTAGGTGTTAACCCAAAGATAAGTTCCTTGCCCTCATGGAGCTCATATTCTACTTGTAATGACAGAAGCATGGCTATTACAGATTTCCTTGGATTTTTCTAGTGTTCTTTTTCCTCTCCTCGCAGACAGCATGGTAAAGTTGAATGTGAGTGAGGAAATGGAACACTCTCAGATAAAAATTTTGCATGGGACAAGGGAAGAAACTTTCTCTCTTCTTATTTCCTATACCAGATCCACCTTTACTCCAGGACTCTGAACTTTGGCTAGTTACACATTTCCCCACAAGAATTACCAAGTTTTTCTGAGCATGACATTCTTGAAACTTCATTTATGAACAAAATTATGAAAAATGCAATTTTCCTCTATGCCCCATTAGCTTATTTGGATAACCACATAGTTACTCTTATTTACCACTGGATGAGGTTTCAGTGACTATAAGGTGAAGCCATTGGTGGAGTTTTAAAAATGGGTCATCAATCTGAGTAGTTTCAGTATACTGTACTTGTCCTTAAGCTGATACAAATGGGAGCTGTTTATATAGATCAACTACATTGTGGGACAAATAAATTTTGATGAATTAGGCTGAGAAGCTGAATATCAGTAAGTACATTTTTTAAAATTAAAAGCTTTCTGAAGAGAAATATGGAATTACTAGGTTGCATCATTCTCATCAGTGTTCAAAGTAAGGATTTTTTTACTCTTTTAATGGCTGCCCTTCAATCACAGCCCTAAGGGCTGAATTAAATGTTTCTTCCACTTTTAATCCCTTTGGTGGAGTTAGATATGTTAATACCTATGTTTAGGATATTTGTGTAGGTGTGTTGATATTTCAAGAGCAGTACTCTATTATAAAAATTGTTAATAGTGACTAGTTTTGGGGTGACAGTAGTGTTACAGAGAGTAATTTGAGCACTTTATTTTCTACTGTGTTTCAAGAAGTGTTTCAGAACTATTTTTAACAGTGTGAAACCACTTTGTTTTTCAGTATTCTTGCCATGAGAAAAAGAATGTGATAAGTTATTCAACTTATGAAATTCAAGTTACATGTGAATTCTGCCAGGTATGTGTGCAATATTTGGTATTTTTAGCCATTTTTTACATTTTGGGTTGTAAAAATCTTTATAGCTTGTTTCTATTAGATAAGTATTTGTGGTGTTTTTTTCCATAGAAAACAAGTCACTTATTTAGTATGTAGTTTAGCTGATACTCCTATTTTGTTTTTAAATAATCAAATTAAAAGCATCTAAGTACACTTAGCTATGACAGACATAAACATGTTTTAAGGTTTTGATTTCCTCTAAAATGAGTTCTATCAGTCCCATGGGATGTTCTGTGAAAAAGTATTCAAATAGCAAATAGCTTTGGCAAAAATGCCATACTCTGGGTGCTCCCCTAGTCATTTTACATTAGTATATTAAAGACTGTGAAGAGTCCTGCCAAAAAAAAAAACAAACAAACAAACAAAAAAAGAAAGAAAGAAAAGTATATTTTAGCATTTCCCGGATTTGTTTGGCCACACGTTTTTTTCTTTAGTGTCTACTGACATCCCCGTTGAAATGTTTTGGGGAGCACTGCTATTGAAGGGTTAACAAGCTACTATTTGAAAAAGAAGCAGTGTTACAGAATTATTAGTTGAGTCAAATATATTTGCTATATAGAATTTCTAGAAAGAAAACAAGTTGATGGATGGGATAATTAATTGAGAACTTTTAAATCGAAATTTAAAAGTAGGAAAGTAATCCTGACTCAGAGATGTCTTTTTGCATTTGTTTTGTTCGAATCAGGATCCAAAAAGGTCCTTAATTTGGTTGTATGTTTATTAAATTTCTTCTAATGGAAAACAGCAACCCTCTTCCTTTGCTCTTCTTTTTATCTCCATGACATTTACTTGTTGAGGAGACCAGGTCATTTGTTCTAACTTACAGTGATTCATCTTAGTGTTTTTTGACTTTACGATGGTGGGAAAGTAATACAGTCAGTATACTGCTCAATTCATGATGGGGTTATGTCCCAATAAACCCATCGTAAATTGAAAATATCTGTATTGGATTTGGATGATTGCCTCCTGGTGGTGTTGTTTAACTTCTTTTTCTGTCTCCTGAATTTCCTTGTAGTTGGAGCTAGGGAGGCTTGATTAGATGCACTTTCGACTTTTGACATTCCCTGCCCCCACCCTTAACAACCTTTGGTGTTAATTTAAGACTAATCTGTGAATTCAGATGCTGTCAGCCTGGTCCAACCATTATGAAATTCCTATCAACTTTTCTCCTAATGGTTTTAAAAATCAGACATTGATGATAGTTGCCCAGATCCATTATTTCATTAGGGATTAAAGTGGTGGTATTCTTCCTCTTCCACTTGTTCCTCCTCCTCCCCCTTCCCCATGCCTGGTTAATTTTTTGTATTTTTAGTAGAGGCGGGGTTTCGAAAGTGTTAGCCAGGATGGTCTTTTTTTTTTTTTTTTTTTTTTTTTAAAGAGATGGGGTCTTATTCTGTCACCCAGGCTGGATTGCAGTGGCACAATCACAGGTTACTGCAGCCTGGACCTCCTGGGCTCAAGAGATCCTCCTGCCTCAGCCTCCAGAGTAGCTGGGACTACAGATGTACACCGCCAAGATGCTACCACGACACTACCACAAGTGGCTGTTTTAAATTATTTGTAGAGATGGGGTCACGCCGTCTTTCCCAGGCTAGTCTTGAACTCCTGGGCTCAAGCCATCCTCCCACCTCAGCCTCCCAAAGTGCTGGGATTATAGTCATGAGCCACTGCACCCAGCTAAAGTGGCAATTTTCTAATTATTTTATTCTTCTGCACTTGTTGAAATTCTATAAAAGACTTTTCCTTCATCAACTCTTTGGTTACTGGAAATACATTTTATGCACAAAAGGCAGATTAAACACACTGATCTTTTTTCTTTCTTTCTTTCTTTTTTTTTTTTTACCAGTTTTCAGATGAGTGCATTTTCTTAGTTGTTGGGTTGTATGACTTGTCTGTCAAGCCCTTACTGGTTTGCTGTATGCCAGGCTTTTCTTTCAATCTCTTACTCCACTTCTACTTAGAGTCCTGTGAAAATCAGTCGTTTTTTTAGATATACAGTTGTTCCTCAATATCTGTGGGTGATTGGATCCAGGATCTCCTGAAGATACCAAAATCTGAGGATGCTCCAGTTACTTATATAAAATCGTGTAGTATTTGTGTATCACCTATGCACATCCTCCCGTATACTTTAAATCATCTCTAGATTACTTTTAATACCTACTACAATGCATATGCTGTGTGAATAGTTGTTACACTATATTGTTTAGGTAATAATGACAAGAAAAAAAGTCTGTACATGTTTAGTACAGATGCAGTTTTTTCTCACATATTTTTGATCCAAGATCGATTGAATCCATGGATGCAAAACTCATAGATACAGAGGGCTGACTGTACATATTCTTTTATTTTTAATTATTTTTTATAGTATGTGTCCTTCTCAAAGCTTCTGTAAGGTTTCCTGGAACACACTGTCTCTGGATGTAGTTACCTGTATAATTTTTGTCTTTTTCCTAGTATTAGGTTAAATAACTGTTTGCTCCTTTTTTGCTTTTTATTGAGGTATAATTTAAACAGAATAAAATGCACTATGTAGAGTAAAATCTGTTTTATCAATCTTTTCTTTTATGGACCTTTTGTGTCCTGTTTAACCTTTGCCTACTCCAAAATCATGAAGATTCTTTCCTATTTTTCTTCTAGAAACTTATGCTTTGCCTTTCACTTTTAGGTCTATGATCTACTGTGACTTAATTTTTAGTATAATGTGAGATAGAATTCATGGGGCATTTTTTAAAGTTATGAATCCTTAATTGACATAACATTAAGGTCATGAAAAGTCCTGTGAAATGAAGCCTACACATTCAACATTTCCCAAATTTATTTGGCTAAAAATCATTTTTCTATGATAGCTACCATGCTTTGGGAAACATTGATCTAAAGCACTGATAAACTACTGTTGTCAAGGGAATATTACATAATTATTATTAGTTGAGTCAAGTACTCTTGCTGTATAAAATTTCTAGAACCAATTATTGAAAAGACCATCCTTTTCCCACTTAACTGCAGTTGAGCATTTGTACAAATCAGGTAGCCTTATGTGTGGTTCCATTTCTGTACTCCTTCTTTTCCATTTCTTTGTATGTTTATCATTGGACTGATACCACAGTGTCTTAATTATTGTAATTTTATAATGGGTCATGATATCTGGTAATAAAAGTCCTCTAGCTTAATTACAATTCTTCATGACTGCCTTGTTTATTCATTGTCTTTTGCATTTTGTTACAGATTTTTCAGTTTCTACACATACATAAAAGCACTGGGATTTATTTTATTTATTTATTTATTTATTTTTTGAGACAGAGTCTCACTCTGTTGCCCAGGCTGGAGTGCAGTGGTAAAGTCTCAGCTCACTGCAACCTCTACCTCCCCAGGTTCAAGTGATTCTCATGCCTCAGCCTCTCTCAAGTAGCTGGGACTACAGGTGTGTGCCACCATGCCCAGCTTATTTTTTAATTTTTTAGTAGAGACAGGGTTTCACCATGTTGGCCAGGCTTGTCTCGAACTTTTGACCTTAAGTGATCCACCTGCCTCAGCCTCCCAGAGTGCTGGGATTGCAGGCATGAGCCACCACACCTGGCTGAAGAACAAAACTGATATAATAATTTTGGTTTGTATCTATTTAAAGATACTGAATTCATTACTTAAAACCACCCAGAAGAGAAACCCCCAGGCTCAGATAGCTTCACTGGTGAATACTTCCAACATTTAAGGAAGAATTAGTACCTATCTTATGCAGATTTTTCTAGAGAATGGAAAAGAATTAACATGACCCAATTCTTATAAAGCCACTGAACTTAGATACCTGGCAAGGTTATTTCTTATGACATAGATTGTAAACATCTTAAAATACGAGCAAAAGGGAGGATTTATTTAAGAAATTCTGGTTGGTTTGTCAAACATTCAGTGTGATATACCACATTAAAACAATAAGAGAAAAAAATAGTGTCTGAATAGATGCAGAAAAAGCATTTGATAAAGCTCAATGTCTACTACTCATTAAAACTCGCAGGAAACTAGAAATTGGAGGAAGCTTTCTTAATCTGATAAAGAGTATCCGAAAAAAATCTGCAGCATCTGCTTTCTCCCTGAGATTTAAGTGTATTTTTAAGACTAGCATCTGCACAGTACAATAAAGCTAAGCACAATAAAATGAGATATGCCTGTACCAGGAATTCTCATAATGTGAGAGCAGTCTGTGAAGTCAAAAACATTTTTATAATAATACTAAAATATTTACCTTTTTAAAATTCTCATTATCTCACAAGGATTTGATGCCATTTTCTAGAGGATACATGATGATATCACAACAGGTTGAATACCAGAAGCACATAGGAGAATTCAGCTGTGTTACTCTGTTAAGCCAGATGTTAAGGATTTGCAAAAAGTGAGAAATAATGCCTTTCTCACTAAATTTTTTGTTTTGAAAATATATTGTTTTAAAAATTATATGTTAACATGCAGTGAGTTCATTGTTATTTTTAAATCATAAATTAATATTTTTAGAATTTCTCAGTTTTAATTTCTGATGTGGTCAGTATTGATAGTACATAAACAAAAACGTTCTTTGGGAGCCTAAATTTTTAAGAGTGTAGAGGATCCTGTTTGAGAACTGCGGTGCCATACTGTTCTCACTCATTATTTAGTAAGTTTTACTAGTGGTCAGTTACAGCCAATCTTGTTAGAATACTTTGCTCTTACTTAAAAATTTATATATCAGTATTCCTTAGTTTGTAAACATTTAAGAAGCACTAGAAGGATAATATGTTATTTAGATAAATCGCAGATATCATGAGGAGGTGTTCCAAATTTAGTTATAAAATAGCTTATAATGCTCACAGATTGTGTAGGTCAAAAATTTGTACAGGGTACAAGAAAATGGCTTGTCTCTGCTTTTTGTCTCTGCCTAGTACTGGCACCAGCAGCAGGCATTTGCTATTAATAAACTGTGATTCTCAGTGTCTGCCTCAGTCTCAACTTCTCAGGGCACTGCCCTTTGACCTCATTTCTCTGATGGATGTAAGAAGAGTTGATGATTTTCCGTTTGTTTAACTTATTTCTCTTTATGAGGACAGGAATGATGACTTTCAAGTTCTTTATGTGTTGGACTAGAAACCAGAAGTCTAGACCAGTGTTTCCCCAAGTGTCATCCTTGCACCTACCAGTGCAATATCAAGTTGTCCATAGGCTATTTGACAATTATAGCAATAAACATTTTGGATAAAGCAATAAAAATTTTGTTAACACATTTCACAAATTTTGTATATGAGATTAATAATGGTGACTTCCTGGAAACCATTTGTATTCTCAGTGATCATTGCGTACATGCTTTAAACATGAAGCAGTGACTACTGTGAACCAGCATGGGTTTCCTAAAAATGAGATATATCAAATCTTTGGCAAAAGTTTTGATATATTACAAGGAAACAGCATAAAATATTGACAAAACTTTTAAACTTGGACTCAGAAGATTAATTTATGATCCTCAGTATACCACTAACAAAAAGTTGGAAATTTAGGATTTAGAAAGAGATCAGAGTTAGAGATACAGATTTTGTTATGTTAATACTACCTTATCTCCTTTACTGGGAGGAGAGATTCCCTGAGGCTGGGATCCATTTCTCTTTTATTTTTGAATTTCTCTGAGTCTTCTGTAGTGCTTCCAATATAGGAAAAGGTGTAAATTTAAGAAGGGATTTGAGAGTTTGTTTTTAGACATGTTGATGTTTTGGTAGCATATTTTAGCCAATAGATACAAATATTCCACTAGAATATAGGACTGGAGATGGAGATTTTGCCACATTATTTTCATAACAGTACAGTAGGATCCTTGGAAGACTGCATAGTATTTGCTCATTTAATTTTCTTGAATAAATGAAATGTGTTCATTTCACCATAAGTACTTTTACACTGTTGAGCAGGAAAAAGTTTGCCTGACAGAGCAGTGTTCCTAACCTTTTTCCTATAGTGCAAAATCTGCATGTTACATGTATTTTATCTACTCTCATAATAAGAAAGATAGAATTAAAATGTCAGAAAAGTGTTTTATTTTGTATTAAAATAGAAAAGTTAATAAGCTTAATGAAAAATCTTGAGATTTATATTTTAAATTATTCTTTATTTTAAAATATGTACTCTAAAGTGTCTTCTGTTTGATTATAGGCAATACAAGGACCTGTGGAATATGAGTGATGACAAACCCTTTCTATGTACTGCGCCTGGATGTGGCCAGGTAATATATAAATTACTTTAAATTATTTTGTATATTTCCACTTATTAAAACATTGATGATATAATATGTTATCACTAAAAGTATTTTCTTACAGTATTCTGTAAAATTTTAGAGTTAGGATGAAAAAAAACCCAGGAAACTTTTGGCAAGAAATTCTGCTTTTTCTTCAATAGTGCAACTGAGCTTTAGAAAGTATAATCTAATACGGAGGGGGGGAGCATTATATCTTGTAATGGAAAGGTGGAAATCCTACACAAAAGTCCAAGATATAAAAGTATAATTTGACTGTTATTGGTTGAAAATTATTGATAAACTGCCTAATTAGAAATCAGATCGATATTATATGAGAATTATTTTGCTTACTGAACTTTTATGAAATTAACTGATATTTACTTCTTAGAGTATCACTAATGTATTAATGTTGTTAAGCCTAACGTCTTTAATATTGGGCATGTGGCAGCAGTTTCAGAAAGTAATATTTTAGTTTTTTTTAACAACCCACTAAATTATTAATCTATTCCTATTATACTTATCTTAAAATAACTATAGACAGTAAGGAAGAATTAAAGAATAAATGTAATGTATAGCGAAGTTACAAAGTACTTAAATATACGGACCATAAATGTAAGTAAGCATTATTCCTTCTCATTTATTTTCTTCAGTTGACATTTTAAATTGAAATATAATTGACCTACAATAAACTGTATATACTTAAAATGTACCATTTGATAAGTTTTAACACACGTATACTCATAAAACCATCAGCACAATCAGGATAGTAAACATACAATCACCCAAAAGTTTCCTCATGCCTATTTATAATTCCTCTTATCCCACCTACCTTCATCAATTACTGGTCTGCCTTCTGTTACTGTAGATTTGTTTGCATTTTCCAGAATTTTGTATAAATGGAATCATATAGTATGTACGTTTTTTCACTCCACATAATTTAATATTTCTCCATGTTATGTTACCAATAGTTAATTCCTTTTCATTGAGATATAATATTTCATTATCTCACAATTTATCTGTTCATCTGATGGATATTGGTTTACTTCTATTTTTTAGTTGTTAATAAAGCTGATGTGAATACTTGTGTACAAGTCTTTTTATGGACACATGCTTTCATTTCTCTTGGAGGAATACATGGGAGTATAATGATGGGATTATCTGATAGATATATGTTTGACTTTTTAGGAAATTACCAGGCTGCTTTTTTCATGTGTTTGTTGCCATTTGTATCCCTTACATTTTGTGAAGTATCTTTTTAAATCTTTTGCTCATTTTAAAAAATTGGGTTGTCTTTTTATTATTGAGTTGTAGGAGTTCTTTATATATCCTGGATACCAGTCCTTGTCAGAGGCTTCTTTTTCTGTGGTTTGCATCTTAATTTTTGTAATAATATCTTTTGATGAGCAGATGTTTCTAATTTTAATGAATCCTAATGTATTAATTTTTTTCCTCTTATGGTTGTTGCTTTCTGTGACTTGTCAGAAATTTTTGCTTGCCTTTAGATTATGAAGGTATTCTCCTTTGTTTTCCTGTAAAAGCTTACTGTTTCATTTAGATTTCTCTTTAATCTTTAATTAATTTTTGTGTATGGTGTGAGATAGGGGTTGAAGCTAACTTTTTTTTTTTTTTTTTGAGACGGAATTTCGCTCTTGTTGCCCAGGCAGGAGTGCAATGGCACAATCTCGACTCACCACAATCTCCGCCTCCCAGGTTAAAGTGATTCTCTTGCCTTAGCCTCCCAAGTAGCTTGGATTACAGGCATGCGCCACCACACCTGGCTAATTTTGTATTTTTAGTAGAGATGGGGTTTCTTCATGTTGGTCAGGCTGGTCTTGAACTCCTGATCTCAGGTGATCCGCCTGCCTCGGCCTCCCAAAGTGCTGAGATGATAGGCGTGAGCCACCGCGCCCAGCCAGTTGAAGCTAAGTTTTTAAAAAATACGGGTTTAGATATCCCAGCATAATTTCCTGAAAAGATTTTTCTTTCCTCATTAAACTGCTTTGGCTCCTTTAATGAAAATCAAATGATTGTGTAAGTGTGGGTCTGTTTCTGGGCTTTATATTCTGTTCCATTCATCACTCTGTCAACTTTTATGCCAGTACCACACCATTTTGATTACTCTAGCTTTACAGTTAGTGTTCCAGTCAGTTAGGGTAAATTCTCCAATTTAGTCCTCATTTTTCAAGATATTTTTGGTTAGTCTCTTAAGTTTTAGTCATTCTGGTGAGGGTTTAGTGGTATCTCATTGTAATTTTGATTTATGTGATATTTAATGATGTAGAGCGAGGTAAACATAGGAGTTATCAGGGTTAATGCAATTTTAGATAGGTTAACCAGGGAATGTGCCTCTGCTAAGGTGACATTTGAACAAAGACCTGAAGAAAATGCAGGAGCAAACCTTGTATGCTTCTAGACTAAAGGAGCAGCAAATGTAAAAGCTCTAGGGAGGGAATGTGTATGGTGTGTTTAAGAACAGAAACGCAACTACTGTGGCTGGAGCATATAATGACCAACAGAGAGAAGGTTAAGAGAGGAGGTCAGAGGAGACAGAAAAAAAGACATATCCTATGATAAGGTGTTTGGGTTTTATTCACTGAGCAGTGAAAAGCCACTGCTGAGTGGTCACAGGGAGACAAGAGGCTGACAGCAGTCCAGGTGAGAGATGATGGTGGTTTGAATTAGGTGTTAACAGTGGACACAGAGAGAGAAATAGGCTAATTTGACATATGTTTTGGAGATATATTTGACATATATATTTTTCTGTAAAGTTAAGAGAGCTAAAAACTACAGTTCTCTTTGCACCTAGAATTCTGCATATGATTTTAGGTTTCACCAACCAAATTTACTCTTTCTGGTAAATCAGATGTACTTTAACTTTTTTTTTTTTTTTTTTTTCTCGAGACAGGGTCTCACTCTGTCACCCGGGCTGGAGTGCAGTAGCATGATCATGACACACTGAAGCCTCAACCTCCTGGGCTCAGGTGATCCTCCCACCTCAGCCTCCAGAGTAGCCGGGACCACAGGTGCTCACCACCACACCTGACTAATTTTTTGCTTGGTTTTTTTTTTTGGATACAGGATCTCCCAATGTTGTCCAGGCTGTTCTCAAACTCCTGGGCTCAAGCCATCTGCCTACCTTGGCCTCCCAATGTGCTGAGATTGTAGGCATGAGCCACTTCGCCTGACCCACTTTACTTTTTGGATTTGGTACTGAGTTAAATGGAATGAGAGATGGTATTACTCAAATCATCCATTTTGCTGGCTTGGAGTGAACAAACAACTTGATTCTGTAATCCCTGAAGTACAGCTAATGCAATATGTGTTTCTAGGGCCAGCCTTTGGACAAAGACTAGTTTTGACATGTTCTAAATATCATTCTTGGAGACTCAAAAAAGGCCTTTCCTGATTCTCTTCTGCTTAAAATAGTTAGAATGGGTTTTGTGATTGAATTCTTACTAATACACATGCCATTTTAAATAAAAGCATTACAATTAAACAGAAGAAAAACTGATTGCTGAACATTAGAATTTGTGTGTGTATGTGTATCATAAGGAATTGTTAAAAGACCTCTGTAACATTAACTATATATGTGAAAAACATTAAGAAGTTAGGGAATTATTTTTTTAGGTTTCCTACTATTAAAGGAGTTAACATTCATACTTTCTACCTCCACTTCCCTATCCCCTGATGTCTGATAATTACTCTTATTTTTTCCATTGTCGAGGTTTGTAATACTTACATTTTGTCTTATCCATAATTCCCATATTTGCTTAGTTTTACATCTGTATCACAATAGTATAGATGGAAGGGTGAAAGCTAAGCTTTAGGGCACCTCCGGTGTTTAAAAGTCAGAAAGAGGAGAATGTAGCACAGAAGATTAAGAAGTAGCAACCAGTGAGGAAAATTGAATCTTGAAAGTTAGAAAAAATATTTCAAAGTAAGAGAAACAATAGTCATATCCTAAATAGAATAAGATGATAATTCAGTATTTACTATTGAATTTAGAGACTATGATAAGAGTAGCTTTCAATGAAGGGGCAGTAACAACAGTGTAATTGGAGTAGGTTGAAGAGAGAATGGGAAGAACCAGAAATGGAGACATTATAGGACAGTTCTTTCTTGGAGGTGTAGCTAAAGGGAAAGTGAGATACATAGCTTCAATGCAGGATTGAAGATGGTGGAACTTTTTTGTTTTGCATTTTAAGGTGGGAATATCACAGCATATTTGGCAATGCAGAAAATGGGACCATTGCAGGAGTGGGGTCCTTAAGTAGCTAGCAGAGGATGGGATTTAGTTTTATTTTTAAAACAAAATTGGGACCATACTGCACAGTTTTGTATTCTGTTAGTATTTGGATGACATTACACATATCAGCATTTTGTGTATTAATCGAAAGCATGGCTTTAAGTCACTATTGCTTGAGCATGTCTGATTCCACTATTATAAACTTTTAATTTTGGTATTATAAGCAACATTGTGATGAATATCCTTCTACATAACCCTTTGTATATGTCTCTACTTAGTTTCTTAAAATACATTTTGGAACTAGAATAACTGGATTTAAATGTTTACATGTTTCTAAGTTTCTTCATGTATTTTGCCAAATTGTTTTTTAAAAGCTAAATCAATTTTTTATACTCATAATTGAACTCTCACTAATAGTGATTCTTTTAAACATTAAACATTTGATCCTGAGTATTATTTTAGGGGGGCCTGTGTTTGTACCCTAAGATACTTAAAATAATCTCTTTGCAAGTATTACTGATCAAAATATAACCTGGCTACTCATCCATTTGTTAAATCTTGCTGAGAACAGAAATGGTATGGTCTGTTTTTAGATTTATATAATATTTCCTAGGAACTACTTAGTAAGAATTGGTTTTAGAAGCATCATTTTGATGGTGACTGCTTTTTCACAAGATTGCTTTTTCACACAGTCTTTTTAAGTTTCTTGTTATTTTTTGTCACCAGTAAGCAATGACATTATTCTGAATCTGAGTTTCAGCTTTAACACAATGGTCTTAGTTAAATTTAAGGTTTCAAATAGATTTTTACAATTTAAAATCTATTTTGGTGATAATACAACTTCAGAGAGAGACCTATAGAAATGATTACAAAGAGTTTTTAATACTAGACTCGTGCTATTAAATCTTTTCTTGTATGCCTCAGTTACTCTTAGGTTTTCCACATGCCTGTTAATTTCACTTGTTTTAAAGTGATGCTCCTTGGAATTTAGTAAAAGAGACACTGAGATAATTTGGTGAAAGATTCACTTATCTTTGTTAGTCTTCCATATACTTGGTAGTATCTTTGCTTTTGGTGCCCCTGTCATTGAAAAATGTTTCTTTGGTAGAATGTTTACACATTATAAGCTGTTTTATAAAGGAGATAAAGATTCATTTTATATTTAGTCTAAAGTGACAATGGAGATGTATGTGTGGGAGTGTGTGCGTGTGTGTGCATGAGAGAGACAGTGAATATATCAGTGTAACTTCCTGCTGTTGTTCAATAGTCCTTAAACTAGTGAAAAAAGTAGTGAAATGAGCTATTGGCCCAATGGCTTGAAAACTTATTTGTGTCTATCTAATATGTTTAAAAGGAATAATAATATATCATGGATATGAGTGTATGTATTAACTATAGAATGACTGATTTTTTAGGAAGTTAATTCTGGTGAGAGTGGTCAAGCCTTAGTAACACAGATTTCCCAGATATCAGAACTTAAATTATTATAGAAGCAACTGATCTACCTTCTTCCCATCTGACAGGTTACCCTTTCTTTTTAACCTTTTAAGAGAGATTGCTACCTGCTAGGCACCTATCAAAAAAAAATTTTTTTTTTTCTTCACTTTTTCCATTGTTTATTGAGCTATATACTCAAGGTCTTAGTCTTGTTTAACAAAATACTTGTGTTTCTTTGTATATCTACAGTATTTTCTTTGGGGTTGTGCTTTGAAATGCCTGGAAGAATACAGTTTATGAATTCAGTATGTTGGTGTTGCTAGTAATATAGATATTTTTACAAAACTTATTTTTGGAATAAACTTTAATTTGACTGGGAAGACATTTCATATAGATTCTGTGAAAAAAATTTAGCTTGCAGCTATTTTATAAATAAATAAAGAATGCATTTCTTTCATATTAAACTTCTGGTGACTGCCTTTTCACAAGATTGCCTTTTCACACTGTCTTTAAGTTTCTTGTTAAAAATAATAAATTTTCTCAGATAACCAAGGTCAAATTCATCTGTATCAAGTGCCAGTGTATTTTGTCTTTTGCAGTGTTTTTGTATTTTGAGTGTATTTTGTCCTTTGCAGTGTTGCTGTCCCTGTATATAATTAATACTGTTACAGGATCAGTAATCCCTTTGTAAATTGCATTTAGGGAAATTTGATCTGTGGATCTTATATGAGAGTTTATAAATACATATTCCTTGCATTCTCCCTTTTAATATTCATATGATCCTAAATATTTGTTAGGTTGCTTCTGGCCACTTCTTTACACTTAGGATTGAACTTGGTGCCATTTCGTATGTTTTGTACGAACACAATGTTATTTATTCTACATGCAGTTCTTTGATTTGAATATTTGGGGTCAAACTAATCCAAGCAAAGAAAATTGATAGAATAAAATTCCTAGGCGACAACATTCCAACTTCTTATCTATTAATTTGTTGACTTTGCAGTTTTAAAATCTGGGACCTGCACCAAAATGCATTCATTCACAAATGTTTAATGATTGCCTTCAGTGGAAAAGCCACATTATGAGGTTCTTTGAAACATAAACTAAATATTACTTTCAGATGCTTTTAGTGTAGGATGTAAGACACATATATTTAAAACAGCAATACAAAGAAAAAGCATAAAATATTAATGTCAGTATGCTCTGCAGATATGTTCATTTTCTGAGAACTTTGTTATTCAGCAATCTGTCAAAAGTACCACTGTTTCTTATTTCCCCAAAATTGGGGGAGATTCTTATAATGATAAAGTAATAGGAAGACAGTACCTGGGTGGGGAAAAGTTTGATTGTGGTCCTACTGCCTATAGTTGCTGCCCAGTAAATGTCTGAAGAGTGAATGAATATGTCAAGTAGTGGAAGTGTTGTTGCATCTGAACACTCTCCTTCAGTGGTAATACAGGCAGGTTCTGAAGAGAGGTTATAAAATAATAGTTTTCTGTTGGTATGTGAAGTAATCCAAAGACTAAGTGATAAAATGTAGCAAGATTAAATTGAAGTTGAATTCATCTTAATGAACAATGGTTTAGGGTCTTTTTTAGCCCCCTCAGATTGATCTTTAAGATTCATCTATTTTATTGTAATGAATTCATTCTTTCAGTTAGCATTTATTGAGTACTTACTATATGCTAAGTTTGGGGGACCACGGTAGGAGCTCAGCCTACTTAAAAGGACAGACATATGAAAATATGATAGGTGCTATAACCAAGGCATTGTGCCGCACATATGAGATGATTTTCACCTCTACAGGCAGACGGATAGTGGACTGAGCCAAAGATGTTAAAATGTTAAAAATGTTTCATTCTTTTACATTGTGTTTAAGGTAACCCTAAAGCTACTATTATTAGTTGCATGAAAGGATGTAGTGAATTGGGTAGGGGAAGGAGACCACAAGAAATGGAATTCGTTTTGATGGTTTGGGCAAACCAAGTTCAAGTATATATATTTTAACATCCTCACTTGTAAGGTTATAAAGAGTGAATTGAGATCTGTTAACTTAGCATTTTAAAATTATTGCTCTGAAATAACAGCTCCCTGTTTTCAGTTATAAATGTTGCTTAATGAGCATCTTCAAAAATGTTGATGTTCAGACATTGGAGATAATGCATTTATTATATTGTAATCATAAATGTTACCTTTGGCATGCAAAACTTACCCAAGTTAGAGGTAGGAAAAAATATGATGGATAACTTTAAAAATAAAATGTTCTAAAAACAACTTTGCTCCATTTTTATGTAAGAACTCTCATGAAAAAATTATTTTGGCTACTTTAAATTTTTTTATTTTAAAATGAGCTGTTTTGTTATTGTATCGGTTGCTATTTCTTTGCTGGATTAAAACAAAGGCATTCTTTTTTATGTGGTAACGTAAAAATCAGATTTATTTCTAAATTTTGTCCAGGCGTAATACTTTTATAAGAAAATTCTCTTTTAAAAAGTGGTAAGTAACCTTAAGTCTAGGTAAATATTAATACTACAGTACTTTCTTGAAAAGTCATTGAACCATGGAGTATAGTTTCTACTATGATAAGACAAATTAATGGTGGTCTATTTTTAGTATCCATAAGAAATTTATATAAAGTTTCTTTGCCTCCAATTTTATTTTTAAATACTCTCAAATGAGTTATGTGACCTAGCAATATATCAGTATTGCTTATTCTTGAGTAATAGGTTTCTCTGTGATTGTTTGCAATCTAGTGTGCTATCTACTAACAATAACGGATTCTTTTATAGTTTAAAAACTGCTATTTCACTGTTAATGGTGGTTTTACATGTTGTGGAAATTAATTTCCTAATCATTTTACTTATTTGATCAAATTGAAAATCTTAACTATATTTTAAAACTTTTTGCCACAGCGTTTTACCAACGAGGATCATTTGGCTGTCCATAAACATAAACATGAGATGACACTGAAATTTGGTCCAGCACGTAATGACAGTGTCATTGTGGCTGGTTAGTATATGCTTTTATTAATAGCTTGTATACATATTTCACCTGGAATGTGCACAATTTTTGTGTATTCTCTGTAAATAATATAGTCTGGTGATATTCCAATGACTTCATTATAGTAAATGTTGGCAACATGTATTTTACCCATTACATTTTCATGTTTCCTTCTGACCATTCATTTCACTTTTTTGTGTGGTTTTCAAATTTATATTCCAATGTCGATTTTGTGGAAGTTCATTAGAACTCTGGGAACATTCATACCATCTACAAATTTTACATTTAACTAATAATTGAACTAACATGGTATTTAGTCAGCATTTCTTTTAGCTATCTTGTACAACTGACTTACAAGGCTGTGTGAAGATAGAAAATGATCAAGCTTCTCCCATTGGAGAAAGAACAGTGAGCAGACTTGTTCATTAGAGTTGTTTATATTTCTTTTCAGACTAAACATTTGTATTAGTAAAATATTCTCAGTAAGGAGGCTCTAAATTCAGTCAATACAGTTTCTGTGTGTTGACACTATGAACGTACAGTATCACCTAAGCAGATGATTATTTTTCACTGTATGTGAAAAGAAAAACCCAGTTCATACATTGGTTGATTGTCATTCCATGCTGTATTAGCTGCCTTTTTTTGGTATTTAAATATATACACACACACATCTATGTATATATACATATATGTCATGTATAATTTTGCTACTTTTTTTGTATATTTTATAAGTATTATGATAAAACAAAACTATATAAATTTCAGATCCTTTGTGTCATCACAGATTTACATATCATAAATATTCAGATTAACTCCACATTTTTCTTTTCTCTTGTAAAGCTTGTTATATATCATATAAGTCTGGAATTACACCCAAATACTGTAATACTTTTAAATTATTAATCAGTATAGAGACCAAATTGTTCTATGCAGTGTTTTGGATAGATAATAAAGCAAATATTCGGTGGTTTTCCCTCTACTTTCAGTATTGAAATTTTTGTAATGAAGAAATTGAAGGTAACAAAGTTAATTTATCTAAAACAATATACGTAGGAAAAATGTAGGGGAACTTCCAACATATCCTAAGTTCCATAAGTAACTTAGAGATATGTTACTTATACAGAAGAGTGAGATAATGCTTTTTTTTTTTTTTTTTGGAGTATTTTACATTAGACATTAAGAGCTAGAACCAAAGGAACCAAACAAGCAAAATAGTAACAACCTGGAAAGTTCACTCTCCTAGGCATGAAGCTCTTTGTTTCTCTGAAACTTTCTGCCTTAGCACAATCTCTGTCTGTGTGTAACTCTTTAACTCAAATATGTTTTGAAATTGGTTTCTAGAAATTACTTTCCTGTCTGATCACATTTAATGCAGTAGAAAAATAGAGCACATTCAAACACAGTACTTGACCTTTTTTTTCACTAACATGTTGAGATGAATAGGTTAACATTACTATGCAAATAAAATGCATGATGTGTGTGGTATATTTTTGGTGATCAGTAGCCATATGCAATGTGCATGTTAAATGATTGTGCCTATGTTGACTTTTCTGAAGTCTGATGGTTCCAGTAATCATTGATAAAAGTGACTTATGCTTATGTATTTTATTTTTTTAAGATTTTCCCCTCCCTTTAATGTCAGTTAAGAGCCTTCTGATGAACTTAGATAGACAAACCCTTTGGGTGTGAACAGAAGAGTCAAATTTAGATTTGACCTACTAATTTAGTCATGATGGACTTAAGCTAATACATGTACTTTACTTACTGTAATGTGATTTTTGAGATCTTTTGGGAGGTGGGAATTAAGGGATAGGCTAGAAACTAGTAAAATTATGATATAATAGAGTCCTTTTAGTAATTCTGATATTACTAACAGTGCCTGAAACAGGCCTGCATTATGTCTAGTTTTGTATTACAAGTGGATCATTTTAGTGTGAAATATATTTGTACATAGTAAAAATACTAGTTCTCTAGGTATACATGTGGGGGGCAAAGGTAAAATAGGAAGTAATGCCCTCTGTGGGGACATAATGGTTAACAAATATGTAAATTTTAATCTTACAAAAGGAATTAGTAGTATTTTCTCTTAAACCAAGAGTCTTCCTTAGTAGAGTACTTTTACTTCACTTAGGCTAGATCCCTGCTATAGCCTGTAAAATTGGTGCTCTAAAATATTAAATGTGAATAGAATTTGAATGTGCTACCAACTCTAATCAAGATGAATAGACACCCTTGAAAATAGTAACACTAAATAGGCAGAATTTATAAGTTTCTTGCTTTTCATTCAGTGTAAATCTTACCTGGCATTTTTTGTAGCCTATACATGGACACTGAGTACATATGTTAATGTACATAGTAGGAGTACATATTCGAGTAAAGTTGAAATGTTTCATGTTGTAAGAAAATAGAGTAGACTCTTTCTTTACTCCTTAGGAATTAAGCTAGAACATTCTGGAGGCATGTGACTCACACATATTCCTTGTACCTATCTTGTAAAATGCATTAAATTAGAAAATTAGTTTCAGTAGATAGTGGCAAAAAGAGGGTTTGTTGTTTTAGGGCTGTTTTAACTTTTTTTTTCTTTCTTACAATATTTTTATCTACCTATTAAAGATTGTTTTATCTTAGTTTGCTTTCATAATAGAGTATGAATAGCTAGTGGAAGAACCAAGTTAAAGCAGATATACATGCTCTTATCCTAGTTTTCCCCAAATTTCATTTATTTAAATAATTATAGTTTTTAATAATGTAAATTAAAAAAATTCTTTATACTGTGTTAGATAATAATAGTTTATCTCTTGAGTAGAGGATGTTTATGCCATTCTACTCAGAAAGAAGCAGTGGACTAAGGAGCAAAAAGGACTTCTTTCCTACTTTCATATTTCATAGTTCTTAAAGTTGGAGGAAATACGAAGTACAACAAAAATTTAACCAAATTTTGTTTGCTTTAAAGGAAGAGGTCTTTCCAAAGAGAGAATTAACAACTGACTGAACCAGTCCTGCTAATTTGTTAACTTAGTAGCTATATTTTAGAGTCTTAACATATTTAAATATGCATGATTACTTCTTGACATTTATTTCAGATCAGACCCCAACACCAACAAGATTCTTGAAAAACTGTGAAGAAGTGGGTTTGTTTAATGAGTTGGCGAGTCCATTTGAGAATGAATTCAAGAAAGCTTCAGAAGATGACATTAAAAAAGTATGTTGTAACCATGAAATTTAAAAAGAGTCCTTCTGACAGAAAAGTAATCATAGTTTATACTTCCTGCTTTTTAAATTTAGACACACTGTTTTTGAACTTATAACCTTTTTCTTATTATTTGAATTATAGATGCCTCTAGATTTATCCCCTCTTGCAACACCTATCATAAGAAGCAAAATTGAGGAGCCTTCTGTTGTAGAAACAACTCACCAGGATAGTCCTTTACCTCACCCAGAGTCTACTACCAGTGATGAGAAGGTTAGAAATTTTTAGAAATACAAAGTAAGGGGGAGGAACAGTACCCAAATAAAGTTTACTATTTAATCTCCATAAAATGTTAATGTATTAAATTCAGTGTCAGCTTGCAATAGTTTTATATGTGAAAGCTGTCAATACTCAGGTATTTCAGGGTAAGAAGACTGCAGCTTTTATTGTACA
This sequence comes from Pan paniscus, assembly GCF_029289425.2. Classification (NCBI taxonomy): domain Eukaryota; kingdom Metazoa; phylum Chordata; class Mammalia; order Primates; family Hominidae; genus Pan; species Pan paniscus. Next base: position 77,781,644 of record NC_073262.2, on the reverse strand, counting down.
TAGAAAAATTATAGGGAAGAACAGTCATGTTAGATAAAACTTATTTTTAAAAGATATATAAATTTAACTTAATTTTTCTGTGTTTTGCTATTTTATATTTAGCTACTTTTATACAGTAACAGCTTAATTAAGAATCTATTCAAAAAATTATTTGAACAGTGGTTTTTTAGACTTTTACAGGATTAAGGGACTAGTTACTCATTCTCAGCAGTGGATCTTTGTTAGTGGCAATTAGGACGATGATGATACTAGCTTGAATACCCAGATAATCTGGGACCACCTGGGCTACAGTTGTGTGTTGAGTAACATTATTATGGGAACTTCTTGATCACTCTTTTGTTCACAAGCACATAGAATAAGCACGTATTTATTTGGGAGTACCATGCAGGATACAGCGAAGGGCAATGGGACACATAAAGAGGCAGTGACAATATTCTTTTTTAGATTGTTATTCTAAAACCATACTTATTAATGGACTTCTGTCATGGCAGAGGAGCTAGAAATAAGGAAATACAGAAAAAATAACTTTTTGGCTAAGAATAAATGCTTTGTTTTCTGTTTTTTTTCTTCATTTTCTTTTTCTCATTTTAAAAGTACATTCTCATTCTTCTTCTCTAAGAATACAGAAACATGAAAAGAAAACCAAAATCACCTATTAGCACATAATTGAATAAGAATTACTATCTTGAAACATTTTTTTCTAGATATATACATTTATAGGTACAAATACATAAGTGAATAGTTAAATAGAAGGATAGATGGATATAAAGATCCTAGCTTTATTTTATATTATGCTTTAGACCCTCAGTATTGATGAATATTTTCCCATGTCATTAGAGAGTTCCCCAAATCATACTTTTTAATGATTGTACTTTATTTTATTATATGATGTGTATATGTATTATGTTATCCTGTTCTTTTTGGACATAAAGGTTGTTTCCACATTATTACAGTTATTGGAAATGCTTTTTAAATCTCTGATACAAATCTTTTTTCCTAGAGAGCATTTCATTCTTTTCACACTTAACAGTTTTTCACTGTTCATGGCTGCTTCAGCATCTTTTAGGAGTATTCCTTCTTTCTGCATTCCCCAATCATTAGGCCCTCCTTGAGCAAGGTATACCATATGAAATTGATTTAAAAAAAAAAAATCTGGACCTCTTCTTCTTTCTTGATTTTCTTCCTAGGTGATCTCATCCAGGCCCATAACTTTAATAAACATCTACATACTGATGACTCCCAAATTTCTATGGGCATAGATATCTCACCAGATTGCCAGATTTATATCCAACTCCGTCTTGACATTACCTTTTCTATGTCTAATAGACATCTTAAACTTAATAGGTCAAAATCAGAGTCCTTGATTCTTCCCCCAGTTTTCCCCATCTCAGTAAATTTTCTCCATCCATTTAGTTGTTCTAGCTGAGAATTTAGGGGTCATCCTTAATTTCTTCTTTTCTTTTACACTGAAACTAACAGCATATTTTATCAGACCTGAATCTCATCCTCTATGTCTGTGTTCAGTGACCCCACTTAAGCCCAAACCATCATCATCTTTTGTTTGGATTATTAACAGTTACCTTCTAACTTGTCTTCCTGCTTATACCTCCAATCCATTTTCTGTAAGATGACTTTTAATACATTAAATATGTCACCTGCTTAAAATCTTTCAATGGTCTACCATTGTATTTAAAATAATTCACACTCCTTGGCATAAGCCCTCTTTGATCTGGGCCTGTCTACGCATCTATCCTCACCTCATGCCTCTCTATTGTGTTCATCAAATATTCAAAGCTTTTTCCTACCTCAGGACATGACATAGGGTATTGCTTCCTTCTCCCTACAATGAAATGCTCTCCTCCTCATCCTTTTATCATCAGTTCAAATGCTGTTTTTGCAAAGAAGTTCACCTATTCTTACTGTGCTGTCTAAATTAACTGACTCTTCCTTACCTTCAGCTAATCTTTCATCCTTTGTTACATTGCCATATTATTCTGTAACACTTAACATTTACTACAATCTGAAATTTTCTTACTTGTTTTACTTGTTTATTGTCTCTTCCTTGAGAGCTAGTCCTTGGGAGCATAAGTTCTCAACTTACTGAATAAATGAAGTTACAATACTACTACTTTATCCTTCTTCCTATGTAGCTTAATAAGATTTTGATGATAAGTGGCAGCATACAGGCCAATTCATAAAACACCATAGACCCAATTTTTACACTGACTATTTAAGGAGTTCTGGGTAAAATCTTTTAAAACTTTTTGTTCTATAATTTGTAAAACCAGAGGAAATACCATCTTTAAGGTCTTGGCTGACAAATTCTGTTTTCCTGACTTGAAAGAGTTCACTCCGGTAATTATTTATTTTACATTCAAGATATCAGTATTACGTGGCCTTTTGATATGAAGAAATTATTGATATAGAAGAGGTGGCTAACTGGAATTAACAATTATTTGTATTGCTCTAAAAGTTCTTATTTCTGTTACTTAATTGTATCAGCCATAACACAGTCTCACTGGACCTGTTTCCTCTTCATACAGTATAATGAGGGAGGGGGACTAAACAGTCCCTTCTGGATTTTAAGTTCTGTGATTCTCTGAGAATGAATTATATTTTTATTTTTTATTAAAATTGTCTTGGTATCATAGCCAAGTTGCCCAGTCTAACTTATTTCTGGATTGATAGGAGAACAAGTTGTACTGGAAAAAAAAAAAAAAACGAGTCTTTTTAAAATTAAAATATTAATTGAACATTGCATTTGAATCTTTACAGCTCTTCTAAAATGTTCTTTTAATTAATTTTAGATATTAATTTGCTTTTAGCAGTTATTATTCTGTAGATGCTTTTAGAAGTGTGTTACATTCTGTTCACTAAGGTACATGATTTGTATTTTTAAATGCCACCCTTGTTTATCTCATTGTTAAATAGGAAGTACCATTGGCACAAACTGCACAGCCCACATCAGCTATTGTTCGTCCAGCATCATTACAGGTTCCCAATGTGCTGCTTACAAGTTCTGACTCAAGTGTAATTATTCAGCAGGCAGTACCTTCACCAACCTCAAGTACTGTAATCACCCAGGCACCATCCTCTAACAGGCCAATTGTGTAAGTGATTCAGGCCAATCATTGAACATATACATGAATTAAGTTTGTTTTGTAATGATTTTTCCTAAGACATTTGATTATTCAAACTAAGATCTTAGTTTTGTATGTGTGTGCATGCTTCGAATTTTGGAAAAAGTACTTGCGTAGTCTTCTTTAATATAAATATTAACTAACAGAGTGGGAGATAAATACAACTAAAAACAAATATAGAATGTGAATTTAAGATAGTCTTATTTTCATGCTATTTCACACAAAATATAAAATTACTGCATCACCAGATTCCATTTCTTTCAGTTCTTACTGGTAGCTCCCAAGAGCTCTCTGATGACAGTTTTTCTCATTTTACAAATTGGAGATTGTCCTAAGTAAATCCATAACTTTTCTCTTCTTTTCAATACTGCTACACAGGTTATGCATTTAAGATGCAATTAAAAATAATTAAATTTTGCTATTTGCTTTGCTGTGGTTAGAAAATGTATTTTTAAATGATATGATTGTAGGAGTAAAAATACTATTGTATTTTTAAGAGACAGTTGGTACGAATCTCTTTTTTAAAATTTCTCTTCTTTTGTTTTTCTTAGCCCTGTACCAGGCCCATTTCCTCTTCTGTTACATCTTCCTAATGGACAAACCATGCCTGTTGCTATTCCTGCATCAATTACAAGTTCTAATGTGCATGTTCCAGCTGCAGTCCCAGTAAGAAAGTTAGACTATTTAAATCTCTATCGCAAAACTGATCTTTGTAGTCAGAAAATAAAGTTGGCTGCTTGACTGGCTTATGAAATTGAATTTAACATAATATTGATTAGCAGATGATAGTATTTATTTGTTATCATTGTAATAGCATATACCATTCAAGGTATAGCTATTTTTTCTCTTCTCCCCAAAACCTTAATTTTTTTTTTATACTGAGATCTTCTTATTCAACCCATATCAATTTGACTGGACTTGTAGCATTCAAATATTAACACAGATTTCAAATTTTAGAAAGATATTTGTACTAGAATACTTGTCAGGTAACTCTGCGGTATTTCTATTAGTATGGAAATTGTTTATAAAGACACACTCTGAATTTTTGTGGTCAAGTAGGGTTTGTAGAATCTTTGATAGCCCAGCATGTTAAAATGTAAATGTTCTAGAAAAATAATCTTTCACTTTCCCTGTGAAAAGACCCCGCAAAAAAGTTTTTTGAGGGGTGTGTTAAATATATAAATTTTGAAAGACATAGACAAAATAGTTAACTATCTACTTATGATATTTAATAGTTTGGCCAGGCATGGCGACTCATGCCTGTTGTAATCCCAGCATATTGGGCGGCTGAGGTAGGAGGATTGTGTGAGCCCAGGTGTTTGAGACTGCAGTGAGCTATGGATCCTGCCTGGATGACAGGGCAAGACCCCAAGTCAAAAAAAAAAAAAAAAAAGTAATAGTTTAATGAACATTTAAAAACACATTGTTTGGAATAATGTGTGTTAGAAAATTGCTTTTTTCTTACTTACATTACATAAAACAGTTTTATTCAAACAAACTCTTCAGTTATGTCTTTGACATTCGAATTTTCATCCTGAGAACCACTTTTTGAGACATCTAGCACAGTTTCCAGAACACATTATTTTCTTTTTCATCTAAATCATTTATGATATATTACTTTTTGAATCTCTCTATTATTCTCTCCCTGGAAATCTTACACCAAGCATTAGGTACTTATTTATGTAATAAAAAGATAGTTTTTTCTTTTACCTTCTAAGATGCTTGTTACTGATCAGTACAGTGTAGCTTTTAAAAATTATTTTTAGGCCAAGTGCAGTGGCTCATGCCTGTAATCCCAGCACTTTGGGAGACCAGGGTGGGTGGCTTGCCTACGTCCAGGAGTTCAAGACCAGGCTGGGCAACATGGCAAAACCCCATCTCTACAAAAAATAAACACAAATTAGCCAGTTGTGATGGAAGCACCTGTAGTCTCAGCTACTCAGAAGGCTGAGGTGGGAGGATCACTTGAGCCTGGAGGTTGAGACTGTAGTTAGCCGAGATTGCACCACTGCCTTCCAGGCTGGGCAACAAAGTAAGACCTTGTCTCAAAAATAATAAAAAATAAAACTTATTTTTAAAAGCTTACTTATAGTAACATTCCAACACTTTTGGTGAGATTACCCCCAAGAATATTACTAGGATTAATGTTTGATATTTATATCTTTTTTTAATTAACTGATTCTTCCAGGTGATCTTTCGAACTATCCAAAATTAGCATTGATTGACGTAATTTCAAGATAATGTGCCTTCTTTAAAAAGAACTTTGTTGTTCAAAATGCATTATTTGAGAGACTTTGTGAGGACTCAGATATAAGGTATCTGCTTCCTCTTTACTGAGAATATTTTTTTGAGGAGGGAAACATTCTTGCTTTGTTTTTGAGATTCTGATTATCCTGTTACATGTACCTAGTGATGAAAGCAACCGGAAATGAAAGAAAAGATATGCTTTATTTATACAGTAACTGTGTTCACTCAGTGTTAGGTTTAAGAAAAAAAAGGAAAAAACCAAAATGGTAAAACCTGTTACAGATTATTTCAGAAATTATTACAGTGTGTTATTTGTTATTATGTGGTATGTATAAGAAAATTCATTATATATATTTTTAGAAAAGCAAAATTCATTCTTGAAATTATTTTTTACGCCTAAGTGTCACAAGTTTTGACATTCTTCCTTTCATATTCAAAATGGAAGTTTGACAGATCTTTGAGAATTTTTGCATTAATCACTTTGAATATTATGAATTTCTAACAGGGACCATTAAGAAAGAAATTGTAGAAACTGAAAATTAGGAAAGCACATGTCTCAGAAATTGACAACTTTTGAAGGATAAGTCAGGATATAAGACCAAATGAGGATTTGGTATAGAGATAAAATCAGCTGGTGATAAATTTACAATGTTCTGATTCTTAAAGTCTCAAATTATTACAACAGCAGTAAAGTACAAATCTCATTTTGAATATATTCTCTAGCAATTATTTTTCCTTATCTCATGCATAGCTCGTTCGACCAGTCACCATGGTGCCTAGTGTTCCAGGAATCCCAGGTCCTTCCTCTCCCCAACCAGTACAGTCAGAAGCAAAAATGGTAAGCCAGATTTTATTTGTTCTGTACATTGCTTGAGGCTGTTTTGAATTAATGTTTTCACTAAAGCCTGCTTCAAATGCACAATTTAGATCACATTTTTATAAAGTTACGGACTGTTTTATACTATAGATAAACCACAAAATTTGAAAAAAGAAATCTTCCTTTAGCATAGTGAGTAGTTAGTGATACTTTAAAATTAGTGGCAGATTAGAAGTTCTGTTTCTTGTCACTTGTTGTTTGTCTGGCTTTTTCTTGTGGCTTTTTCTCCTCCTAGTGGAAAATAGGAGTATTACATCTGAAACTAGATGTGATCATCTGAAGGCAGTGCTGCTAATAATGATGAGTGGTTTTAACAGTATTAAAAAGAATTCTGAAATAGTGTACAAGTTAGCAAACATGATAAAACCATTTTTTTCTATTGTGCTGTTTGGATGCTATTAAATTAATGTTTAGATGTGTATTTTAATTTTAATTTTAATCCTAACTCCACTATTCACTACCTTTAATTAAGCAACTGTAACTTTCCTGAGATTGCATTTCCTCATCTGTAAAATAAAAGGATTAAGCTTTGGTTTCTGGGGTACTTCTTAACCCTAAATCCTATAAACGTTCTAATTTTCTTAGTAGAAGATCTGACGATTCTATTTTTAAAGAAAATCAGGGCCGGGCGCAGTGGCTCACACCTGTAATCCCAAGCACTTTGGGAGGCTCAGGTGGGCAGATCACCTAAGGTCAGGAGTTCGAGAGCAACCTGGCCAACATGGTGAAACCCCATCTCTACTAAAAATACAAAAATTAGCCGAGCGTGGTGGCGCATGCCTGTAATCCTAGCTATTCGGGTGGCTGAGGCACAAGAATTTGCTTGAACCCAGGAGGCCGAGGTTGCAGTGAGCCAGCATCGCACTATTGTACTCCAGCCTGGGTGACAGAGTGAAACTCTGTCTCAAAAATAAAATAAAATAAAATAAAAATCAGTGTAATTCTCCTTGCTGTGTTATAATACAATAATGTCAGTTAATTAATAACATCGATTAATTGGGTAGATGTTAACGTTCTATATCATAATAGGGCTAACAACAGCAATTAATTAATGTATCCTTAGGAAATCAATAGATTAGTAGTTATTAGACACCTTCTGTTTGCTTCAGTTATTTGCTAGGCACTATACTAAATACAAATTTTTACATGCTAAAACATATTGCAGAGCTGAATTTATTTATTTATTTATTTATTTATTTTTGAGATGGAGTCTCGCTCTCTCACCCAGGCTGGAGTACAGTGGCACAATCTCAGCTCACTGCAACCTCCGCCTCCTGGGTTCAAGCAATTCTCCTGCCTCAGCCTCCTGAGTAGCTGGGATTACAGTTGTGCACCACCATGCCTGGCTAATTTTTGTATTTTTAGTAGAGACGGGTTTTCACCATGTTGGTCAGACTGGTCTCGAACTCCTGACCTCGTGATCCCCCCTCCCCAGCCTCCCAAAGTGTTGGGATTACAGGCGTGAGCCACCGCACCCGGCCTGAAAAATTTTTACTGCTATTCTCCATTAGTGCAGACAATCAGTCAGAAATTTGCACAGGACACCCTGTTTTAGCAATAAAACTTACATATTATCTGAATGAACAGCAGTTGGTTGAAGAGTATAAAAATTAGGTGGTTATTGATTGTTAGAGAAGACCCTAAAAACCCAAGGAGGAAATTTTTCACATCATAGTATGTTCAGGTCAGAGCTTTGGAAATACTAAGATGAATCTTCTTCACTTGATAGCAGAAGAGCTTCACCAGGGGCCTTTTGTGCACTTCCTATTTTAGTATACTGATTGATGAAAAATTCAATTTAATTTACCATGCAGTGGGAACTGAATAGAGCAGATATAGATATTAAAAGGAGATCCTGTTATTGTGTACTGCATCTAAAAGTATTTTTACATATTCATTGGACTTTTTTCTATAAATTAATTCAAAAGGAACAAATCCAGTTTTAAGAAATACCTTTATTTACAAGAGTAGGCCATATTTTTAGAAACTGTTAAACTTTACACTTAACCTGAATAACTGTTTCTTTTAGGTCATCAGGAAATTAAATTAAAAAGAATAAAAGTTTCTCTCTTTCCGATCGGTCCACTCCATCTATTCTGATGTTTGTAACCATAGATTAGTTATAGAATTTCATATAAATAGCCACTTTATACTCTTATGTCCAGCTCAGCATGTCTCAGATTTATCCATGTTGTTGAGTGATCACAGTTTGCTTCTTTTTATTGCTGAGTGGTATTCCATTGTGTGAATATACCACAATTTCTTTGTCCATTCTCCTGCTCATGGACACTTTAATGGTTTCTAGTGTTTAGCTATTGTGAATAAAGCTACCATACACAGTCTTTTTTTTTTTATTGATCATTCTTGGGTGTTTCTCGCAGAGGGGGATTTGGCAGGGTCATAGGACAATAGTGGAGGGAAGGTCAGCACATAAACAAGTGAACAAAGGTCTCTGGTTTTCCTATGCAGAGGACCCTGCGGCCTTCCGCAGTGTTTGTGTCCCTGGGTACTTGAGATTAGGGAGTGGTGATGACTCTTAACGAGCATGCTGCCTTCACGCATCTGTTTAACAAAGCACATCTTGCACCGCCCTTAATCCATTTAACCCTGAGTGGACACAGCACAAGTTTCAGAGAGCACATGATTGGGGGTAAGGTCATAGATCAACAGCATCCCAAGGCAGAAGAATTTTTCTTAGTACAGAAGAACTAAGTGAAGTCTCCCATGTCTACTTCTTTCTACACAGATACAGCAACAATCTGATTTCTCTATCTTTTCCCCACCTTTTCCCCTTTTCTATTCCGCAAAACCACCATCGTCATCATGGCCCGTTCTCAATGAGCTGTTGGGTACACCTCCCAGATGGGGTGGTGGCCAGGCAAAGGGGCTCCTCACTTCCCAGAAGGGGCGGCCGGGCAGAGGCGCCCCCCACCTCCCGGACGGGTCTGCTGGCCAGGCGGAGGCGCCCCCCACCTCCCTCCCAGACGGGGCGGCTGGCCGGGCGGGGGCTGACGCCCCACCTCCCTCCCGGACGGGGCGGCTGGCCGGGCGGGGGTTGACCCCCCACCTCCCTCCTGGACGGGGTGGCTGCTGGACGGAGACGCTCCTGGCTTCCCAGACGGGGCGGCTGCTGGGCGGAGGGGCTCCTCACTTCTCAGACGGGGCGGCTGCCAGGCAAAGGGGCTCCTCACTTCTCAGATGGGGCGGCTGCCGGGCGGCAGGGCTCCTCACATCCCAGATGGGGTCGTGGCCGGGCAGAGGCGCTCCCCACATCTCAGACGATGGGCGGCTGGGCAGAGACGCTCCTCACTTCCTAGATGGGATGGCGGCTGGGAAGAGGCGCTCCTCACTTCCCAGACTGGGCAGCCAGGCATAGGGGCTCCTCACATCCCAGACGATGGGTGGCCAGGCAGAGACGCTCCTCACTTCCCAGACGGGGTGGCGGCCAGGCAGAGGCTGCAGTCTCGGCACTTTGGGAGGCCAAGGCAGGCGGCTGGGAGGTGGAGGTTGTAGCGAGCCGAGATCACGCCACTGCGCTCCAGCCTGGGCACCATTGAGCACTGAGTGAACGAGACTCCGTCTGCAATCCTGGCACCTTGGGGGGCCGAGGCTGGCAGATCACTCGCGGTTAGGAGCTGGAGACCAGCCCGGCCAACACAGCGAAACCCCGTCTCCACCAAAAAAAATACGAAAACCAGTCAGGCGTGGCGGCGCGTGCCTGCAATCGCAGGCACTCGGCCGGCTGAGGCAGGAGAATCAGGCAGGGAGGTTGCAGTGAGCAGAGATGGCGGCAGCACAGTCCAGCTTTGGCTCGGCATCAGAGGGAGACCGTGGAAAGAGAGGGAGAGGGAGACCATGGGGAGAGGGAGAGGGAGACCATGGGGAGAGGGAGAGGGAGACCGTGGGGAGAGGGAGAGGGAGACCGTGGGGAGAGGGAGAGGGAGCCACAAAACGTACTTCTATGAGGATATCTGCTCAGCAATTGTCTGTCTCATACACATTCTTATATAACTCTTTTCATGGCCATATATTTTCATTTTATTGACTAAACAGCTAAAAGTAGAATCGCCGAGTCAGAGGGTAGGTATACATTTAACTTTATAAGAAATTGCTAAACCTTTACCCAAAGGTTTACATTCCTACCAGCAGCGTATGGGAATTCCAGTTGTTCCCACATTCTTGTCAACATTTGGTTCTCCCTGTCTTTTTAATCATAGACATTCTAGAGCTGTTTAGCAGTGTCTCATAGTTTTAATTTCCATTTCCTTTTTGGCCAGGCATTAGTTGTGAGGTCTTTTGCCCATTTAAAAAATTGTGTTGTTTTTCTTTTATTGATTGATTGATTGAGACGGGGTTTGGCTCTGTTACTCAGGCTGGAGTGTTGTGGCATGATCTTGGCTCACTGCAGCCTGGATCTCCCAGCCTCAAGTGATCCTCCTGCCTTAGCCCCTCAAGTAGCTGGGACTACTTGTATTTTTTTGTAAAGATTGCTCTGCCAGGCTTGTCTTGAACTCCTGAGCTCAGGCAATCCACCCTCCTCGGCCTCCCAAAGTACTGGGATTACGGGCATGAGAGTCACCGCACCCAGCCAATTGTTTTTATTATTGCATAATTATTTTTATTTATTTATTTTTGAGACAGAGTCTTGCTCTGTCCCCCAGGCTGGAGTGCAGTGGCACAATCTCAGTTCACTGCAACCTCTGCCTCCAGGGTTCACGCAGTTTTCCTGCCTCAGCCTCCCGAGTAGCTGGGATTACAGGCTTCCGCCACCACATGCAGCTAATTTTTGTATTTTTAGTAGAGATGGGGTTTCACCATGTTGGCCAGGCTGGTCTCGAACTCCTGACCTTAAGTGATCTGCCTACCCCAGCTTCCCAAAGTGTTGGGATTACAGGCGTGAGTCACTGCACCTGACTGTAATTCTTTTTTTGTTGTTGTTTTTGGACAGTCTTTCTCTTTGTCACTCAGGCTGGAGTGCAGTGGTGAGATCTTGGCTCACTGCAGCCTCCCCTTCCCAGGTTCAAGCGATTCTCCTGCCTCAGCCTCCTAGTAGCTGGGATTACAGTCACCTGCCACCACACCCAGCTAATTTTTGTATTTTTAGAGATGGGTTTCATCATGTTGGCCAGGCTGGTCTCAAACTCCTGACCTAAGGTGATCCACCTGCCTCGGCTTCCCAAAGTGCTGCGATTACAGGCGTGAGCTACTGCACTCAGCCTGGAATTCTTTATTTACACTGGATATAAGGTTTTTGTTAGAGAGAGAGGTACGTATATTTCTACTGTCTATTTTCTGTTAGTGTGTAGCTTGCCTTTATTTTTCTTAATGGTATGTTTATACTCCCATTGACTTACTTTTGTCTTTAATATTTGTTTTCTCCTACTTAATTAAGCTTAATTTGCTTATCTTTTTTGGGTTTCTTAAAGTAGAAGCTTAGATTATCTATTTAAATCTTTTTTCTAATATAGACATTTAAAGCTATAAAATTTCCTCTGTGCACAAATTTTGATATGCTATACTTTTATTGTCATTACTTTTTAAATTTCTCCTGTGATTTCTTCTTTGACCTGTGAGTTATTTAGAAGTGCACTATATAATTTCCAAATATTTCAAGGCTTTTCTATTTATCTTTTTCATATTGATTTATATTTTAATTACATTGTGGTTTGGGAACTTACCATCTTTGGTATATTTGATTTTCCTTTATTTCCATTTTCTAATAGATCATAGCTATTTATTTCAGCTCATTTGTGAAACAGTAGATATTGCTGTGCTGGTACGGTAGCCTGAACTGGTAACTTAAAATGTCAGTGTACTGGATAAGGGAATTCTGGTTACTTGAATTTTTTTGTTGCATAGAAATTATTTCACACTTCAATATTCTTTTTATATTAACAACATCATTTAACAGCTATTTCTATCAATTGTTACATGGCAAACATTTCTTGGGTTCTAAGAAATTCAATAGACATGATCTTAAATTTTGAGATTTTTCTTGCAAATGTGTTCAGTGGCCATCAGGAGAGTCAAAAAAGAATGTTCTTCTAAGAAGACCATTATGGTTTTCTTTTCCAGCATGTGTAGCAATTAGGATTGTATTTTATCAATGAGCTATTTTGTTTTGGGTTTTGATTTCATATTTTTTGGGGGGGGGCAGATTTTAATGCCCTTGATGGTGACTTGTACACATAATGATTATTCAGGGACTACTTTTAAAAAATAATATAAGATTTATTAAGATTACAAGTTTAAAAACCTAGTGCTTTCCTAAGTTCTCAAGGCAATTTACATGTACAGTTATGTGATGATTGCTTTTAAAGAGCTTAAAATATAATCTTAAACATGCTAAGCTATATACATGTAAAGCTATGTACTCAATAATTCTCTCAATTGTCTGACTTTCTTAAGTACTTTAATAATTCTTAAATTTAACTAAACTTAGTGATACATAGTTTTCTTAAATATTCGTTAATTATTTAGAAGCTTACTTAAGATTATCTCAGCACTTACAACTAAAATCACAGGCCCATTATCTCAGCACTTACAACTAAAATCACAGGCCCAAGTCAATCTCTTAATTAAACATTTTCACTTAAAGTCCAAGGGTAATGTGTTATTCCACTTGGCAAGTTAGATTAGACACTTGTAGAACGTAAAATACCAAATAGGTATAGTTTATTTGAAATTTAAGTTTGAAATTAAAATGTCAGTGGTATTGGTTTACTTTTTTAAGCTTCAGTGGGCTTAAGAAGACTCACCATATAAACAATTCTGTCATCCCAACTGAAGAACATTGAAGATGGGTTCGTATCCCAGTGCACAGAGCTTTCTTAATGACCAGATAAATGGTCACAGAACTTGATTCTTTCATGCCTTAAAGATAGAACTCCAAGTCCAAGTTATCCAAATAAGTGGTTCCCAGCTCACATTCCCTAGATTCATGTTACACATTAAGTGATTTTTCTGACTCTTCACCTGTTGGTGCACTGCCCCCCCTACCCCGCCACCACCTTAAAACTTGTAATTTCTTCTTTTACTGCTTTTGTTGGATTTTACTTTGTTGTTTTCAGATCTTTGAAAGTATTTTAAACATCATCCTTTTGGGGTTCTGCATCTCTCTCAAGAATTTATTAGACCTTTATGATCACAATCTGTTAATAACATGCTGTATATTGTAGCAGTAGTGATTCTGCTAAAATGACCTGTGGTTAAAAATAATGGGATTGGAACATGGAAGAATGAGTAGCACACTACAGCTAAAGAGAAATTTACTTTGTATGCTAACATAGGATGTTTTTGTAATTCTCTGATTTTCAGATGTTCAGTGCCTTTCCAGGAAGATATTATGTATGCATTGTGTTTGTGTGTGCTGTGAATACTGAAATAAGATCTTTCTTTTCTGCCAAAAAAAAAAAAAAGTCTTCAGAGTAAGCTTGTATTTTTTAATTTTTAAGAACTTTAAGCCTTTGGAAAAGTAAGAATGTGTTAAATGTCGATAGGGACCGAAAAATGAAAGACTATATAGTACTTTTTAATACAACAGAAAAATTCCCAGGATATAATTTTCTACAGAATTAGACTAGTTGTCACTAAATTTTGGTTTCAGGGTTTTGTTTGTCATTAAGCCCGTAAATCATATTACTCTTCTAATAAAACAATTTTCTTTTGTAATATTTGTAATCAAAAAGCAGCTCTTCTGAATAAGAAAATGTTAATCATCTGGGAATTTTAAGATTTAGTAAAGTATTTAAATAGTATCCTCCAGAATCTTTTTTTTTTTTTTTTTTTTTAAGATGTGTGACAAACTGAGAAATATCTTTGCACACAGTGGGTAGCCAGTAGGTTTTCTGCAGGGGGTTTCTACTGAGAGCTGACAGAGGGCATCTTGGCAAATGTTCAGAAACCTACATTAACTTGGTTGGGCCCTGCATGGAACCTCATGTTCAGCAGAATTCTTCTGACCTGCCTCTGCATGCCGAGCTAATCAGCAAATACCTAATGAGCCCACTCCAAAGAAACAGACCCTCTCTCAACCTACTTGATTTTCATGTGTTCTCTGGGGGTGGGGAGACAAGATTTCATGAGGACTGATGATGCTGCAAAGACCACAATAATGATAATTAACTTGCTGAATTTAGAAGATTATGCTGTTAATTAGTTGCAAAATAAAGATAAGTAATAGAGCAGCAGATGGTAGGATAACACCCAGGAGAAGGAGGGTTATTACTCTGATGAGCTTTTGTGGCACATATGAAATATGGATCTGACTTTTTCATAAATTGTTTCTAGAGAACATTATCTTTTTTCTTTGAACTGTGATGGAGTACTTTGTTCTTACTACTAAGTTCTGACAGATGTGATAAAATTTATTTTCAAGGGTGCAACATAGAACTTGAATGACAATTATTTCTAGGAGATCACCTCTTAAAGCGAATGTGTCAGATTGGTCAGCACAACAAATTATTCATCCTTTAATTAATTGAAACAATCTATATCTCTCTAAGAAAAAGAGTTTTCAGTATAGTAGTTGAACTTTACATCACTGAAAATTAAACATTAAAATACTGGTCTGTTTCATAGAAACATAAGACATTTTTGTTTATCAAACAAAGTCTACCTTTACTTTAAATTAAAATTATGCCTAAGTTTTCTTGTACAGGTTGGATAATATAGACCTTGTAAAGTCCTCCTTTTTTTCTCTCTCTTTTTTTTGAGTCAGGGTCTTGCTCTGTTGCCCAGGCCAGAGCTCACTGCAGCCTCAAACTTCTGGGCTCAAGCAAACCTCCTGCCTCAGCCTCCTGAGTAGTTGGGACTACAGGCATGCACCACCACACCTGGCTAATTTTTAAGTTTTTTGTAGAAATGGAGTTTTACCATATTGCCCAGGCTGATGTGGAACTCCTGGGCTCAAGGAGTCCTGCCTTGGCCTCCCAAAGTGCTGAGATTACAGGCATAAGCCATCACACCCCACCTTAAATCTTTAATTTTTATGAGTGCTCAATCTTTACTTCTTAGAGTACTTAATCCTTATTTACATATATTAGATTTGTCTATTGAGAGAGATTTTTGATCTTAGTAATGGACTGACCAATATCAGATGCTTAACTTAATTGATTACTAATAGATTTAGAAAATTTAACATTAGACTAGAGCTCCAGTTTGGCAAAGCTTTTGTTTAGAATATGTTTGGTGAACTGGGAGTCAACAAATAGAATTTCTGGTTTTATCTCTGCTAACTTTGATTCTGGGAAGTAACTTCAGTTTTTTGGAGTTTCTGTATCTGTAAGATGGTGATTGGACTAATTGACTTTCATTATGTCTGCTAGCTCCAAAATTCTATTGTAAAATAAATGTTCATTACATTTGTTTTCATTGATTTTTTTTTTTAAACCAAAGTATTTGGCCTTCTTCAAATGCTCCTAACAAATATGTATGGCTGGATTGTAGATATCCTTACATTAATTGTAAAATTTATATGAATGATATTTAGTGACTGCTTTTTTGACCTAACTCTAATTTTTTTAGCGTATGTGCATTTTTGTTGTAGTTTTAGAAAAATTAATGGACAGTTTAGAACAGTGTTAATTAACCCTTAAAATCTTTTTCTTCTGTTGTATACCCACTGGCATACTTTTCAAGTCAGACCCATTGTAATCAATGTAACAGCATGGAGCAAACATTAGAGCTTCCTCACTGGATGAGTACTGTATACCCTAGGGCAGTCAAGGAAGGATAATGAATGAATACTGATGCTGCTTTTAAGTGCTTTATAAGGTAGTAACTTGCCCTACTAAAGATTATTCAAGAGAGTGATGTTTATGTACTTCAGGCTCCCCTATGTGCAGTTACTGTATTTCATTAATTCTGAGAGTTAAGCTCTTCACTGTAAAACTTTAAATGCTCTTCAATTCTATGATAATTTCTACCTAAGAACTTAAAAATCTTTTCCAAACACATAATTTACTAAGCCTCACATTTCTACTTCTAGTTATATTTGTGCACATTTTAAAACTAGAAATGAAAGCCCCAATTTATCACTATAGACTGGGTACTAGTCATGGTATTTTGATGTCTAACATTCTATTTATAAAATATATAAATATGCAGACTGGCGACCTCCCAAGACTCTCTCCCTTTGTTCTGACCCACACTTTTCCAACTCAGGTCTTTCTACTTTAAATACTTCTTGATCGTTTTCCTAAGTATTCCTGTCTGGTTCTAGCCAGCTACTACTTTAGTCCCTCATTTAATTTCAGTTTTAATCCATCCACTTCCACATTATCCCATCAATTATTAGGGTCCTAATTTCCTATGTTTTAGCTACTAATATAGTTGTTTCTGATTGTTTAGAAAAGGAACTAGGAATCTTGTCTTGATTCTAAAAAATTCAGTTTTTCTTATGGTCTTGAGCATGTCTCTGTTAGGAATGCTTACTTGTTCCCCGGTGCTGTAAAGAAATAGCACTTGAACATAAATTTAATTTCTTCAGCAAGGCCAATTTTTTTACTTTCTGCAGAAAGGGTACACTCGCCAGCACTTTTCCCATGAGAGTACACCGAACAAAGGAGACAGGGTCATTTATAACCTGACGCATCCACCCTACTGCCGTGTCCAGTTTCCATTGGCTGGAATGGGACCTCACATTCTGTATTTGTCCTGATTGGCTAGCAACTTAGAAGTTTTAAAAGAGGCAAAGGCAGAGGAGAACAAAGGAAGGAGGAAGTAACTTGTGGAATGCTGAGAAAGGTAAAAACACCTTCAAATAAGGAAGAGGAACAGGCTATGACCTAATGCTTACTTGGACCAGTATACGCATGCCAGGGCAAATATGTAGGTAAATTGTGGGAGCTAAGAACATAAAGTACATTGATTTCTTTATTACGGCTAGCAGATATTTGAATGTTAGCACAGGTCTTTGAATAAATTTTGCTTCTAAGAGAAGTTACTATTTATTCCTAATTAGATGGGGAGGAGAGTCTTTGAAGAGGAACCTCTAGTTTACTTTTTACATCTCATATATAAAATATGTTTGGGATCAAACCAATGCTTAAGATGACCCTTAGGGATATTTTGAAAATTCAGAAACATAGGAACTATCCTGATTCTTTGGACCTCCGTGCTAAGAAAATAGAGGCCTCAATAGTATTCTTAAAAGAAATAAGGAGGCCGGGCGCGGTGGCTCACGCCTGTAATCCCAGCACTTTGGGAGGCCGAGGCGGGCGGATCACGAGGTCAGGAGATCGAGACCATCCTGGCTAACACGGTGAAACCCCGTCTCTACTAAAAATACAAAAAATTAGCCGGGCGTGGTAGCGGGCGCCTGTAGTCCCAGCTACTCGGGAGGCTGAGGCAGGAGAATGGCGTGAACCCGGGAGGCGGAGCTTGCAGTGAGCCGAGATCGCGCCACTGCACTCCAGCCTGGGCGACAGAGCGAGACTCCGTCTCAAAAAAAAAAAAAAAAAAAAAAGAAATAAGGAAACTGACATCTGAAAAATTCTTTTACGAGTCAGATAGTTTTACATGTTATATTTATTTTTCAACTCAACTCTGCAAGGAAGTTATTATTCCCAGTTTTATAGGTAAAGAAATTGAGACTCAAAGATCAATGATTTGTTCAAAGTCACAGATAGTTTGAGGTAGAGTTAGGTTCTGAACCTAAAGTGTATTCTCAGCTTTATAAGACCATAGTACATTGCATGTTCTAATCAGTGAAAGCACTAGGATATTACATAAGTGGTACTTTTTATAATTCATAAAGAAGTAGTCTGTCAGAAAAGAGGGAGAAAACATGCCTGATCCTGGCTTAGCAGTTGGAGTAACAGGTTTGGCACTCTAAATCCTTATGATTGTTTTTTGAATCATTAAGCCACAAAGTTTCAGACTCTCTGTCTTGAGTTTTCCCTGTGTTTTCTGGTAGCACCAAGGATAAAGTATGCAGCATGGTGCCATGGAAATATTTTACACTTGAAATTAAAGAGATCTGGGTTTATATCCAGGATTTGAACTAGCTTAACAGCTCTGCATCCTTGAGCAAATGATATCTGGTTTCCTAAAGTGTAAAATGGGGATACTATACAATTAAAAACTCATTAAAAAACTACAGATAATACAACAACACAGGTGAATCTCAACTGCATTGTGCTAAGGGAAAGAAGCCAGATTCAAAAGGCTATACAATGTATGTTTCCAAGTATGTGATCTTCTGGAAGAGACAAAACTCTTGGGATCAGAAAACAGATCAGTCGTTTCCAGGGCCAGGGAGTAGAAGGAGAGTATGACAGGAAAGGGCATGAGGATTTTATTGTGGTAAAACTGCTGTGTATCCTGATTGTAGGGTAGGTTGCATGAGTGTATTTGTTTGTTAAAATTCAATAGAGGCCAGGCACGATGGCTCACACCTGTAATCCCAGAATTTTAGGAGGCCGAGGAGGGTGGATCACTTGAGGTCAGGAGTTCAAGACCAGCCTGGCCAACATGGCAAAACCCTGTCTCTATTAAAAATACAAAAATGAGCCGGGCGTGGTGGCATGCACCTGTAATCCCAGCTCCTCAGGAGGCTAAGGCAGGAGAATTGCTTGAACCGTGAAGGTGAAGGTTGCAGTGAGCTAAGATCATGCCACTGCCCTCCAGCCTGGGCGACAGGCGAGACTCCCTCTTAAAAAAAAAAAAAAAAGAAATTTAATAGGATTGTACACTAAACAGAGTTAACTTGCTATGTGTAACTTATATCTCAAGAAAAAACTTTTCTTTTTACAAATTGACTTTATTTTAAAAATCACACCCAGAATATACGGTGATTCGCAAGAGAGAGAAAATGTCCACTAACATTTGTTCACGCATAATTACTGCCTCAGTTGAAATTCCGGTGATCTTTTCATATATGCTTCAGTTTTTATGGGATCTGGATCACATATGATAGACAGTAAGAAGATAGGCCTAGATGAAAAGGAAGAAATTACAAGTTTTGAAATAGTTATAAAAATTTCTGAATTGTTCTTAGTTGAAGTGAATGGAAATACTTGTACTGGTATTATTTGGGGGTCTTTTTTAAAAGCTCTTCTCTCACTCACCCCTTTCTGCTGTACTCAGGGAAGGAAGAAAGGAAAAGATTGCCAAGAATATGTGTTCTTAACACTTAACACCCCAGACAGTTATTTATTTCTAAGAAGTTTGGGAAGCACTGGGTAGGCTGCAACATGGTTCTCACATCTCTATCTCTCTTTTGTCTCTCAGTTGCACTCACTCTCACTCTCTTATTAGCCTCCATCCCCTCAAAGATGCACCTCTATAAGAATCTTAGGAAAGTGTAATACACATAACTCTGACTCCAATTCCTGTAATAATATGTATTTGGGGCCCAAGAACTACATCTCAGTTATTAAGAACAGTATCAGCAATAATAGTCTCAGGTCTGTTGGATCCCTGAAGTCCCTTTCATTGCTGAGATACTGTGGTCTGATTATCTTTGCAAATTATTTCATATTTACAGATCATAACAAAACCACCTTAAAGATCACATATGACCATTTTCACTAAAGAAACCAATTTCTATCAGTTAACAGATATGTTTGTTTTGTACCTATGTAGCAAATCATTATATCAGTTGCTAAAAGGAATACCCAAAAGTATAAGATAATCTCTGCTCTTAGAGAGCTTACTAACTGGTTGGGAGATAAAATAGTTGCATATGACAAATTTTTATTGATAGCATAATAAGCTTCATTCAAATTGTTGCTTGATAAAGTGGTAGACATAAATATCTAGGGCCTCATTCTAATACTAGATCTGTCATGCTCTGAATGTGAGTCCAGTACAATCCAATAATTAACTGGCAAACCTGCAACAGCAAAAGAGAACTAGATCTGCTTACTGGGGACAGGGAAAACCTAAGAGAGACAAACCCAGCTGTAGGTTCTTGGAGGAGGCTCAGTTTGGGCCCATTTGATCTCTTTGCAGGTTTGGTGCCAGTGCTTACTTGGACAATGACATGATGTTACATTTTTAAGGCCTTTATTATTATTTTCTCAAAATTCACTAGGAACAGCAAAATACAGAATCCTCTAGTAGTACTAGGCAAAAGGACTCAGGGAAACTACCTAAGGTGTTATTGTTTGTCTTGTTGATATTCATGATGATCTTTAAGGACTTAAAAAAAATTTTTAATGGTGTTTGCATTTCAGAGATTAAAAGCTGCTTTGACCCAGCAACATCCTCCAGTTACCAATGGTGATACTGTCAAAGGTCATGGTAGCGGATTGGTTAGGACTCAGTCAGAGGAATCTCGACCACAGTCATTACAACAGCCAGCCACATCCACTACAGAAACTCCGGTATGTGTGTTGTTTTTATTATTCAGCACTCTGTCATCTTTAAACAGAAAAGTACAGTGTAACTTACGGCTTATTTAAAAAATATTACTCTGGTCATGTTGTTATTCCAAAGATGTATCAAAAGCCTCAGGAAAAGGTAGCTCAGTATACAAGTATTGATACAAAAATAGACATAATAGAGCAGTTTTTCTGTTCAGGACACCTGCAAATATTTCTGTGGGTGTCCATATATGTTGGTCACAATTCTTTTTAAAGAAAACATCTTTTTCTGTTGATTTTAGGACAGTGAAACTGAATACTGCTTTGAGAAATTTCCTTTACTATTTCCTGATTGAAGAAGTTTATAGAGTTATGACTTTGGAAAATAGTTATATAACCAGAAAAATAATATTAGAACCTTATAGTGAGAAGAATGAAATTGTATCTTATTTTCTTATTATCCAAAACTACAAATTTGACATAAACTGTAACTATTAACACTAGATATTTTTTCTTGCTGTGGCGTAAACAGATTTGATTTGAACTGTTCTCCTATGTAACCAAAGTATTGATGTTATAGGAAAATTTAATAGGTTAAGTTCTGTAAATTTTATAGACAATAGCAACTTCTTTGTTAAGAGATGCTGTGTTCTTCAGAAATGTATGTAACTAAATCTTACGTTGTTTTTCAAGTAGCAAAGCTAAGATTTCTAAAGAATCTTTTTGGATCTCTTCTTAAAAAATTATTGATTTTCCTTTTTCCTAAAATGCCATATGTTTATGATTACAATGCATATCATATTTCAGTATTGTGTTGCCATCTACAACCATTAAAGTGTGTATGTCCCAAAGAGGCAGATGTTTTTTCTGTTTCCGTTACTAGCAGAACAAATAATTCTTGTTTCTGCTTTTAATATTTGCTCACTCATTGTAAAACATTACTCTTTGTTATTTATTTGTATAAGTAACCTTATCTCACTTGTAGGTAATCAGAAGTCTTTTAGAGAAATAGGTAGATAAATATTCACACATATACACACATATGTAGGTATTACATTACTAACATAAATCAAATGATTCTTGAATTAAAACTTGTGAAACATCACCAAAGGAGCAAATATGCTTTATGGCAGCTATTTATACTAGAGACCCCTTTCACTTATCTCTAGTTTGTGACTGCCTATGAGATGATTGATATTGTTATATGCCTGCAGTGCTTTTCTAATTCTTTCTAGTAAAGGATTATTGTACTCCTGTTAAATGTTTCAGAATTCTATTTAGACCTTTTATCTTTACTTGAAGAATATTAGCATTGGCATTAAAAAGCAAAAGTTTTCAATCAAAGAAACACATATAAACAAGTTTTAGATTGCCACCTAAGCATAGGTATTTACATAACTGTATCTTGTCTTTTAAAAACTTAATATATAATGAAATGTAGTTGTGGTTGTCATCCACTAACCAACTTTACTTAGGGACCAAAAGGGAAAATGAGGGGCTGAGTGATTGTGTATATGTGTTAATGTTATACCTCAGGGTTTAACAATGATTCACAGGCCATATGCAACCCATGGGTGTTTTGTGTGGTCTGCAAGTTAAGTATGATTTTTTACATTTTTAAAGGGTTATTTTTAAAAAATGAATATAATTTATTGTCCTTACTTTCTTGCACTAACTATAGTTTCCCTGGATCTAATTTTTATTTATATCTTTATATGTTATTGTATTGGATGGAAGCCCCATGAGGGTAGGACTTTATCTGTTTGTTCACTGCTATACTTAGTTTCTAGAATAGTTCCTATAAGGATTTTCTGAATGAAATAGAATGAATTAATAGACATGGGGAGAGAAGGAGCAGTATACACTTCTAAGAAGCCTCCAATCCTTGGTAGACATAAAAATATACAAATGTAACTCTGAGTAGCAGAAATTAAGCTTCTGTTATTCTGCTAGTACTTATGATTAGTCTTTGCTATAATGAGTTAAATCAATTAAAAACAAAAATAAACTGTTCTCTCTTATTCAGCCAGATGAGTAAAAGAAAAAACCTGCCATTCTCAATAAGAAAAATAGGAGGTTGTGGCTCACGCCTATAATCCCAGCACTTTGGGAGCCTGAGGCGGGTGGATCACCTGAGGTCAGGAGTTCGAGACCACAACCTGGTGAAACCCCGTCTCTACTAAAAATACAAAAATTAAGCTGGGTGTGGTGGCGGGCACCTGTAATCCGAGCTACTCGGGAGGCTGAGTAGGAGAATCACTTGGAACCCAGGAGGCGGAAGTTGTAGTGAGCCAAGATCACGTCATTGCACTCCAGCCTGGGCCACAGAGCGAGACTCCATCTCAAAAAAAAAAAAAAGAAAAAGAAAAATAGGAGGATGAAGAAAAACATTTCAAGATTGCAAATCTTGAAGCCAGCCATAGAAATATTTTTCTAAAACATTAAGTTGCAATTATGTAAGTAAAAGAAACGCTCTAATTTAAATGCTTAATCTTTATTACAATTAAAATATTTCTTTTTTGAGACGGGATCTTCCTCTGTTGCCCATGCTGGAGTACAGTGGTGCGATCATGGCTCACTGCAGCCTCGACTTCCCAGGCTCAAGCAATCCTCTCCCACCTCAGCCTCTTGAGTAACTAGGACCACAAGCACATGCCACCGCACTTGGCTAATTTTTTAAATTATTTGTAGAGATGAGGTTTTGCTATGTTGCCCAGGCGTGAAATACTTTATACATGAAATAACTCTCTTTGTAATGCTAGTTATTTGGACAAAGAAATGATAACTTTATTTTTTGGAATTTGTTAGAGTGAAAAATAGTTTGGTAATTTACCTGCAGAATTTATCTTGAGCTTTATATAAGACTTGTATTACATAGATTAGGAGAAAAGAAATTTTATTTGTGCATACCATTTTTAAATATAATAAATTATAGGTAAAAGATTGTTTTCAGGCTTCTCCTTTGGATAGTGTGCCTGTAGCCACAAAGTGTTCTTTTCTCTGCACCATTTCCAAGAGCTCATTTTCTTCTTTCTTTGTTTTTTTTTTTTTTCGTATTTTTTGAGACTGAGTCTCGCTGTATTGCCCAGGCTGGCGTGCAGTGGTGTTATCTTGACTCACTGCAACCTCTGCCTCCCGAGTTCAAGTGATTCTCGTGCCTCAGCCTCCCAATTATCTAGGATTATAGGCATGCACCACCACGCCCAGCTAATTTTTTTGTATTTTAATAGAGACTGGTTTTCACCATGTTGGCCAGGCTGGTCTCGAACTCCTGACCTCAAGTGATCCACCCGCCTTGGCCTCCCAGAGTGCTGGGATTACAGGCATGAGCCACCACGCCCGGCCAAGAGTTCATTTTTTGACACCCATATTCATTTGTTCTGTGGCACAGTTTTGGGGTTTGTGAAAGACTTGAAGATACCTATTGTTTTATAGTCTTATACATTAGACAATATTACTGGTGACTGAAGATTTCTTTCTCTTACTAATCTGAGATAACCAAGCTGATTCATTGGGGAGCAGAGGGAACAATTAAAATGAAAATTAAGGCTCCTGTGGGATTCTCCCTACCAGAAAAATGAGTATTAATAAATATAAGAACTTGACCCTTAGAAAAAGACTGACCCTAAATTTCACAAACTGAAGAAAAGCTGAATATACCAAAGAATATATATATTTTCACTCCATAACTTTAGAGAAACAAATTTTAAGAAAATTGGCATTTAATGTGAGATATTTAATTTAAAAATAGCATAGAAATCATGGTTTTCTATCATGAATTTAAATAGGAAGTTATTAAACGTTTTGAGAAATTTATAATCAGTTTTCCAGGGATTTAATAATATAATAAAATCTGTTAAAATATACTTGGAAAAATATTTCTATATATCATTTGTATTGTGTTTTAAATTTTTTCATATTTGTATGTAAATGAAAATATTATACATAAAGAATACATTTGCTGTGACATTGCATTAGTGAGAATTGTGTTATAGCATAGCTCATAACATAAGTATATTCAAGAAGGAAGTTAAACCACAGGGTGATTTTCATATTGCCCCAACATACTGATGTATTCAACAAGACTTAGAAAATACAGTTGCTCTCCCCCTTTGACACCCTTTACTGCCTATGTTAATTCACTCACTAGATACAAATATAACAGGCTTTCATCTCTGTTTATAATAGGCTTCTCCAGCTCACACAACTCCACAGACCCAAAGTACAAGTGGTCGTCGGAGAAGAGCAGCTAACGAAGATCCCGATGAAAAAAGGAGAAAGTTTTTAGAGCGAAATAGAGCAGCAGCTTCAAGATGCCGACAAAAAAGGAAAGTCTGGGTTCAGTCTTTAGAGAAGAAAGCTGAAGACTTGAGTTCATTAAATGGTCAGCTGCAGGTATGGTGCATATATGTGAATTTTGTTTTTCTTTTTTAATAATTGTGAACATAGATTTTTTTTTTCCTAGTTGGGCCTCCAAACATTTTAGGACATGATATTGGGTGTGTATGGAATCTATAGTAAATCATAGTTTTGTAAACCTGTTTGTTTGGATGCTGAGATGAAATAATATAAAACTTTCAACACTGATACAGTGAAGAAATTTAAAATGTGTTTACCTGCGTACAAAAGTAGCTAAACTATCCGGTTTGAACTTTATAAAGTTGTGATATAAAGTGCAGAGAATTTTAAAATTTAAAAATATCACTGTTATTTCACTTTTCTTGTCTATTTTTTTGGTTTATAGCACAACTATAAGTTGCTTCAGTAGCAGTTTTTATTTTTAAATTCTTTCATTCTTTGAATTATAAATTTTGTTCTGTTTTGTTTTATTTAAAGTGAATATATTGCTCGTGAAAGGTGCCAGATTGACAGCTTTGGAAACTGAAGGACTCTAATTATCCACAGACCAGGTACAATATGGCCAGTGGCAGTACAGATCATTTCATACTGCCCTGCCAATGTGCCTCAGATACATTTCTTAAAACCTCATGGAGTATAAAGTTTTAAGGCAGCACCGAATCTGTTTCCTTTGTTTTTCTTCCTTCCTTTTGTTTTTGTTGTGTTTTTTAACGTAAATATTCTCCTATATAATCTTAAACTGCCAACTGATAAGTATCAACTAGAAAATTGATGTTAATGAATTGCAGTTGTTATTAGTCTAGCTCAATCTTCTGAATTATCCATACCCAGTTAAAAGTGAATCTTTCTGTATAATCATAATTGATGGTAAGAGACCTGCTGTCTTCTTAAATCTGTCTTTAAGATATCACCAATATAGTTGTCTGTTTAAATGGTTAGGAAACAGTTTTTAGCATCAGACATAGCATTTAACCAAATGTAAGTTTTATAATTTAAATTTTTTTAATGTGAAGCAGACATCTTTAAGTCTTTATTTTGCTTTGAATATTGACATGATAGAACAAATAGATTGTCTTGCAGAACTTATTTTTAACGATTTTATTTTAATGATTTAGAAGAAAATTTTAATACAACTTACCACATCACATAGACTTAAAATATGTGCTTATCTTCTAAGGTTTATTAAGAAATATATTTTATCATTTATCATCTGATAAATTGTTTTTTTGTTTTTGAGACGGAGTCTCACTCTATCACCTGGGCTGAAGTGCAGTGGCGCAATCTCGGCTCACTGCAACCTCCAGCTCCCGGGTGCCAGTGATTCTCCTGCCTCAGCCTCCCAGGTAGCTGGGATTACAGGTGCACACCACCACACCCGGCTAATTTTTGTATTTTTAGTAGAGATGGGGTTTCACCATGTTGGTCAGGCTGGTCTCGAACTCCTGACCTCAGGTGATCCACCCGCCTCAGCCTCCCAAATTGCTAGATTACAGGCGTGAGCCACTGTGCCCAGCCCATCATCTGATAAATTTTTAATCCAGAATGTTTCAGAAATTTTTAGAAAACATTTCTAAATTTTCTTTTTTTTTTAATAGTACAGACTGTAGGTACTAATTTATGCTGCAAAAATGGCTATTTTATATCAAGTCTGTTAGAATATTTATTATTATTTAAATTTTCAAATATTACATGAACAAAGTGATTTAGATATGTGTATTTTTTTTCTGTTCTTAACTAACAAAATCTTCTGAATGACCTGCTATTTTATAGTTGTATGACATAAAACACAATCACTGTTGTCTTCAGTTGTCTTACCTGTAGAATAGATGTGGTAATACCACTTCTCTGTATTGTTACATAAATCAGTCAATTCAAGGGTTTCTTCGTACAGAAAATTTTAACTAGTAAGACAAATTTACCATTATTTTCCTTTGTAATTTGGCCTATTATGCCTTATTTAAGAAGTAAAAGTACCTGAAAACTATGAAGTAGTACATACATATATGTTATTATTTACAGGGATTTTAAGCTGGGCAAGTTTTCTGCTTTGACCCATTTTAGAGCAATCTTAATACCTTTTAATGAGATATTGCTGTTTCCTTAGTTACACTGCAGCACTGGTTACCACTGTTAGCCCTTTATTATTGCAGAAAACCATGGAAAATTAAGTATTCAAAATAAGTATAATCTTGACTCCATTTATTTCATGTTTTTTCTGTCACACAGTCTATGATTAAAATGTCATTATTGTAGCAGTGCTTTGTATATACTTCCTAATTTGGGTAGAAGTTTTTTGATTGGAGAAATAAAGATAAGATTTATCATTAGGTAGAAGTTTGCTGACATCATTTTTTGAAGCATGAGACTATTAAATGAAAGCTAAATTTAGGAAATCACTAAATTAAGCTCTACATTTGAACTTGAGTTTAGTTAATACCTCAAATTATGTACAGAAGAAGTAAAACCAGTATTTTTGACCATTAAAAGCTGGGTGATGATGGCATCATCTTAGATTTAGAAATGCATTTTAAAATAGGAGCCAAAATGATATATTATCCAGGATTTTACTTACAATACTTCTCCAAAAAAGAAAAAGCATTATATCCATCTATTTATATTAACCTGGGAAAATATCTATAATATATATATTTGTATGGGCAAAAAGAAAGTTGTTGGAAACAGCCCAAATGTCCATCCAAGATGAATGGATAGACAAGTTGTGGTTTATATGTACAATGGAATATTATTCCGCCATAAAAAGGAATGAAGTATATGCTACAGTGTAGATGAACCTCAAAACATTATGTTAAGTGAAAGAATATAGAACAAACATCAGATGTTGTGTCATTCCATTTATGTGAAATACCCAGAATAAATAAATCCATAGAGAGAGATGGCATATTAATGGGGGAGGGAGAATAAGGAGAAACTGCTTAGTGGGTAAGGGTTTTACTTTGGAGCGATGGAAATATTTTGTTACTAGACAGAGGGTGGTAGTTGCACAACATTGTGAATGCACTAAATGCCAGTTTAAACTGATTACCTTTATGTTATATGAATCTCACCTTGGTAAATTACAAAAAAAGGTCAGTTACATCTAAATTAAGCATTATTATTATGCTTAATAAAGCATAATGCTTTCTTATTAATAAAAAGGTTTACAGTTAGATGGGTAAATGTATAGGTATAGGAACTGGTATAGAAATGACTCCGTAAGTATAGGTAGCATTTTAGAAATGACATGTACCAAGGTGCAAACGATGGTGAGGAGGGAATTGAGAGCATGGATGGTTTGGGAAGAAAGGGTACTTCAATGATGACTTTCTGTTATTGTTTCAAGTCAATATATTATTTTGACTTTTTGTTGTTTTCTACTTATTTGTCAAGTAAAATAAGTTTTTTAAAAGTGACAGATTTTAGCTTTCAGAATGTGAAGAGTTAACATGCCTATAATAGATTCGGGGAGAAAAATTTCTTTCAGTCTGCCAACAGCAAAACCGTTAACTGTGAAGAACAGAATGACTTGTAAAGAAAATTGAATGTCAGAGAAATAATTAAACCCTACTTTATGTGAAAACATTAATCAATTCTGTATTTCCTTGATGATCCTTCATGTGACATGTAGGCTTAGCTGATCAGTGTAGTGGGCTGTAATGACCCATAGTTTACTTATATATTTTATATGTAATACAAGGTTTAACAAGTGTTGAGGTATGATTGTTCATATTTTTACCAAATACATATTAGGCCTTAAAATATATACAACCTTATTGCTGCATTCACTAAATTTAATCATGTTTTAGTTTTCCCAAATCATTGCTAAAAGAGCAATTTCATCAAATTATATTAGAGACATTTATGGTAATCTAGACCAAAAATTGAATACTGTTGGTTATAAATTATTGGTTTTTTTTTGGAGACAGAGTTTTGCTCTTATTCCCCAGGCTAGAGTGCAATGGCTCAATCTCAGCTCACTGCAACCTCCACCTCCCGGGTTCAAGCAATTCTCCTGCCTCAGCCTCCTGAGTAGCTGGGATTACAGGCATGCGCCACCACACCTGGCTAATTTTGTATTTTTAGTAGAGATGGGTTTCTCCACGTTGGTCAGGCTGGTCTCGAACTCCCGACCTCAAGTGATCTGCCCGCCTCAGCTTCCCAAAGTGCTGGGATTACAGGCATGAGCCACTGCACCCAGCCAATTACTGTATTTTTAAAGTAATATCTATTTTGTTAATTTTGTTATCTTTTACTTGAAATGGTTTTTACCTGTTTATAGCTTTGTCTTTCAGTTATACTCATTATGGGGGTTAATTTTCAGTTTATAAATGTAGCATGTTTCCTTATGAACAAAAAGCAGATTCCTTTTCTTTACTAACAGTAGCTGCTTAACAGTTACTCTGTGGGTACAACTTGATAATTATTTTTGTGTGGATTTGGCTGTTATATTAGGTTGGTGCAAACGGAATCGCAGCTTTTGCCATTAAAGGTAACGGCAAAACATACTTTTAATGGCAAAAACTGTGATTCCGTTTGCACCAACCTAATAACTTAGATACTGCAAAATGTGTGTGGAGTGGAAGCACAATAAATTAATAAAAGCACACTTTTATAGCTAGAGAATTATTTACTCATAAGTTAATGATGTGGAAAAGGTTTTATTGGTCCGTTGACTTATAGAAAATGAGATTAAATCTTTTATTTCTGGTACCAGACAGTATTTTATTTCAGTATTTATCACTTGAAATAGGAAAAAATAGCAATAATTGGAAGATACATTATAATACCTTTTTGATTTAATTTCTGAATTCTATATCTATCTTCCACTTTTTTCCACTGAGTTTTTAACTATATTCTAGATGAAAGAAAGGGGTATTAGTGTAGCTGCCATCATCTCATGCATTTTATTCTGAGTTTGAGATCTAATACTTATATTTGAAGCTTTTACTAAGAATCTTCCTAAGCCTTTGTTTCTCCGTCAAACTGATAGAATAAGTACTTTTATGAAAAGCAACTGAAATAAGGTATAGAACAGTGTTGTAACTACACTGTGCAAATGCTAGTTATTTTTCATTCTGTCATTATGCATCTATTATGTGCAAGGCATATTATTAGATATCGATAACAGCGAAAAAGACATTGTCTTTGCACTTACAGAATTTGTGGCAGAGGAGACAGACATGAAACAAGTAATTAAAGTGTGAGAATAGGAAAGGAGTCATTCCCATTCATTTTGCAAAGTGTTCCCAAAATATTTTGTAGCTCTAGTGAGAACTCTTGTCTTTTTTTCTGTTAAAAATATAAATTTTTAAAAAACTAGTTTGTTTTCATATGTAAGGTTTTACATTCCACGATAACCCTTGGAACTATGTGGAGGGAAACTTGATACTTAACTGCCTTTTGTGAGGCTTAAACATTTTAAAAATTCATAGCAATGAGAAATTCCGCAAAATAAGAAACTATTCATACTGTTTCTTTATTTTTTGGGGTAATGGCTGAAGTAGAAAGTCAAAGATCATAAATTTAGGGAATACCTGATATTCATGGCCAAATATCAATAAAAGTTTTGATTGATTAGTCAGTTGGCTATCGTTTGATGATTTCAGCAGGCTATTTACATTACATAGACAATGTAAGAAAAATTTGTTTGCTGCTATGTAATTAACCTTTGAGTAGCCACATTATTAGAGTGGAGCAGTGGTAGAGATAATGACAAAATAATTTACATTAGATTTTAGACCAGAATAATAATTTCTTTTAGCATCTGTTCCATCTTTCCAAATATGTTTTACTTTGACAAAGTGATGATTTCTCACATTTGAATGGGACTTTCACATTTTCAAAATGCTTTTATATCCCTTATTTTACTTCATCTTCAGAATGACCCAGGAAGATAACTAACATATCCTGCAAGTATACTAACTCACAAATAGTAGATAGTACAACCAGAAGGACTTTGGAGGCTGAATCCAACTAAAATCTAGTCTAAAATAATCCACAAAATAGTAAGAGGTATACATTTTTTTTTCATTTAATATTAAGTCTTTTTGTGGCTGAACATCCCCTTGATATTTATTTTGGCTTAAGCAAACTGGTTTTGTGTGTGTGTGTAACCTCTGTTTTTATATTCTGAGGTCCCTGTGTATAGAAACTTAAGGAGTCTTCCCATTATATTTGTGTAGCAGCCCCTTCTCTCTCTCTACCTGTCTTCTGATCTTTCTTAATAGAAAGATTTCAGAATTAAAATCATGACTTACGCAGCCATCTTATCTGAATAGTAATAAATCATGCCTATCTTTATTTTTAGAAACACAGTATTTTCTTTATGAGATTAAAATTCTTGAATGCTTGGAGTAGTTTGCTGAATTTACTATATTTATCATAAATGAGGCCAGGAGCAGTGGCTCACTCCTGTAATTCCAGCACTTTGGGAGGCTGAGGCAGGTAGATCACTTGAGGCTGGGAGTTCAAGACCAGCGTGGCCAACATGGTGAAACCCCATCTCTACTAAAATAAATAAATGTGTATATATATATATGTGACTTAGGAACCACTCAGCTTTTGTCTCTTCTAACTAATTCAGTTATAAAACCTTTACCTGCATGAGCATCCTATTTCCAACCCCCGCTTGACCTGGTCTTGACCACTAGCATATGCTTATACTTACTAGGGCTGTACAGCTCAACTAATCCACTTCTTAAAGGTTTGGCCCACCCTCATGCCTAAACTGCACTCCAGCTATGTTTGCTTTGCAGTATTTCTCTCAGTCCCAATTCCTAGCCAGTAATTGTGTCTCATTTGCTGCTTTTAATCTAATGGTGATACCATCTTTTAATGAAATCGACTATTAGAGTACAGTAATAATACAAGTTATATTTAATTTGTAACCTGTCATCCAAAAGTCACTTTTGAGCTTCAGAATCATCATTAGGAAAATGTTACTGTAAAACATTTTAGATCAGGACAATGTAAAAAATTGGACTGAATTTGTATTGTGCAGACCTTGAATTTGTTGGTTTATTTCTTAACCATTTCTGCCATTTAAAAGGTGTAGTGGAAAAAATTGGTTATTTGAATTTTGGATAAATATAATTTACAGCATGCTTGTATATTATACCTTTTAGATACATGCAAATTTATATATAAGAATGTGCAGAGTTTTTAAAACAGAGTAACAGAAATTAAAAAATAAAAGAATGTGCAAAAGTTTTTAATTTCTTCTTCTTGGCCTTTTCCATTGTTTCCCCAAGTTAATGCCAGTTAAAATTCAGTTAGCACAAATATACGTTGTAGCAAGAATCAAGTACTGTACCTCTTCAGTCCTTGATGTTCATTAACCTTTCCTAGCTACTGGCATCTTCATGTTACAACTATATGTTAGTAAACCAGGTAGTCTAATTAGATCAACAGCCTGAATACCACCAACAGTTAAGTTTGAAATGTAGAAATTGATGTCCTGTTCATCAGTTTCAGACCTGTCTATTTAAAGAGAGAATTTGTGTGTGTGTGTGTGTGTGTGTGTGTGTGTGTGTGTGTGTGTATGTATGTATGTATTTATTTATTTATTTTATTTTTTTGAGACTGAGTCTCACTCTGTAGCCCAGGCTGGAATGCAGTGGTGCAACCTCCACCTCTTGAATTCAAGCAGTTCTCCTGCCTCAGCCTTCCAAGTCACTGGGATTACAGGCATGCGCCACCAGACCCAGCTAATTCTTATATTTTTAGTAGAGACAGGGTTTCACCACGTTGGCCAGGCTGGTCTTAAACTCCTGACCTCAAGTTATCTGCCCGCCTCAGTCTCCCAAAGTGCTGGGATTACAGGCATGAGCCACCACACCCAGTCTATATTTAAATCACTTATTTTATATCAATTAGCTAGCCAACACATAACACTTTCAGTACTTTTGTCACATATAGCATTTTGTTACATAATATGGTTTATTATGAATGTATAGAGTGTTTCAGAGAGAAGACATTTGTGATTTTTAGAGTTCCGTAATTGAGGTGATACTACATAATATGCCAATTTACATAACAGAAAATTAACAGTGTAGCTGTATTGGTGAGATTATTGCTATAAATGATGAAGTTAGGACCTCTGACCAGATTCATATTATTTAAGCTTTTTCATTTCACCTTCTTCGATATTTTTTACCTCCTAGACATAGAATTACGTGGTCCTCTCTAAAATATGTCTGTCTACTCAGTCCATATCAGGCAATGTGCTGTGCTCTGGGGATACCAAGGAAAAGATATGTTCTGCCTTCAAGAAATTCCCAGTCTGGTAGAGGTAGCAAACAAGTACACCAAAAGTTACAATCCAGTGTGATAAGTACTATGGAAGAGATCTATATGTATACACACAAAAGTATGTGGCTGTGGGAACACAGAAATAGGCACCTAACTTATTTTCCTATGCATTCTTTTTTTTTTTTAACTTTTTTTTTTTTTATACTTTAAGTTTTAGCGTACATGTGCACAATGTGCCGGTTAGTTACATATGTATACATGTGCCATGCTGGTGTGCTGTACCCATTAACTCGTCATTTAGCATTAGGTATATCTCCTAATGCTATCCCTCCCCCCTCCCCCCACCCCACAACAGTCCCCAGAGTGTGATGTTCCCCTTCCTGTGTCCATGTGTTCTCATTGTTCAATTCCCATCTATGAGTGAGAACATGTGGTGTTTGGTTTTTTTGTCCTTGCGATAGTTTACGGAGAATGATGATTTCCAACTTCATCCATGTCCCTACAAAGGACATGAACACATCATTTTTTATGGCTGCATAGTATTCCATGGTGTATATGTGCCACATTTTCTTAATCCAGTCTATCATCGTTGGACATTTTGGTTGGTTCCAAGTCTTTGCTATTGTGAATAGTGCTGCAATAAACATACATGTGCATGTGTCTTTATAGCAGCATGATTTATAGTCCTTTGGGTATATACCCAGTAATGGGATGGCTGGGTCAATTGGTATTTCTAGTTCTAGATCCCTGAGGAATCACCACACTGACTTCCACAAGGGTTGAACTAGTTTACAGTCCCACCAACAGTGTAAAAGTATTCCTATTTCTCCACATCCTCTCCAGCACCTGTTGTTTCCTGACTTTTTAATGATTGCCATTCTAACTGGTGTGAGATGGTATCTCATTGTGGTTTTGATTTGCATTTCTCTGATGGCCAGTGATGAGCATTTTTTTCATGTGTCTTTTGGCTGCATAAATGTCTTCTTTTGAGAAGTGTCTGTCCATATCCTTTGCCCAGTTTTTGATGGGGTTCTTTGTTTTTTTCTTGTAAATTTGAGTTCATTGTAGATTCTGGTTATTAGCCCTTTGTCAGATAAGTAGGTTGCGAAAATTTTCTTCCATTTTGTAGGTTGCCTGTTCACTCTGATGGTAGTTTCTTTTGCTGTGCAGAAGCTCTTTAGTTTAATTAGATCCCATTTGTCAGTTTTGGCTTTTGTTGCCATTGCTTTTGGTGTTTTAGACATGAAGTCTTTGCCCATGCCTATGTCCTGAATGGTAATGCCTAGGTTTTCTTCTAGGGTTTTTATGGTTTTAGGTCTAACCTTAAAGTCTTTAATCCATCTTGAGTTAATTTTTGTATAAGTAAGGAAGGGATCCAGTTTCAGCTTTCTACATATGGCTAGCCAGTTTTCCCAGCACCATTTATTAAATAGGGAATCCTTTCCCCATTGCTTGTTTTTCTCAGGTTTGTCAACGATCAGATAGTTGTACATATGCGGCGTTATTTCTGAGGGCTCTATTCTGTTCCATTGATCTATATCTCTGTTTTGGTACCAGTACCATGCTGTTTTGGTTACTGTAGCCTTGTAGTATAGTTTGAAGTCAGGTAGCATGATGCCTCCAGCTTTGTTCTTTTGGCTTAGGATTGACTTGGCGATGCAGGCTCTTTTTTGGTTCCATATGAACTTTAAAGTAGTTTTTTCCAATTCTGTGAAGAAAGTCATTGGTAGCTTGATGGGGATGGCATTGAATCTATAAATTACCTTGGGCAGTATGGCCATTTTCACAATATTGATTCTTCCTACCCATGAGCATGGAATGTTCTTCCATTTGTTTGTATCCTCTTTTATTTCATTGAGCAGTGGTTTGTAGTTCTCCTTGAAGAGGTCCTTCACGTCCCTCATAAGTTGGATTCCTAGGTATTTTATTCTCTTTGAAGCAATTGTGAAATGCTTTCCTATGCATTCTAAACTGTTCTGAGTTGACACTTAAATAAAATATTTAGCAAGACAAAGAAGAGGGGATAAAGACAACAGTATGTATTTAGCTACCAATTTCAAACTTACTTTTGTAAGTCAAGACAAATACTGGTTATTTCATATGGTTCAAACTAATGTGAAGGTAGCAAGGGTATGAGAGGCTTGAAGCATCACTAGTGTTTGGTGTTAAAGGATAGAGTATATTGGAAGAGCAGTGAGAGTTGAAAATCATTATGTTCACCATCACCAGATTGTAAAAGATTGTATATTCTTGACTAAAAATAAATATCCAGCCCATTTCCTGTTACAGGATTTAATGAGAGAAACTTGTAGACATCAGTCTCAAAATCAAGCTGACAGGATGGGTAATATATATTGGGTAATATACATTGGATTATTCATAACATGGTTTCATCAATAGTGTCATTAATACTGAACTATAATTAGCAGTATTGACACCAGTTGGAGAACGTGTTTCCTAAATGACAGCTTATCTTTTCAAGCCAAACTGTTTTAAATTTTACCTTTTGTACTTTGATTACTATCTACCCATTCTTGCCTCAAATACAGTATTCTAAATAATTTAATCTTTTAATTAACGGTTTAGAGTTATTATGAGCATCAATTTTTGTTCTGTACTTAAATACAGTGATGTAGTTCATTGTTATTGGGGTGTGAGGAACTGTTTGACCCAACAGACTTGCCTTTAGATTGCTTAACTTTTATTATTTAATTTTTATGTTTCTGTCACTTATCACTTAAGGAGGCCCAAGTCTGCTAAATTATTTCATTTATTTTTTTTGAGACGGAGTCTCACTCTGTCACCAAGGCTGGAGTACAGTGGCACAATCTCACCTCACTGCAGCCTCTGCTTCCTGGGTTCAAGCAGTTCTCCTGCCTCAGCCTCCCAAGTAGTGAGTAGCTGGGATTAGAGGTACCCTCCACCACGCCCAACTAATTTTTGTATTTTTTGTAGAGACAGGGTTTCACCATGTTGGCCAGGCTGGTCTTGAACTCCTGACCTCAAGTGATACAACTGCCTCGGCCTCCCAAAGTGCTGGGATCACAGGCGTGAGCCACCGTGTCAGCCTGCTAAATTATTTTACATTCAGCTCTCTGGTTAAGAAACAAGGTAGAAAATGTCATGCCTGAGCTTTTATGTACACCTGTTTGCTATATTTTCTAATTTACTTTTTGGTTCATGGATGAAATCTGAATGGTTATAGTTACTGTGTGAGTCCAAGTAAGTAGAAGTATTTGTAAGTTAAGAATTTTTTATGTTACCAGTTTATTAAATTCATATTATTTCTAACTCTTGAGTATTGGTAATGATCACTGACTTACTGTTTTTAATATTCGGGGTAACTCAAAGGAATTAGTCAGACTTGCTCAATTTGGAACTTTTTACCAGATTAATGTATCCCAAACAATGGCTGAAGTACTCATTCTGAAGATTAGGACAAATCTCCATTGACTTAGCAGATTTAAATTTAGATGTGTACAAATTGCCTGGGTCAAAGGCAGCTAAGCCATTTAAATGTTATATCTAGTTTCATTGGTTTCAGTGTCCAGCAAGAGTGCCTTGCAGTGAATTTTAGGTATCCATGATTCTTTGGTTATTTTGGTTTCCCCTTTGGAGCTTTTCTTGGTTTCTAGGAAACTGGAAACTTGCTTATTTGAATTTCTAGGATGATTTTTTTCATTTTTAAGTGAATGGAATCAGTGAAAATTCATCCTGACTCCCTTGATGTTTCTTTTTAAATAATCAGAAGAGCATGCAACATATATAAAATAAAAATACTTTCAACAGGTCACCTATAATATATAAGAAGTCCCAGGGAAATGGAAACAATTTTGAAATATGCTATCCAGTTGTGGCATTATCTTAAATTTTTATTCAAGTTACAGCTTTTTAATAAATGCTAAAATATAAAAGCTGCCCTGTGCTGATTAGACATATTTAATCAGCATATTTTCTTTGTTTTTAATGTTCTGCCAGTGATGTCCAATTTTATACTTTAATCCTTGCTTGTTTTAAATAGTAAAAAATATGTTTAGTCTGTGGTAAGGTACATAAGTTGTTTCTTCTCCAGAGTGAAGTCACCCTGCTGAGAAATGAAGTGGCACAGCTGAAACAGCTTCTTCTGGCTCATAAAGATTGCCCTGTAACCGCCATGCAGAAGAAATCTGGCTATCATAGTGAGTAATGTTCCATTACCTATAGCCTTAGGCTACGTCAGTGAAATACCGTCAGAGTGAACTGAGCTGCTACTTTAAAAATGGAGACTGCGCTTCTAATATTTAAGATTAAATATCAGAATTTCTGTAAGGTTATTATAGAATGCAGTAGAGAGGTATAATTTTTTAGAATCTAGAGAGTTTGAGTTTTCCTGTTTCTAGCTTTTTTCCTAAGCATTACTATAGATCAACAAAATGGATTAGCTAATAATTTAAAATATACTGTAAGTACTTGATGATATTTTGTTCATCTTCTCAGGATAACACTTTGTCTTAGATTGACAGGGTGAAACACTACTTTTTTCCCAGACTCCATTCATTACTGATGATATTTTTCTTTTTAAAATCAGCTGACTGCCTTTAACAATATATGATATCCCTTTAAGGTATCAGATCCTATTGTTCTTTCTTAGATAATGTCAGCATTGTGTAACGTTTTTATTGTTGTAAACCTTTATATTGAGATATCTAGTTAGTTATAAAAATGTTAAAACGGGAACAGTAAATTATCTGCTTGTAAGTTTCCTGCTAAATGTTTTCCCAAAGAATGAGATTCTTTTGTTTTCAGCATTTTAGAGGTTAATTGTGCCTTTTCCTTTTTGTAATGTCCTTCTTTTTTGATAAGATGCACAGTGTTGGAACCAGCTGTTACTCTTGAATAAATGGCCAATTTTGTCCATAGTATACAAATTTGTAACAAACAACAGAGTTGGGAATGCATTAGGCAACATTTATAATATATAACCCACAGTTTTAGTCTTTATGATTTAGTGATATTTCAGGATATTTGTAAATGTGAAGATTGTTTCAACCATATGTATCCACTTCATTTTAATTTGCCAGTGTCAGTAATGCAAAAGAAAGAAACATTTTGTATTGGATGCAAACAGTTCCTCAGGTGCTCACGATAAAACTTAATGGCCACCATCTTTACTTGTAGTCATTGTAAGCAGTTTCATCAGAATGGGCAATATTTTTTAATTTAAAAGATTCCGTAGATTTAGCAACTCTCAATTGCCATATATATTTAGAACGCTGATTTTTGTCAGTTTTGAGCATATAAATCTTGGTTATTTGATATCTAGTAATTTTGACAGGATGGTGAAACACATTGGAGTAAATTGGAACCATATAGAAATATGTTTGGGATTTATATTAACAATGATTGCTTCAGGGATGAGGCCATTATGGTTCCCATCTGACTTAACAACATAATTTCCTATAGAAGCTACTAGTTCAGCATTTATGCATACGTGATTTTCTTAACAAGAAATCTCTCTTGGATTTTCATAGTTTAAAAGGAAATAAATTGTTTTATAAAATTAAAAGGAAATTAACTGTTCTCTTAAATTGTATCCAATTCAAAATTACCTGTAATTTTTAAATCTTTGATAATTTATTAGATAATCCCAACAGTTTTGACTCTATTATCCAGGCAATGTATGCTCAGCAGATGCAAACCAGTTATTCATTTGACAATCAATTTACAAGATATCTTAAGTGTATAGATGCGTAGGTTTATATACTGTATACTTAAATGACTGAAAATCTAGATTAATGCATTTTTAGTACATAGAGTACTAAGTTATGAGAATATAAGAAATGAATAGGATTTTTTCGTTGTTTGGAAATAATCCTATCTTTATTCCTGTCTAGTCATGTAGATAATCAAATTAACTGAAATATAGTTCTACCATAAAATTAATTCTCTTCAGATCTTGGGAGATAATTGGATTTTGTAGAAATTTTCAGGTAATTTATATTTTCAAGTTTGAAATCTTTGAAATAAGTCTGACTTCTCTGTTGTGTAGTAGTAAAAATAGATACAGAGATTGACTAAGTGAATACGTTTGAAAAATTTACACTCTTCATTATGTTGTAGCACACAGCTCTTGCTAACAGTGGTGAGTTGTAATACTAGCTAAATCTTTAAAAACATTTGGGAATCAAAACTAAGATTTAGTAGAAATTAAGGAATGTTACAAAATCTTTCAAGTAAAGGTGGAAGTACTAAGTCACAGCCATAGGGTCTGTCCCGCCCAGTTTTAGCACTGAAAGTCTTACTTCCTAAGAAGACCCCTCAGTCGTGGGAAAACCATGACAGTTAGTCACCCCAACAGTTAAGTAATATAAAACCTGAATGAAAATAATAAGAGTACATTTTAAATATTTGGGTTCCATGAAAAATAAAGCACAAAAGTGATCTTATTGCCATGAATTCACATTCTTTAGATCTGGGCATAATTAAAGTTGTATTATAATTGTCTCTATAATTATAAATGGGAAGAAAAGCTTCTTGGGGACTAATCAACCACAAATACTTTTATTACTGAAAATATGTACAGGCCAGGCACTGTGGCTCATCCCTTGTAAGCCCAACACTTTGGGAGGCCAAGGCGGGAAGATTGTTTGAACCCATGAGTTCAAGACCAGTCTGGGTGAAATAGCGGGACCCCATCTCTACAAAAAATAAAGTTTAAAAAAGCCAGGCATTTTGGCACACACCTATAGTCCCAGCTACTTGGGAGGCTGAGGCAAGAGGATCACTTGAGCCCAAGAGTTCAAGGCTGCAGTGAGCTGTGATCGTGCCATAGCACTCCAGCCTGGGCGACAGGGAGACCCTATCTCAAATAAGGAAAAGAAACTTGTGGACATAGGTAGAGAACTTTCAAGATTACTGAATTGCCAAACAGCTGGTTTCTTTTAGCTTAGGTAGAGCTGGAAGTGGCTCTTTGAGTACAGCATGGTTTTCTGTATCTCTCTAGTGCTTGTGATTACACCAGTCATTTTCTCCCCTCACCTAGAACTGGACATAGGTGCAAATATATCACATTGTAAAGGTATTTGATGTGTATGTAAGGTTTATAATTACATAATTGTGAGTACCTGATTCTTTGTACTGCTTAAAGATTTGCTTTACCTAATTCTGAAAGTCTGTAGGTAAGCATTCATCCCTTATAATTTACTGTTTCATTTTAAGTTGTTGCCTCCAGTATGTATTTACGTTTCCTTATACCACTCATCACAGATCAGCCTCTTTATTTTTAAAAGCTGGTGTGTCCCTTGAACTCAACATTCAGGGAAACGTCAGCCTGTTGTTCTTTTAAAGAATAGTGGTGAAGTTAGAATGGTGATCATTAAAAAGTCAGGAAACAACAGGTGCTGAAGAGGATGTGGAGAAATAGGAACACTTTTACACTGTTGGTGGGACTGTAAACTAGTTCAACCATTGTGGAAGTCAGTGTGGCGATTCCTCAGGGATCTTGAACTAGAAATACGATTTGACCCAGCCATCCCATTACTGGGTATATACCCAAAGGATTATAAATCATGCTGCTATAAAGGCACATGCAAATGTATGTTTATTGCAGCACTATTCACAATAGCAAACACTTGGAACCAACCCAAATGTCCAACAATGATAGACTGGATTAAGAAAATGTGGCACATATACATCATGGAATACTATGCAGCCATAAAAAATGATGAGTTCATGTCCTTTGTAGGGACATGGATGAAGCTGGAAACCACCATTCTCAGCAGACTATTGCAAGGACAAAAAACCAAACACTGCATGTTCTCACTCATAGGTGGGAATTGAACAATAAGAACACATGGACATAGGAAGGGGAACATCACACACCGGGGCCTGTTGTGGGGTGGGGGGAGGGGGGAGGGATAGCATTAGGAGATATACCTAATGTTGGATGACGAGTTAATGGGTGCAGCACACCAACATGGCACATGTATACGTATGTAACTAACCTGCACGTTGTGCACATGTACCCTAAAACTTAAAGTATAATTTTAAAAAAGTGATAAAAATAAAAAAAATTTTAAAATCACATATAAATACTTAAAAAAAAAAAGAATAGTGGTGTAACAAACAAATAGAGCTTTTTAGTATTCCCTCCAGTTAAACTGTCATTGCCAGTATTTTGTTTTCTTTATACATGTAATGATTATGTAATGATTATATTGGCTATTTTAATAACTGAATTATAAATATTTTATAACATTCATTACTGCTTGATCAGAAAAGTAGGGGGGTGAAGGAGAGGGGCACTAGTTGAGAAACTACCTGTTGGGTGCTATGTTCACTATTTTGGTGATAGGTTCAATAGAAGCCCAAACCCCAGGATTGCACAATATACCCATGTAACACACCTGCATATGTACCATCTGAATCTATAATTTTTTTTAAGTATTCATTCTGTTTTATATAATTTTTAAAGGATTACTACTTCTGGTGGTTGGTGGTGGTGGTGGTGTTGTTTTATTGTACCTTGAGGTCAAGTATCTAGGGGTATGGTTTTGATTTATAGCATGTTATAGAGAAGATGGGGTTCCATCTCATTAATGTATTTTAAAACCTGCTTTTCAAAAATGCATGGATTTGAGGCAGATGTTGAAAAATTCTGTAAAAACTATATTTCAGAAAATGCACAAAATTAATAATTTTATTTTAGCTAAAGTTGACACTACCAGGTATCCCCCTCTCCATCTTCTACATTGCAAATCATAGGCTAAGTCCTGCTTCATAAGATGTCCACAATTTTTTTCACTAATTGACTTTCAGAATGGGCATCTGGCCATTAGTAAGCAGGCCAATACACATTCTTAGATTTGATTTTAGAAGCCTATTTACTGTCACTCCTAAACACTGAATAAAAAAAGTTTTAATGCCAAGTGAAAAAAGCAAGGTGCAAAAGAATACATCCAGTGTGATACTGTTTTTAAAATGTTTCAAAATAAACAAAGCTGAACTATATTGTTTAGGGATACATGCCTATGTGGTAAAACTGCAGAGAAAAAACGAGAATGGTTAAAGAAATGTCAGAGTGGTGATTACCTTTGGTGAGGACAGGAACCTCCAGGAAGCAGAAGTGTTAATGGCAATGTTCTCTCTTAAGTTGGCGGCTCGGTTCCCAGGTGTTCATGTTATCATTGTTCCTTATAACTTACATATACTATAAATATTTGTGTGTTATCTATATCAAATTTTTACTAAATGAAATTACTGGATTCTGTTCTATTAAAATAAGGATGTAAGAGACTTGTTCAGGTCTAAATATTTGCAGATTTATTTTCGTAAATATTTAGAATGCCCTTTCCTTAATATCTTTTCAGTTGCAATGTTTAGGGTTTTATATGGATTTTTACTTGAATCCCAATTTATTCATGCAACTATAACAGCTGGTGGCATTTAGATTCTAAATACTGCTTGTTCGCCTATGTATGCATCATTAGAATCAGGTGTTATAATCATCCATGGCTGCAATAGATGGAAAATCAGTCAGAATAAATACAGTTCTGGAGAATGCAGAGGGAATAATTTGAAGATATAATTTGTATGTAAGAATTCATTTTGTTTATGCATGTGGTTATACATTTTTATCTTGTAATAAGAATGACATGTAGGCCAACCAGACTGAGTTTGTTAAATGTGATACTTAATGTTTGATTGTATCTGTAAGAGACTATCTTCCAAACTCTACCTCATTTTCTTTCTTTAACACTATTTAGCAAATATTTCTTCAGCTCTATTCCATAAGGCAGTGGGCACCCAGATGTTTCCATATGCATGGTTGTGCCTTCTTTTGACCTATTGCAGGTAAAATTGCCTACTTCATGACCTATATCAATTCCTGTAATACCAACTTGTCTAATCAGTTTTGTAAGATACTTTCTAACTTTTTACTCTGTGTATTGCCTCAGCATACTGGTGCATTCTTACTGATTTTAGGAAAATGAATAATTTTTCTTTTTTCCACCCAGCTGCTGATAAAGATGATAGTTCAGAAGACATTTCAGTGCCGAGTAGTCCACATACAGAAGCTATACAGCATAGTTCGGTCAGCACATCCAATGGAGTCAGTTCAACCTCCAAGGCAGAAGCTGTAGCCACTTCAGTCCTCACCCAGATGGCGGACCAGAGTACAGAGCCTGCTCTTTCAC
This sequence comes from Pan paniscus, assembly GCF_029289425.2. Taxonomy (NCBI): domain Eukaryota; kingdom Metazoa; phylum Chordata; class Mammalia; order Primates; family Hominidae; genus Pan; species Pan paniscus. The sequence goes on along the minus strand of NC_073262.2, from coordinate 77,738,290 downwards.
AGATCGTTATGGCTCCTTCCTCCCAGTCACAGCCCTCAGGAAGTTGATTAAAAACCTGCAGTACAACAGTTTTAGATACTCATTAGTGACTTCAAAGGGAAATCAAGGAAAGACCAGTTTCCATTTATGCGAAATCTGTGGTTGTAAATTTTTTTTTTTTACTTGAAATTAAATTTGGCTCTAAAGTTGGTGTAGCAGCAGTTGATCAGACTGAAAAACAGTTTTTAGTCTCTGGAAAAAGACTGATTTTGCTTTTTTTATAAATATTATTAGATTTATTAATTTTTCTGTGCTCAATGTGTAAATTGTATTATAATTCATTGTGATTTATTTCACTTTTAATTTGCTGGTGTTTTAATAAATGGGGGTGTTACTGAATCTTTCTTCCCACTTCCATTTCTTTTGACCACCCCTTAACCCTCAACTGTGATGGTAGTAGTATTATCATTTATACCAAAGTTTTGCATAGTCCCTGTTGACTTTGTAATGTTAATGGAGTCATAAAAGCACTAGGCAAGAGAAAGATAGAAATTTGCTTTTAATCTTTTTGCCTTTTATTTTGCACATTATGCAAAAGGAAAAACATTAAAGAACACTTTTTTTTAAGTGAGTGAAAACATGGTAAAGACATACAGTGCTTTTATGCACATTGTTAAGCTAAATCAAGGTCATTTATAATCATTTTCCTTTTTTATTTAAGATTTTAAGTAAACAAATTTTAGAATTTTCAGCATTTCAAAAATGATTTTATTTTTCAAGTCTTAAATTCAATATTTTACACCTATGTTTTGAGGCTAAAAATATGAAATTATATAATGTATGATACAGGGTTATCAAATATCTAATAATTTTTGAAATTAGCTCTTGTTTTTGTTTTGTTTGTTGTTTTTACAGATTTCAGGTTACAAACTGCAAAGTTTATGCATAATTAAGTATGGTATGGTTGCCAGAAACGCCTAAAATTACTACTTAGAAAATTTAAGACTGTTTACCCCCATTGTCTTGTACTTGCGAGCTAACTTGTACTTATTCTTGTGAAAGCACTGTCATCTTTTAGTAGCAAATTTTGATAATGTTTCTCGTGGAAAAAAAAATCAGTATCTATCTTTAGAACAATGTAATTATAATGTGGGAAGTGTGCATGAATGAGAGAGAGTGTGTGTGTATCTGTGTGTGTGTGCGCGTGTGTGTGTCTTTCAATAGTTTATGCCAGCAATCTTTGCTTGAATGTTTAACGATGCCTTCAGTGTGATGCTGGCCAATAGATGATTGCAGTTTAAAATGTCATTATTGTGCAGGCTTGGATAACTAACATTCCATGATGTAGCTTGTTTCTGATGAGATGATTGTAGGTACATTTTTCTCATTATCCAATCATCTGTGGGATACTTAGTTTTCTAATGTGCCATTATCTATTTTTATTCTGCAGTTATGTTCAAAATACAGTACATATTTTAAAATAGAATAAATTGTTAAACATAAAATTTTAAAAGTAGTAGATGTGCGTAAGAAAACTTTGTAAAATAGTTATGAGTCCTACCCAGTAGCAACTTCTGGCATTCAAGCAGGATTCCACTATGTAAATATCTGTAATGCATTTATAATAAGTTGTGTAGTTTGTCCTGCATCCATACTACACTATTTGCTAAAGTCTCAGTGCCATCTCCTAATGAGACTGACATTTTAAAAGTCTGTATGGAATATCCTTGATAATTCAAGGAAATATCCCTCCTGCCTAAGTTCCAAACTGGGAAACATTCAAATTATATAAATGACATTTCAGGACTTTAAATATGAAGATAATGGGAATTTTATTGTTTTGCTTTTTAAAATGAGAGCATTTTTATTTGATAATTTTTCTTAAATTTTTAATTTTTAACTAATTTCATTATTTTGTTTGTTTGTTTTTTTAATTTCATTATTTTAAAGTAATCAGTTTTTCAAATCATGATTTTGATATCATTATTCTAAGGAGTTATCTCAAAGGCACAAAATATGAATTCTGCAAGAAGGCTATTTTTTATTGTAGTTTGAATGGGTTAGGAAAAGCCTCAATTTTTCACTCTAAGTCCTTCAGTACATTTTTCTTTCATCTTATTACTTATGCAAGTTAAGGTTCTTTGGTAACAGAATTCTTGCAACTGTAAAATAAAACTACATAGATGTAAGAAGTCATGTAAACGGTTAACAAGCTTACCAAGGTTAGCAAAACTTTCATTGTAAATCAATCTGTACTGAGCAAATAAAAATCATTATTAGTTGTATAAACACAAATTCCATTTTGACTTTCAGGATGTCATACTACTTCTGTACCTAGCATTTTCAGTCCTTATATTTGCAATGTTACACAAACTGTACTATTTTCTTTTATGTGCAGTTTGCATGAGTAAACCATCAGAGAATAAATTCTATCTTTAAATTATGTTCATAATTTGCTTGTTCTCTTACCTTTCCTTCATAAAGTAACATCACCAGATAATGATTTTTTTTTTCCTTCAGGACATTTATTAACTGAGAAGAACCTGAGATTCTTTCTAGTTGTGTGATAAAATTCATTCATTCCTTTTAACTGCAGGGTACTTGGGCCTTATTCCTCTCTGCACTCACTTTGCATCCCATTTATATATAATGAATTATATAATTATATAATTCATATGTAATTCCCCACACCCCTGAACTTCAGTCATAGATCCACCTGCCTTTGGCATCCCTTGGTGATGGCCTGACAAAACATCTGAAACATAACATGTCCAACACTGAACTGCTAAACAGCTCACCCTACCCTCAAACATTTCTCCCACAAACTTTCACAAGTCAATTGATGACAATACAATTCTTCAAGTTGCTTAAGCTAGAACAACCTTGTTGTCACCCTTGATTTTCTTTCTCTCAGCCCACATCCAGTCTGTCAAGAAATACTATTTGCTTTCCCCTCAAAACAATCCAGAATTCAACCACATATCACCATTTATACCACTTTCATCCTAATCTGTGCCTTTATGATTCCTCATCCAATTACTGTACTTGCTTCATAAATGTCTTTTCACTTTCACCCCTGCCCACCACAGCCCATCCTCAATACAGCAGCCAGAGCGGTGCTTTTAAAACTTTTGTCAGGTTACAGCACTGCTCTGCCTAGAATCCTGGAGTGGCTCCCCTGTTTCACTTAGAACTTGAAGACGGCGCACAAAGCCCAGAGATGATTTATTCCATATCCCATCCCATTGTGTCTCTGACCTCATCTGCCACATTGTTTTGTCAGTGAACATTTGAGTGCTACTAGGTGCCAGAGGTTGCTCTAAGCACTTGAAGTAACACAATGGCCAAAAGCAAAAATCTCTGCCTTTGTGGAGGCCACATTCTAAAGATGGTGGGAGGATGTTGGGAAATGTAATCAACAAGTCAATTATGTGTTATATTAGAAGTGGTACATGCTAAGTGAAGAAGCAGACTTACACCAGTTTTGCTGGAGAGTGTGTAGAGTGACCGTTTTAGTCATATCTGTTAGATATGACCAATCTGAGGAGATGCATGGCTATTTTTTAACAAACATTCTACCAATGTGCTTAAGGTAGATTATGTGATATAGATAAAAAGTTTCATGAAGGCAAGCTGATGTATTTCTATAACAGGTTAACAAATGATCAAACAGGTTAACAAAAGGTCAAACTCATGTTAGTCTTGACTTCAGAGGACAGGAAAGATAATCTCGTCTATGGTGTGTGCTTACTATTAAATGTAGTTTTGCTAATTGTACATCTATGAGACTATAGGATATGATGGATGACCATATTTGAGATTATCATGAGAGAATCCTATTTATTCCAAGGCCCTCATCTTAGATAGACATGAACAAACACACACACCCAAAATACCTAGAGAACACAGTTATCAAAGCAAATGAACTTTTCCTGTAATTCTCTCACATGGCTTAAAACAACAGCAAGTCTTTCCAGATTATCAGTAACTATATATTGAAATGTGGGTGTTCATAGAGTTAATAGTTTGGTATTAAGATCCTAGACAGCTAGCATCCTTCTGTGTAGAAAAAAAAATCTCAAAGTTTAGAATATTTCTAAAGTCCTTTCTGAAGAAATAAATGGTTCTACCATTTAAATATAAATGATGAGTTGCAAGTTACATGCGTTGCCGTAGAATAGGTGCCATCAGTGAAAATGTTTCCAAAATTAAAAGACTTAATCTGAAATAGCAAAGGCCATGTGGCATTGGAACCTACAATGGAAGAAAAAGCATGCATAGTTTTCTATTGTAGTCCAAATCAAAGGTTAATTGTAAAAATATCAAATATGTCACAGCAATCAAACCAGAAGGGCTCTGTTAATGGGCAAGTGGCTTGCATCATTTTTCTTCAAATGTACATGCAAGTTCTTCCAGTGGCTTTCCAAGAAGAGAAGATACCTCATTTTCATTAGTGTTGCTAGTACACCCTTGTCATGGTCACAGTGCCTTCCCTTGTCTCTGTGTTGCATTAGATTTTACATGTGAGACATCATTTCTTGAGACATAATTTTTTGAACAAAACAATTGTATTGGTGTTATCAGGCTTTATCTCAGTTATTTGGGAAAATATTTCTTACTCTGAATCTCAAATTTTAACTATGGCAGTTATGTCAAGAATTGGCTTACTTTAGTCATTTTGCAGTATATTTTGCTTTCTAGGAAAGTATTAATAGAAAAAAACAGAATATTCCCCCAAAACAGCTTCTTTTAAAGTTATTTTTCCTTAATAATTTTTAAAAGCATGTAAATTAAGAAGAGATGCTATTTTTCGTAGGCTGACCCAAAAATTCGGCAAATTTTTATAAATTTTCCATTTTTTATGCATTTATAGTAGGCATATATATTTATGGGGCACATGAGATGTTTGATACAGGCATGCAATGCATAATCACATCATGTAAAAATGGGATGTTCGTCCCCTCAAGTATTTATCTTTTGTGTGTCAAATCAATTATTTCAGTTATTTTTAAATGTACAATTAAAGTATTGACTATCGTCGCCCTGTTGTATTATCAAATACTGGGTCTTCATTCGTTATATTTTTTTGTACCCGTTAACCATCCCCACTTCCTACTCACCCTCCCACTGCCCTTCCCAGCCTCTGGTAACCATTCTTCTGTTCTCTGCCCCATAAGTTAAATTGTTTTTATTTTTAGAACCCACAAAGTGAGAGGATGTGATATATATCTTTCTGTGCCTGGCTTATTTCACTTAGCATAATGACCCCCAGTTCCATCCATGTTGTTGGAAATAGCAAGATCTCATTCTTTTTTATGACTCCATTATGTAGTTACCACATTTTCTTTTTCCATTGATCTGTTGATGGACACATTGGTTGCTTCTAAATTTTGGCTATTGCGAACAGAACTGCAACAAACATGGGAGTGCAGATAGCTCTTCAATATACTGACTTCCTTTCTTTTAGGTATACACCTAGCAGTGAGATTACTGGATCATATGGTAGCTTTATTTTTAGGTTTTCGAGGAACCTCCAAACTGTTCTCCACAGTGGCTATACTTTTACACTCCCACCAACATTGCATGAGGATTCCCTTTTCTCTATGTCCTTGCCAGCATTTGTTACTGCAGTCTTTTGGATAAAAGCCATTTTGCCTGGGGTGAGAGGATATCTCATTGTTTTGATTTGCATTTCTCTGTTGATAGTGATGTTGAACACCTTTTCATATATGCCTGTTTGCCATTTGTATGTCTTCTTTTGAGAAATGTCTATTCGAATCTTTGGCCCATTTTAAAATCAGATTTTTAGATTTTTTTCCTGTAGATCTAGTTGAGCTTTTTATATATTCTGGTTATAAATCTCTTCAGACAGGTAGTTTGCAAATATTTTCTCCCATTCTGTGGGTTGTCTCTTCACTTTGTTGATTGTTTTTTTGTTTGCTTTTTGTTTTTTGGGTTTTTTGTTTTTGTTTTTTGCTGTGCAAGCTTTTTAAGTCAATGTGATTCCATTTGTCCATTTTTTCATTGGTTGCCTGTGCTTGTGGGATGTTACTCAATAAATTTTTGCCCAGACCAATGTCCTAGAGAATTTCCCCAATTTTTTTTGTAGTAGTTTCATAGTTAAGAGGTCTTAGATTTCAGTCTTTAATTCATTTTTATTTGATTTTTTTATATGATGAGAGAGGGGTGTAGTTTCATACTTCTGCATATGGATATCCATTTCTCCCAGCACTGTTTGTTGAAGAGACTGTCTTTTCTCCAGTATGTTTTTGTCACCTTTGTTGCAAATGAGTTCACTATAGATGTCTGGATTTATTTCTGGGTTCACTATTCTATTCCATTGGTCTATGTGCCTTTTTATGCCAGTACCATGCTGTTTGGACTACTATAGCTCTATAGTATAATTTGAAGTCAGGTAATATGATTCCTCAAGTTTTGTTCTTTTTGCTTAGGAAAGCTTTGGCTATTTTGGGTCTTTTGTGCTTCCATGTACGTTTAAGGATTGTTTTTCTATTTCTGTGAAGAATGTGATTGGTATTTTGATAGGGATTGCATTGAATCTGTAGATCGCTTTGGGTAGTATGAACATTTTAACAATATTGGTTCTTCCAATCTATGAATATAGAATATCTTTCCATTTGTTGATGTCCTTTTCAATTTCTTGCATCAGCATGTGATAGTTTTCAATATCGCAATCTTTCACATCTTAAATTAATTCCTAGGTATTTATTTGTGGTTATTGTAGGTGGTATTACATTTTTTATTTCCTTTTCAGGTTGTTCATCACTGTTGGCGTATAGAAATGCTACTGATTCTTATATGTTGATGTTGTGTCCTGCAATTTTACTAAATTTATCAGTCCTAATAATTTTCTGGTGTAGTCTTTAGGTTTTATTAAATATAAGATCATAGCATCTGCAGACAAAGATAATTTGACTTCTGCCTTTCAAATTTGGATGCTCTTTATTTCTTGTCTGATTACTCTAGCTAGGACTTCCAGTCCTATGTTAAATAACAGTGTTGACAGTGGGCATCCTTGTCATGTTCCAGATCTCAGAGAAAAGGCTTTCAGCTTTCCCCCATTCTGTATGATACTGGCTGTGGGTCTTTCATATATGGCTTTTATTATGTTGAAGTATGTTCCTTCTATACCCAGTTGTTTGAGGGTTATTATCATGAAGGGATGTTGAATTTTATCAAATGCTTTTTCATCGTCAATTGAAATGATCATATGGTTTTTATCCTTCATTCTGTCCATGTGATGCATCACATTGATTGATTTGCATATGTTAAACCATGCTTGCACCCCAGGAATAAATCCCACTTGGTCATGTTGAATGATCTTTTAATACATTACTGAATTTGGTTTGCTATTATTTTGTTGAGGATTTTTGCATCAATATTCATCAGACATATTGGCTGGTAGTTTTCTTTTTATGTTGTATGTGTGTCTAGTTTTGGTATCAGGGTAATACTGGCCTCATAGAATGAGTTTAGAAGTATTTCCTTCTCTATTTTTTGGAATAGTTTGAGTAGGATTGGTATTAGTTCTTCTTTAAACATTTGGTAGAATTCAACAGTGAAGCCATCAGGCCCTGGGCATTTCTTTACTGGGAGACTTTATTACAGCTTCAATCTTTTTACTTGTATATTGATATTTTTATTCAGGTTTAGGAAATTCTCTGTTATCCTGCTGAATAAACTTTCTACCCCTATCTCTGTCTCTACCTCCTCTGTAAGGACAATAACTCTTAGATTTGCCCTATTGAGGCTGTTTTCTAGATCCTGTAGGCATTCCTCATTGGTTTTTTATCTTTCTTCTTTTTTCTCCTCTCTGTATTTTCAAATTAAGCTCACTAATTCTTTCTTCTGCTTGATCATTTCTGCTATTAAAAGACTCGTGTTCTTCAGTATGCCAATTGCATTTTTCAGCTCCAGCATTTCTGCTTGTTTCTGTTTAATCATTTTAATCTCTTTGTTAAATGTATCTGATAGAATTCTGAATTCCTTTTCTGTGTTATCTTGAATTTCTTTGCATTTCCTCAAGCATGGCTATTTTGAATTCTCTGAAAGGTCAGAGAATATCTTTGTTTCTCCAGGATTGCTCCCTAGTGCCTTTTTTAGTTCATTTGGTGAGGTCATGTTTTCCTGGATGGCGTTGATGCATGTAGATGTTCTTCAGCGTCTGGGCATTTTAGAGTTAGGTATTTATTGTAGACACTCAGTCTGGGCTTGTTTGTCCTTTTTGGGCACACTTTCAAGATATTTGAAAGGACTCGAGTGTTGTGATCTAAGCTGTACCTGTTTTAGGGGGCACCCCAAGCCCAGTAATGCTGTGGCTCTTGCAGACTTGTAGAGGTACTGCCTTAATGCTCTTGGATGAGATCCAGAAGAACTCTCTGGATTACCAGGTGGAGACTGTTGTTTTCTTAATTTTTCCTACGTGAACGGAGTCATTCTCTCTGTTCTGAGCCATATGGAACTGGGGGTGGTGTGACACAAGCACTCCTGTGGCCACAAACACTAGGACTGCACTGGGTCAGATCTGAATCTAGCACAGCACCAGGTCTCACCCAACCTTTCTATAACCTCTCATTGGCTATGACCTATGTTTGCTCAAGGCCCTGGAGCTCTAAAATCAGCAGGTGGCAAAGCTATTCAGGCCTCTGTCCTTCTCTTCAGGGTAGCAAGTTAGTTCACCCAGGCCCTGGGCTTGTCCAGAGGTGCCATCCAGGAGCCAGGGACTGGAGTCAAAACTGTTAGAAGTCTACCTGCCAAGACTGGTGTTCTATTGTATTGTGGCTCAACTGGCACTCAAACCATAAGACACAGTCCTTCACACTCTTCCCTACCCATTCCAAAGGCAAAAGAGCCTCACCAAGTGGCCATTGCCACCACAGGCCCACAGGGAGTACCTCAAGACTGCCACCAATGTTCCCTTAAGGGCCAAGGGCTCTTAGCTGAGATTGTGATGAATGCTGCCTTCCCTGGGACTCACCCTTCAGGGCAGTGGGCTCCCCTCTGGCTGAGGCAGGTCCAGAAATGCCATCCAAGAGCCACGTCCTGGAATTGGGGACCCCAAGACCCTACTTGGTGCTCTACCCCACTATGGCTGAGCTGGTATCTAAGGTGGAAGACAAACCCCCCCTTTGCTTTTCCATCCACTTTCTCAAGTGGAAGGAATCTCACCCCATAGCCGCCACAGCTGGGAATGTGCTGTAGTTGCCTGAAGCCAGCAAGTTTCAAGAGGCTCACTGAAGGCCCTCAACATAGTACCTGAGTATCGCTGCTGGTTATTCAGGGCCCAAAGGCTCTTCAGTTAGTAGGATTCTGCCAGGACTGGGTCCTTCCTTTCATGGAAGCAGGTTCCCTTCTGGTCCAGAGTATGTCTAGAAATGTGCCTGGGGGCTAGGGCCTGGAAACGGGGCCTCATGATTCTGACCAATACCCTATCTAGCTGTAGCTGAGCTGGGATCCAAGATGCAAGGCAAAGTCTTACCCACTCTTCCCTCTCCTCTCCTTAAGTGGAGGAAATGGGGTTGTTTTGGAGCTTTGAGCAACCTGGGGTTAGGGAAGGGATGATGCCAGCACTCACACAGTCACCCTGGCTGTGTCTCAGTAGGTTGTGTTCCCTGCTGTTCATTGTCTCTGGGCCCAGTTCAGCACTAAGATTCGCCTAGGAGTTGCATTCCTTGTGGCCTAGACTGCCTTTCAAGTGTTATCTGGAGCCCCAGAGCACTTCAGTCTGCGGTGGTGAGGCTTTTGGGAACTTAAGTTCAGGCCACTGGGATCGGCGATTCCTCTGGCTAGGGCTGCTTTCAATGCTCCCTTCGTGGGCGGGCATCAGCTGAGTTTGGGTCAGTTTTGTTTTCTAATTTTTGGTTTTTATGAAGGTGTTTTATTTTGTGTGTGTGTAGACAGTTGTTAAATTGGTGCCCTTGCTGTGGGGATAATCAGTGGAGATTTCTAGTCTGCCATCTTGCCCTGCCCCTACTCCCCAAATTTTTAATGTTATTTATTTAGCAGAATTTAAGATGGTAGCATTGTCTATTAGGAGTTTCTATACATTATATGATGTTTATGAGGAAATGAGAAAATTTGTGAATGCCATTATCTTTTTTCTTTTGTGACAGAGTCTCACTCCTTTACCCAGGCTGGACATGATCTCAGCTCACTGCAACCTCCACCTCCCGGGTTCAAGCAATACTCCTGCCTTAGCCTCCTGAGTAGCTGGGATTACAGGCGTGCACCACCATACCCGGCTAATTTTTGTATTTTTAGTAGAGATGGGGTTTCACTGTGTTGGCCAGGCTGGTCTCGTACTCCTGACCTCAAGTGATAAAATGCTGGGATTACAGGCTTGAACCACCACTCCCGGCCAATGCCATTATCTTAAACCAACTTTGCATTATCGTTAATACTGTATTACCTATTTTACTGAATGATTTTTTTCTACTAGTTTTTTATCTCTATGTAATTTAAACATGTGGCTAGTTCCTAGGTCCATTTTTAGGAGGTATGCTTATTAAAATTCATTTTCATAGTGTCTAATTAAATAACATCAATTTGAATAAAGTGAGTTAGATAATATAACTATTCTATTGTAATTAATTAGGACATTTAAAAAATAATTCAACAGATAAACATTGACTTCCTCCCATGGCTAAATTATTAGGAAAATACCTTCTACATTACATCTTAAATTATTCAGCTCAGGTGGTGGTTTCTGAGAACACTTTCAACACCATGAGGTAATATGCTGAATCATAAACAACCACGTCAGCCGCCTACATTAACATACTACAAACAAGACTCTTCAGATCTTTTTTATGGCATTTAAGTCCAATTCAAATAAAACTTCAATTCTTTATGGACTGGAGTATATCTGTGACAAGGAAACATCAGATAACATTTTAAAAAGAATGTATGCTACCATTGTTGTTTTTATTACTATCTGTAGAAGCTTTTATATGTGCCCCAAAAGTAGCTATTTTTGAAAATGAGATTGATCAATAATTTAAACACTTGCACAAAATATATTGGTATGCCTGTTATAAGTGCATAGGCATGTATAATTTAAAATCACTTACAATTTAAAAGTTTTAGCCTCTTTTTTAAGATTTTCCTCTTGCCAGGTGTGATGACTCACATATGTAATCCCAGCACTATGGTAGGCTAAGGTGGAAGGATGACTTGAGCCTAGGAGTTCAAGACTAGCCTGGGCAACATAGAACCTCTCTCTATAAAAAATAAAAAAATAGCTGGGCATAGTGGCACATGCCTATTGTGCCAGCAACTCAGGAGGCTGAGATAGGAGGATTGCTTGACCCTGGGAGTTCAAGGCTACGGTAAGCTATGATCATACCACTGCACTCCAGTCTGGGTGACAGAGTGAGACCCTATGTAAGGTAATGGATGTGCTTAGGTCAAGGATAGGCTGAGGTAAACATCCTGTATGACTTACCAGGATTGGAACGCAGGCGCACAATTCCATGTATAATGTAAACACAGCTATGTACATAACACGGGAAGGTCATCACTGGGCTTTACGCCACTATTGTCTGTAAAAGGTATAATTGCCCTGCTGACACTGTTCAGGCGCTCGTGCCCAGAGAAAGAGAGAGAAAGCCAGAGATGTCTGTCTTGCAGACTGGCAAGAGGGAGCCAGGACACAGCTTGGCTTGCTTACACCCAGAGGGAAAGAGTTAAGCTGGTGACCCTGAAGGCAGAGCGAGCAGGAGAGTGCAGCTGTGTGTGGGAGCGACAAGAACTGCAGAGTTAGAGCAAGCAACAGAGACAGACAGTGTAAGAGAGCTGCTGAATAAAGCTGTATTTCACCTACCTGTGGCTCCCCCCACTTCCTGCTGCTGAATGTTCTCTCAGCTATCTCCCATTCATCCACCCACTCCCTTTGGACCTCAGCATGGGCTGGAACCTGGACTTGAACCTAACACCCTTTCTCTACAAAAAATTACAATATAAAATTATAACCAAAACAGGTTAAAAAGAAGTTAGGTATAAAAAGGGGATTAATTCAGCACAGACTTAAAAGACAACTCTATAGGAATAATTTAATAGTTGATAAAAAGATAATTTCTTAGAAAATGTCATTTATCCAAGATGACTCTGTAAAAGTTAGAAAACCAAATAGATCTGTAAACAATCAAGAAATGTAATTGGTGGTTAAATATCAAAAAACAAAATGAGAGAGACAAGCATCTACTTCTAGAGGCTTTATAGGGAAGTTATTACAAAATCACTTAAAAATAATATATAACTTTACAGAGGATGGGCAGAAAAAAATCTCACCAACTCATTTTATGAACTTAACACCTAAATCAGACTGAAACATTAACACCCAAACCAGACTATGACAGTTTGGTTATTTTTATTGTTCAGTGGTATTCCACTGTATGGTTATATCACAATATGTATATCCATTCACCCTTGATAAGTATTTAGATGGTAACTAGGTTTTTGATGGCAATGAATAAAGCTGCTATGAACATTTGAGTAAAAGTTATTGCATGACCATATTTTTCTGTCTTTTGGGTAAATACCTAGGATTGGGAATCTTAGATCCTATGGCAAGTGTATATTCATAAGAAACTGCCAAACTGTTTTCCAAAGTGTGTGTACCATTTTACATGCCCACCAGCAGTGTGTGAAAATTCTAGTTGTTAAAATTTGACTAAGGATTTTTGCATACATCAGCTCATGAGGGTTATTGCTATGTAGTTTTCTTATAAGGTATGGGTATCAGGGTAATTCTGGCTTCATAAAATCAGTCAGGAAGTGTTTCCTCCTCTTTGGTTTTTGAGAAAGTTTATGAAGATTTTGCATTATTTCTTCCTTAAATGAGATTCAGGAAGTATTTCTTCCTTAAATGAGATCTCAGAAAATTGTTCTGTGTACTTCTTTCTCCAGCCTTGGGTAGAGTGCTATAGTGTCTCTAATTTACTTTCTAATTGACTTACATTCACAAATCAGTACTCAGCCAAAGAGTCAAGGAGTCTCTCCTGCAGATCTCTGGAGATCCCTCATCTCTAGTGCTAATATACATCACTTTCTGTTTTAGTTTTCTATTTCTGCTGTAGCAAATCACCACAATTTAGTGGATTAAAACAACACAAATTTATTATCTTACAGCCCTGGGGGTCAGATCCAAAATGGGCCTCACTGGACTAAAAGCAAGGTGGCAGCAAGTCTGTGTTCCTTCTGGAGGCTCTGGGGAAGAATCCATTTCCTTGGTTTCTCCAGTTTCTAGAGGCTGCCCACTCCCTTTGCTCATGGTCCCATTTCTCCTTCTTCAAAGCCAGCAGTGTAGCATCTTCAAATCTCCCTGCCCCTCTGCCTCTCTCTTCCATGTATAAAGACAGTGGTGGCTACATTGGGCTCACATGGATAATCCAGGATACTCTTCCCTGTCCAGTAGCAAATTTAGGACAGCTGATAAGCAGACTTCATTCTACTTTCAACCTTATTTTTCACGTTGCCAGATAATATCATATTTACAGATTTGGGGGATTAGTATATGAACATCTTTGAGGGCCATTATTCTATCTACTTTACTTCCCCATGCTCTGCTGTGTTTCCCTAGCTCAGGAAACATGGCTCTGTGTTTCCCGGCCCAGTTGCTGCACCCTGGAAACACTGACCTTGAGGCTCGCTTTATGTTTCCCTTCTGTCAGGAGCCACAGCCCAGCAGTGCCTGTTGTCCAACATCTAAAAGACATTATTTTATATGTTTTGTCCAATTTGCTAGTTGTTTAAGGTGGGAGTATCAATCATGTTCCTCTTACTCCATATTTTCCCAAAGTGGAAGTCAACATACCATGTATTGGGTTGTATAAGAGAATCTCCTTATTCTTAGGATATTCATGATGAAATGTTTGGGTTAAAGTATTATTATGTCCCTAAATTACTTTCTAATATTTCAGAAAAAAGAAAGTAAATATTAGAAAGTATTAATAATTATTGAATGTTGAAGGAATGTATATATGTCCATGGTGCTATTTTCTCAGCTTTTCTGTATGTTTGAAATTTTTCAAGATAAAAAGTTTTAAAAAAAAGACTAGGGATAAATAAAATGTTATAGCTAAATATGGAGAGTTGAATTATGAGTATATAATTTATTGTTTTTCCTGTTTTAAATTCTAAAAATGAATTCTAATTTAAAATATAATATTTATAGTAGAATCTAAAACTATAAGGGATCTAAAAATAAAATTAACAGAATTTGTATGAGAAAATTATAAAATACCTTAAAATAAAGAGATATAACATGTCTATGGATTAGAAGAGTTAAGTATTGTTCAGATACCAGTTTTTCCCAAATTAATGTATAAATTCTTTATATTAATAATTTCTACCAAAATATTAGTAGAATTTTATGTGGAACTTGGCATGTTCATCCTAAAATTGACATGGAAAAGAAATGACTAAAACTAGCCGGGCGCAGTGGCTCACACCTGTAATCCCAGCGCTTTGGGAGGCCAAGGCATGCAGATCATGTAAGGTCAGGAGTTTGATACCAGCCTGGCCAACATGGCAAAACCCCATCTCTACTAAAAATACAAAAATTAGCCAGGCGTGGTGGTGTGCATGTGTAGTCCCAGCTTCTTGGGAGGCTGAGGCAGGAGAAGAGCTTGAACCCAGGAGGCGGAGCTTGCAGTGAGCCGAGATTGTGCCACTGCACTCCAGCCTGGGCGACAGAGCGAGACTCCGTCTCAAAAGAAAAAAAAAAAAAGAAATTATGAAAAACATCCAAGACAATTTTGAAGAACAGCAAGGTCAAACCAACTTACCCCACCATATATCCAGATAGTTAAAGTTAGAGCATTGGAAGGGCAAACAAAACAGAGAATAGAGATCCCAGAAATAGACACACACACACACGATAACTGGATGCTGGATGTAAGAGAAGACTGGCATTAAAAATCACTGAGGAAAAGATGTATTAGTGTTCTATCTGTGTTTATCAGTTATCTATATATATATTAGTTTTCTATTTGTATAGCAAGTCACCACAAACTTATTAGCTTAAAACAACACTCATTCATTATGTTACAGTTTTTTTTAGGTCAGAAGGCTGGGCATGGCATAGCTGGCTTCTCCATTCAGTGTCTCACAAGGCCAAAATTAAGGTGTTGGCTGGGCCTGCAGTCTCACTTCAGGCTCCAGATTCTCTTCCAAGTTCACTGGGTGTTGGCAGAATTCTGTTCCTTACAGTTGTAGAACAAAGATCACTGCTTTCTTGCTGGCTGTCAACTGGAGATTGTTTTCAGCACCCATCAGTATCCACCATGTGTTCCTCTTCATAACATGGTGGTTTGCTCCCACAAAGCCAGTAAGAGAATCTCATTGACTTTGAATCTAACATCATTTAAGGGCTCATCTGATTAGGTCAAGCTTACCCAGGTTAATCTAGATTTTTGAGAAACTACAGGTAAACTAATTAGGAACCATACTTATGTATGCAAAAATCCCCTCTGCCAATTAGGTAACATAATCACAAAGTAATATCCCATCATATTCTCAAGTCTCACACTCAAGAAGAGGAGATTCCAGCGTCTGGACACCAGGGGACAGAACTCTTTGGGGGCCATCTTAGCGTTTTGTTCATCACAGAACGTGATTGCCTAGCTATATTGAAAAAGGTAAAATTAACTCCCATCTTTGCATCAATCACAAAAATTAATTCTTTTAGAATTTACTTTTAGAAAAATATTTAAGAGAGAGTAACTATAAATTGGGGTGGGAACCCATTTAAAAAATAAGATGCAAAAAGTAAAAACAGTAAAGGACAAGTTTTATTAATTTTACTGTATTAAAAATTTAAACTTCTGACCAATTAAAGATACCATAAACAAAGAGAAAAGGGAAAATCACAGACTAAGAGACACTTTCAACCCATTAATTAAAAATGCACTAATACCCAGAATACAGGGCCTTCAGGCAGGGTGGCGAAAGCTAGAAAGTGTTACCTTCACCCTAAGAAGAAAAAGCCAGATAATCTGCAAAGTCAAAAATCTCCCTGAACCATCAGAGAGCTGCAATTGCAAAGCAAATAAGTAGCATGAAATCTAAGGAAGACAGGTAAACCAGCAGCACTGGCCTACCAAGAGGAGGGTATGGGAGCTGTGGGGTGTGGGGAGACGGGGTAGCCACACAAATGGGTAGAAAGAACTCAGCTAACACTTTAAGCAAATTGCTAAGGCCAAGGATGGGATCCTGCAACCCCTGGAAGCCACTGACTTTATAAAGAGATTTACAACCACTTGCAGGCTGTTCTGCACAAGCCTCCATCAGCCCCTCACAACGAAGTCTGGGGGCAAGTGGGAGACTTGAGGAAACCACCGTCAGTGGTGCAGGCCCTGAGGGAAAACTGTTAGGGGAAGCTCCAAGCTCCACCCAGACCTTCTCCCCTATAGGAAAGAAACAAAACATCTTAAGCTCCTCTGGAAAAGGGCAACAAGCCATGTTATCCCAGGGCACAGGGGAAGTGGAAGGAAACAGGAAAAATCCTCTATTTAAAATAACTACAATTAACATGTTAAAGGCTCTGGTGGAAAAATTGGGCAATATATAGGAACTGATGGGGGAATTTTAGCAGAAAAGTGAAAGGATAAGAACAAGTCCATGGGAAATGCTAGAAATAACACAGTAACATAAATCAAGAATGCCTTCAACATGCTTATCAGTAGACTCAATACAGCCAAGGAAAAAATCGATAAACTTGAAGATAAGTACATGGAAATTACCCAAAGTGAAATACAAAGTGAAAAAAGAAAGAAAAAAAATGGAACACAGCATCCAAGATCTATGGAACAATATCATATTGAGAACTTGGCAAACGTGTTATTTGAAGAGATAATGGCTAAGAATTTTTTTAAAATATGAACAACATTGAACGACAAAATCTAAGAAGCTTAGGGAAATCCAAGAAGATAAATTTTAAAAAGCCATGCCTAGACACATCATACATAAACTGTTGAAAATTAAATATAAATTTTGAAAACAACCAGAAAAAAATTACGTACAAAGGAAAATGATGATATTACAGCAGATTTCTTGTCCAAAACTGAAGCAAGCCAGAAGGCAATGGAGGCCAGGCAGGGTGGCTCACGCCTGTAATCCTAGCACTTTGGGAGGCTAAGGCAGGTGGAACACTTGAGGTCAGGAGTTTGAGACCAGTCTAGCCAACATGGCGAAACCCCATCTCTACTAAAAATACAAAACTTAGCCAGGCATGGTGGCAGTCGCCTGTAATCCTAGCTACTCGGGAGGCTGAAGCAGGAGAATCACTTGAACCTGGGAGGCAGATGTTGCAGTGAGCCAAGATCATGCCACTGCACTCCAGCATAAGTGACGGAGCAGGACCCTGTCTCAAAAAAAAAAAAAAAAAAAAAAAAAAGAAGAAGAAGAAGACAAAAGTACTGCTGGGGCCGGGAGCGGTGGCTCACACCTGTAATCCCAGCACTTTGGGAGGCTGAGGTGGGCGGATCGCGAGGTCAAGAGATAAGAGTCCATTCTTGCCAACGTGGCGAAACCCCGTCTCTACTAAAAATACAAAAATTATCTGGGCGTGGTGGTGCGCACCTATAGTCCCAGCTACTTAGGAGGCTGAGGTAGGAGAATGGCTTGAACCCAGGAGGCGGAGGTTGCAGTGAGCCAAGATCGCGCCACCGCACTCCAGCCTGGCGACAGAGTGAGACTCTGTCTTTCTTAAATAAATAAATAAATAAATAAATAAATAAATAAATAAATAAAGTACTGCAGGGAAATGATCAACCCAGATTTCTATATCAAAAAAAAATAAACCTTTCAAAATGAAAGGAAAATAAATACTCTATTAGGCAAGGAAATACTGAAAGAATTTGTTACCAGCAGAGTTGCACTACAAGAATGTCAAGGAAGTTCTTCAGGAAGAAGAAATATGATAGCAGAAATGAACTTGGATTGACAAAAAGAAATAAAAATTTCCAGGAATGGTTAAAAATGAAGGTCAATATAAAAGACATTTTTAAAATTTAAAGAGCTATAAATAATATTCTCTTTAAAGAGCTCCTATAAATTAACATGAAATGGCAAATACTCCAATAAAACAAAATAGATAAAGGACCAAAAAGACAAATGGAAAAGGAAACCCAAACAGCTGATAAATAGAGTATGTTTTCAAATGTTCAACCTCACTAATAACTGGAGAAATGTACATTAAAGCAAAATGAGTTAAAAATGACTCACCACATTAGAAAAATAAATAAATCAGATGTGACCAAGTAGGATGTGAGGAGGATGTGAGAAAACTGGAACTCCCATGCATTGCTGGGGGCAGCATAAACTTGTGCAGTGACTTTGAAGAGTGACTTTGCAACACCTTGTAAAGCTGATTGCATACACATCCTCCCACTCAGTACTTTTGCTTCACCTAATTTTCTCTATATATGTTTCATAATTTAAAATCAAGTTTTCCATCTTGGCTAACACGGTGAAACCCTGCCTCTACTAAAAATACAAAAAAAAAAAAAAAAAAAATAGCCGGGCATGGTGGCAGGCGCCTGTAGTCCCAGCTCCTCAGGAGGCTGAGGCCGGAGAATCACTTGAACCTGGGAGGCAGAGGTTGCAGTGAGCCGAGATCGCGCCACTGCACTCCAGCCTGGGCGACAGAGTGAGACTCTGTCTCAAAAAAAAAGAAAATAAAATAAAATTTAAAAAAAATATTCAGCAATGCTAGATTTAAAAAACAAATAATTTTTACTAAAACTATACTGAATGTAGCCTATTGCCAGTTTTTCTCATAGCAGCCTGCTTTAAAAAATACCATGACCAAATTTCTGTGTGGTACTTCTCTTGAGGCTGTTCAAAAACTTAAAGATCAGCAAATCTTTATACCAAGAGTAGATTTCATTGACTAATGTCTGAAACAAGTGGCTAGTGCTTTTGTGTCCTAAAATGCTATTGCTGGCCAGTTTTTCTCATACTCAATAAGCTTCTGAGATTCTGTGTTCTTCATTTGAGTGAAATAGAAACACTCCTTTGAACAAAGAAAAGATTATCAATCTGGTACCACATCATACTCCTGCAGATCAAACCAAAATAACCAAAATGGACCCAATTTAAGCATCTCACCTTCAAAATATAGCAGTACTTCTTTCTAAAAGTGGAAGAATAAAAGTTGTATCTTCTAAATGGAAAACCTATTAGAGAAATTATATTCAGAAGAAAAGAAATAAGATTAAGAAACATTTTTTAAGAACTTAAGGTCAGAGCTATATAATGATAAATTAGTAGATTATATTTATATTCTAGTTGATGAATAATAAGCATTATATTATCCTAGCCACTAAGAAATTCACTACAAAAATATTGCATGGGAACTCAATGAATATTATGCAAGCATTAAAATTATGATTTATGTTCTAATTACAACTATGGCAAAAGGTACATAGGATAGGATGAAATAAATATAATTTAAAAGAAAAATAAATAAAACTAATGTCTCTTCTTTCCCAATAATTTAATTCAACATCTATTTTTTGGAACTTTGGAATTCTTATTTTGCAAGTTTGCTGTTGTTTAGAGCTTCAGGATGGCAGACAGAGCAAATGTGGAATACAACTCTATCTCCTCCAATATGTAAAAATGGTATATAGAATATTTAAAATATTTCATATGCATCTGTGTTATAGAGCAAGAAGGGTGTTATAAATAAAGAGGATGCCACAGCAGAATGTTGGATTTGCAGTTAGATGTCTTCTGGAGCTCACCTGACCTTATATACCAGACTTTTAATATACCTTACAGTCAGGTGAGGAGAGGAGTCAGGGCTGCAAGTGAGAGGCTGATACTGGGCTTCCATTATAAAGCCAGAGCCAGGAAAGAATGATCCCAGTAAGACTCTACTCACTGGCATGGGGACTGCAGGGCTCCCCAGCAGTATCTCCACACTGCAGAGGGAGAGCAGTCTTGAATGAACGTGGTTTCTTCCCTGGGATTCCTCAGCACTCCCTGCTATATCACTACATATCAAGGTCAAGATAACTACAACAGAAACTTTCCTTCATAAAAAGGACAGGTGGAAGACACACAGCAATCATTGGTCAGTAGCAATTATGAAATCTGAAAGGACAGGCATTGTGAGGCAGCTGGAGAATTTCCTCGATTAGACCTGTTTCCACTCGTTAGTGGAATTCCTTTTCGTTTGTGTCCCCTGGGTCACCCCTCTGGTGGTTCTTCCATGTTCATTATCCTCCTTGGTCACATCTGTGGTGGGCATTGGAGATTATGCCTTACTTGGGAGCCTCAAGATTTCACAGCCTACTTCCTGCCTCTGCAAATTTGGGAGGCAGGGATTGTTTCAATCTGTTAAAGGCTTTTTAGCACAGGCTCATGGTTTCTTCTGCAATATAACTTTCTCAAAAGCTCAATTGGCTTCAAATTTATTTGCTTCAGGTCAGTTTCATGAGCCAGTAGGCACACGCACCATTTGTTCCTAGATATATCTTTCCAAACACATCAAGTAAGGTTCACGACATTAGCCTCTTTCTCACTCCCAGGCCTCTTTCTCTTTCTCTTTTTCCAGTTAGTGGCAGCTTGAAGCCATTATCTTGTGAGAAGGCTCGATTTTTTGCCTCAGGGTTCAGTCTTGATGGGCCTTTGGCATTCAAATTTTTTCTCAATGTCTCTTATTCTTTAGCGTTTAGGAGCAGGTGGCTTCTCCAACCCTGCCACTCTAGTCCTCTCAGACCCGGACAAGAGAGGTGGCTCCCTGAATCCCACACTTTAGAGGGTTCTTCTGTCACTCAAGTTCTGGTACTCAGCACCAGCACAGCACAACCCATAACCTCAAACCTCTGCTCACATAACTCACACCATTCAGACCTCAGAGAAACACCGCTCTACATCTTTCATATGCCATCAAAAAAGTGACTGCATCAAAGAGTTGTGAAGTTTTTTGTGGGATGTGTCATTGCCAGTGTCAGAGATGAGCACTATAGTTCAGGGAAGATCTGAGTGGTGGAAGTACTTAGGTAAGAAAAAAGAAAAATTAAGTTGTCAAATATTTTCTCTCAATGTGAATGCAATGTATTCCTGCACAAAGAAGTTTCATTTCCCAGTTATCTCAAATGCTTATTTTCTTCTTTTCCTGTTCCAGTCTGTATATTGTCAAAAGATGCACACGCTGCCTGAGAAACATTTTGCAGTACTAACAATTCATATTACTCTTAAATGTGTAGTATATCGGCTCCAAATGCATGTGTGAAGTGACCAATTCCCTTTGTATTGGCAACTATATGGACATTAAACACTGGAATTACAATAAGAATGACAAAATGTTAATAAGATTTAACTAACCACCCAGCCATAGACTAATGTATCATTCAGGTAGTGTCCATACAGGAAAACAGAAAATAAACATATTGAAGACTAAAAAATAAGAGAACACTGAAGTAAAACAGAAGTAATAACTGCAAGAAGCAGCTACAACCTCTACGGCTGGGAGACAAATAGAAAAGATTGAAATTACAGAACTCAGAAGTTCAGAGGGAGGGTCTCACAGAGCAGGGACTCAGACCTCTGAGGAGAGGACAATAAGGCTGGTTCTGGGACTGCCAAAAGAAGTTGGAGGGCCAGGCAGAGTGGCTCATGCTTGTAATTCCAGCACTTTGGGAGGCCAAGGTGGGTGGATCGCTTGAGTCCAGGAGTTTGAAACCAGCCTGGGCAACAAAAATACATAAAATTAGCCAGGCATGGGTGGCACATGCCTGTGGTCCCAGCTACTTGGGAGGCTGAAGTGGGAGGATCACTTGAGCCCAGGATGTCAAGACTGCAGTGAGCCATGATTGCGCCACTGTATTCCAGCCTGGGTGACAAAGCAAGACCCTGTTTCAAAAAAAAAAAAAAGTCGGAGACTGGAAACAAACCAACTGATACTACTGGGGTGCAGAACCATTGTTGGGCAACATGAAATGTATAGCCAGCAAATATGGAAGAAGCAATTCCCTTCTCCACTTCTCTTACCTTCCAGTTTCCCTCTCGTACCCTGTGTTGGTGGAACTTACCATGAAGTCAGCTGATAAAAGAGAAGGTATAGCTGATCCTTGAACATGAGTTTGAACTGCACAAGTCCATTTATAAGCAGATTTTCTTCTGCCTCTGCTACCCCTGATATAGCAAGACCCACCCTCCTCTTCCTCCTCCTCAGCCTACTGAACATGAAGACAATGAGGATAAAGAACCTTATTATGGGCCGGGCGTGGTGGTTCATGCCTGTAATCCCAGCACTTTGGGAGGCCGAGGCAGGTGGATCACCTGAGATCAGGAGTTCAAGACCAGCCTGACCAACATGGTGAAACCCTGTCTCTGCCAAAAATACAAAATTAGCTGGGGTGGTTCCGCATGCCTGTAATCCCAGCTACTCGAGAGTCTGAGGCAGGAGAATTGCTTGAACTCAGGAGGCGGAGGTTGCGGTGAGCCAAGATCATGCCATTGCACTCCAGCCTGGGCGACAGAGCAAAACTCTGTCTCAAAAAAAAAAAAAAAAAAAAAAGAACTTTATTATGGTCCACTTCCACTTAATGAATGTAAATATATTCTCTTCCTATGGCTTACTTAATAACATTTTCTTTTCTCTAGCTTACTTTATTATAAAAATACAGTATATAATACATAGAACATTCAAACTTTGGAACAATCAACTGTTTATGTTATCAATAGGGCTTCTCATCAACAGGAGGCTATTAGTAAAGTTTTGGCGGAGTTAAAAGTCATACTGAGATTTTTTACTGAGGCACTCCCAATGCCTACATTGTTCAAGGGTCAACTGTAGTTTGCAGAGCCCCAATCTCAGCATCAAAAACCAGAGTGTAGAAAGCTGGAAATGGATCTGGAAGACAATAGCTTAATAACTGGCCCAACTACATTTCCTAGCATTTCTGAGCCTCCCCATCACTGGTACAGGCAGGTGACTAAACTCTGGCTCATTGAGTGTGTATAAATCATATATGTAATTCTTAGGTCATGCTCTTAAGGAAAGAGTGTTCCCTCTCCTATCCCTTCTCCCCTTCATCTTGCTGGAATGTTAATGTGGTGGTGAGCCATGGTGATCACACCAATAAGGTTAACACCATATGGGTGGTGGGATAAAAGATTAAAGCAGCCTGGGTCTCTGAAACCACAAAGCTGTCATACATTGATGGAGAAACTTAGATTTAAATAGGCTTATTGGGAGTGACATCAGCAAGATGGCTGACTAAAGTTACCTGGCACTTATCCTCTCCTCAAAAAGGGACCTAAACAATGAAGAAACAACTATATTTTGACTAGAGTAATGGAGGAAGTACACTGGAGAGCATCCGGGGAATAGCAAAATCCCTGTGGAGCATGGAAGCTCAAGACAGCCCTGTAGTGAGGGGAGTGAGACATTCTGCCTCTGCCATGCTGTGTGCCTTGCCAAAATCAGAATCAGGGGGATTTCTTCTTATGGGAAAAGGTAAGCTGGAGATCTCCAGCAATCCTTGCTACAGGAGAGTCCCTCAGTCCTCACAGGATCTGAGTCCAGTTTAGGGAGTAGCTGAGAGTTCAACCAGATGGAATGCCTCAGAGTAGAAGCTCATATTAAGCATTACCCAACCCCATGACCTAACCTGCCACAATTCAGCACCATTTTTGTTTTGTTCTGTTTTGAGACAGAGTCTTGCTCTGTCACCCAGGCTGGAGCGCAGTGGTGAAATCTTGGCTCACTGCAACCTCCGCCTCCCGGGTTCAAGCGATTCTCCTGCCTCACTGCACTATCACTGCACTATCAGCAGATTTCTCAGCAGAAATGTTGCAGGCTAGGAGAGAATGAAATGATATATTTAAAGTGCTGAAAAAAAAACTATCACCCAAGAATGTTATATTTAGTAAAGCTATTCTTAAGAAAAGAAGGACAAACAAAGACCTCAGACAAACAAAAGCTGAGGGAACTTATCACCACTAGACTGGCCTTACAAGAAATGCTTATGGGAGAGTTATAATTGGAAACTAAAGGATGATAATTACTATCATGAGAGTACATGGAGGTAGAAAACTCACCAGTAGAGGTAAATTTATAAATCAAACTCAGAATACCACAGTGATACAATGGTGCTATGTAAATCTCTCAATCCTTTCATATGAAAATTTAAAGTCAAAATGATCAAAACCAATAACAGCTACAATTAGTGGCTAGGGAACACATAATAGATAAAGAAGTAAATTAAGACAACAAATATATAAATTTTGGGAGGAAGGGAAAAAATCTGCAGTGTTTTTATGTGACCAAAGTTAAGTTGTTGCTGCTACATCTGCATAGAAAAAAAAACAAAGTTAAGTTGCTGTCAGCTAAAAATAGTCTGCTATAATTACAACACTCTATATGTTAGCTCCATGGTAACCACAAAAAGAGAAATTTCAGCAGATACAAAAATGAGAAAGAAAAAGGAAACAAAGCTTAGCACCACAGAGAAACATTAAACCATGCAGGTAAACAATGCGAGGAAGAAAGAAACAAGAGTTTTTTTGGTTTTTTTTTTAAACAGAAAACAATGAACAAAATAGCAGGTGTTAGTCCTTATCTGTCAATAATAACCTTGAGTGAAAATTGATTAAGTCCTCCAACTAAATAAAAGATAGAGAATACCTGAATAAATTAAAAAACAAGACCCAACTATGTACTGCCTACAAGAAATTAACCTCACTGTTAAAGACAAACATAAACTAAAAGTGAAGGGATGGAAAAAGATATTCCATGCAAATGGAAACCAAAAGCAAGTAGGAGTAACCACATGTATATCCAATAAAATAGACTTTAAGTCAAAAACTATTTAAGACACAAATAAGTTATTATATAATGATAAAGGGATCAAGTCAAAAAGAGGATATAACAATTATGAATATATATATCCAACACTGGAGCACCTTTATATATAAAACAAATATTGTTAGACCTGAAGGGAGAGATAGATTGCAATACACTAGTAGAGAACTTCAATATCCCACTTTCCCTAGACAAAAAAAATCAACAAAAATTATCAGACTTAAACTGCACCATGGACTCAACAGACGTAGCATACATTTACAGAACCTTCATCCAACTGCTGCAAGACACACATTCTTCTCAACTGCATATGGAGAATTCTCCAATATAGATCACATGTTAGGTCACAAAACAAGTCTTAACAACTTTAGGAAGATAGAGACCACATAAGGTATCTTTTCTGACCACAATGGTATAAAACCAGAAATCAATAAGAAAAATTTTGGAAACTCTACAAATAAATGGAAATTAAACAACATGCTCCTAAATAACATGCTCACTCAGTGGGTCAGTGAGGAAATTTAAAGAGAAGTTTAAAATTTCCTTCAAACAAATGAGAATGAAAACACATCATACCAAATTCTATGGGACACAGCAACAGCACTTTTTTTAAAAAAAAACAAAGTCTTACTCTGTTGCCCAGGCTGGAGGGCAGTGGTGCAATCTCGGCTCGCTGCAACCTCTGCCCCCGGGGTTCACAATTCTCCTGCCTCAGTCTCCTGAGTAGCTGGGATTACAGGTGCCTGCCACCATGCTGGGCTAATTTTTGTATTTTTAGTAGAGACAGGGTTTCACCATGTTGGCCAGGCTGGTCTCGAACTCCTGGGCTCAACTGATCCACCCATCTCGGTCTCCCAAAGTGCTGGGATTACAGACGTAATCCCACTGCACCCGGCCAGCAATAGCACTTCTAAGAAGGAAGTTTATAGCAATAAACACCTACATCAAAAAAGGAGAAAGATGTCTAATAAATAACCTCGTTATGCAGCTCAAATAATTAGAAAAGGAAGAATAAACTGAATTCAAAATTGGTAGAAAGAAGCAAATAATAAGGCTGAGAGCAGAAATAAGTGAAATAGAGCCTAAGAAAACAAAAAACATCAACAAAACTAAGAGTTGGTATTTTGAAAAGACAAATAAAACCAACAAATCTTTAACTAGACTAAGAAAAAACAGATGACTCAAATAAATAAAATCATAGAAATAAAAGGATCATAAGACACTATTATAAACAACTGTATACCAACACATTTGATAATACAGAAGAAATGGATAAATTCCTGGACACATAAAACCAACCAATATTAAATTATGGAGAAATAGACAATCTAAATACACCAATAATGAGTAAGGAGATTGAATCAGTAATAAAAAGCCTCCCATCAAAGAAAAGCCCAGGACCTAGTTGCTTCACTGCTGAATTCTACCAAACATTTAAAGAAGAACTAATACCACTTCTTCAAACTATTCCAGAAAATGGAAGAGGAGGAGAACTCATTTTACAAGGCCAACATTACTCTAATTACCCTGTTTCCAAAACTAGACCAGGACATAACAAAATAAAACACTATAGACCAATATCCCTGATGAACACTGACATAAAAATTTTCAACAAGTTATTAGCAAACCAAATCCACAGCACATTAAAAAGACTATTCACAGCCAGGCGCAGTGGCTCATGCCTGTAATCCCAGCACTTTGGGAGGCCGAGGCAGGCATATCACTTGAGGCCAGTAGTTTGAGACAAGCCTGGCCAACATGGCAAAACCCCATCTCTGGTAAAAATACCAACATTAGCCGAGCATGGTGACATGCACCTGTAGTCCCAGCTATTCGGGAGGCCGAGGTGGGAGAATCACTTGAACCCACGAAGGGAAGGTTGCGGTGAGCCGAGATTGCACCACTGCACTCCAGCCAGGGTGAAAGAGCGAGACTCCAACTCAAAAAAAAAAAAAAAAAAAGACAAATGGGATTACATCAAACTTTAAAGATTTTGCACAGCAAAGGGAGATATTAACACAGTGAAGGGACAGGCCAAGTGTGGTGGCTCATGCCTGTAATCCCAGCACTTTGGGAGGCCACAGTGGGCAGATTGCTTGAGCTCAATTGTTCAAGACCAGCTTGGGCACAAGGCGAAACCCCATCTCTACTAAAAATACAAAAACTAGCTGGGTGTGGTGGCATGCACCTGTAGTTTCAGCTACTCAGGAGGCTGAAGTGGGAGGATCACCTGAGCCCGTGAGGTTGAGTGAACTGTGTTCGCACAACTGCACTAATAATCAGGGAAATGTATTAATAAATAAAATCCACAATTAGATACCACCTCACCCCAGTTAGAATGGCTATTATCAAAAAGACAAAACAAGTATTGGCAAAGATATGGAAAAAAGGGAACACATACACATTATTTATGGGATTGTAAACTAGTACAGCCATTATAAAAAACAGTATGGGGGTTCCTCAAAAATTTAGAAATAGAATGACCATGTGATTCAGCAATCCCACTACTGGGTATATATCCAAAGGAAATGAAACCAGTATGTCGAAGAGATAGCTCCACTGCCATGCTTGTTGCAGCACTATTCACAATAGTCAAGACATAGAATCAACCTGACTGTCCATTGATGAATGGATAAAGAAAATGTGATATGACAATACTAGTCAGTCATAAAAAAGAGTGAAATACTGTTATTTATGACAACATGAATGAACCAGGACACAATGTTAAATGAAATAAACCAGACATAGAAAGATAAATACTGTGTGATCTCACTCACGTGGAATCTAAAACAGAAAAATTGATATTATAGAAACAGAGAGTAGAACAGTGGTTACCACAGATGGGAGGAGAGAAAGGAGGAGGGGAGGGGAGGAAGAAGAAGAGGGAAATTTGTAGCACTAAATGCCTACATCAGAAACCTAGAAAAATCTCAAAATACCACCCTAATGTCACAATTAAAAGAGCTAGAGAGGCAAGAACGAACTAATCCAAAAGCTAGCAGAAGACAAGAAATAACTAAGATCTGAGAAGAATTGAAGGAGATAGAGACATGAAATACTTTCCAAAAGGTTAATGAATCCAGGAGCTGGTTTTTTGAAAAAAATCAACAAAATTGATGAACCACTAGCTAGACTAATAAAAAAAGAAGAATCAAATAGACACAATGAAAAATGATAAAGGGGATATAACCACTGACCCCACAGAAATATAAACTACCATCAGAGAATACTATAAACACCTCTGTGCAAATAAATTAGAAAATCTAGAAGATATGGATAAATTTCTGGACACATACACACTCCCAAGACTAACCCAGGAAGAAGTTGAATCCTGAATAGACCAATAACAAGTTCTGAAATTGAGGCAGTAATTAATAACCTACTAACCAAAAAAAAGTCCAGGACCAGACTGCTTCATGGTTGAATTCTACCATAAATACAAAGAGGAGCTGGTACCATTCCTTCTGAAACCATTCCAAACAACTGAAAAGGAGGGACTCCTCCGTAACTCATTTTATAAAGCCAGCATCATCCTGATACAAAACCTGGCAGAGGCACAACAAAAAAAAGGAAAACTTCAGGCCAAAATAGCTGATGAACAGCGATTCAGAAATCCTTAATAACATACTGGCAAACTGAATCCAGTAGCATATCAAAAAATGTATCCGCCACAATCAAGATGGCTTCATCCCTGGGATGCAAGGCTGGTTCAACATATGCAAATCAATAAATGTAATTATCACATAAACAGAACCAAAGATACAAACCACTTGATTATCTCAATAGATGCAGAAAAGCCCTTTGATAAAATTCAACATCGCTTCATGTTAAAAATGCTCAATAAACTAGATGGAACATATCTCAAAATAGTAAGATATTTATGACAAACCCACAGCCAATATCATATTGAATGGGTAAAAGCTGGAAGCATTCCCTTTGAAAACTGGTACAAGACAAGGATGCCCTCTCTTACCACTCTTATTCAACATAGTATTGGAAGCGCTGGCCTGAGCAATCAGGCAAGAGAACAACATAAAGAGTATTCAAATAGGAAAAGAGGAAGTTAAGTTGTCTCTGTTTGCAGATGACATGATTTTATATTTAGAAAACCCCATCATCTCAGCCCCAAAACTCCTTGAACTGACAAGCAACTTCAGCAAAGTCTCAGGATACAAAATAAATGTGCAAAAATCACAAGCATTCCTTTACACCAACAATAGGCAAGCAGAGAGCCAAATCATGAATGAACTTCCATTCACAATCGCTACAAAGAGAATAAAATACCTAGGAATACAGCTAACAAGGGATGTGAAGGACCTCTTCAAGGAGAACTACAAACCACTGATCAAGGAAATAAGAGAGAACACAAACAAATGAAAAAACATTCCATCCTCATGGATAGGAAGAATCAATATCATGAAAATGACCATATTGCCCAAGGTAATTTATGGATTCAATGCCATTTCCATCAAACCATTGACATTCTTCGCAGAATTAAAAAAAACTATTTTAAATTTTATATGGAATCAAAGAAGACCCCATATAGCCAAGACAATCCTAAGCAAAAGAACAAAGCTGGGGGCATCACACTATCTGACTTCAAACTATACTACAGGACAACAGTAACCAAACCAGGATGGTACTGGTACCAACACAGATATATAGACCAACAGAGCAGAACAGAGACTTCAGAAATAACACCACACATCTACAACCATCTGATCTTCAACAAACCTTACAAAAACAAGCAATGGGGAAAGGATCTCCTATTCAGTATATGATACTGGGAAAACTGGCTAATCATATGCAGAAAACTGAAACTGGACCCCTTCCTTACACCTTATACAAAAATTAACTCAAGATGGATTAAAGGTTTAAATGTAAAACCCAAAACCATAAAAATCCTAGAAAAAAACCCTAGGCAATACCATTCAGGACATAGGTATGGGCAAAGACTTCATGACAAAAACGCCAAAAGCAATTGCAACAAAAGCCAAAATTGACAAATGGGATCCAATTAAACTAAAGAGCTTCTGCACAGCAAAAAAAGCTATCATCAGAGTGAACAGGCAACCTACAGAATGGGAGAAAATTTTTGCAATCTACCCATCTGACAAAGGTCTAATACCCAGAATTTACAAGGAACTTAAACATATTCACAAGAAAAAAATCAACCCCATCAGAAAGTGGGCAAAGGATATGAATAGAGACTTCTTAAAAGAAGACATTTACACAGCCAACAAACATAGGAAACAGTGAGATATCATCTTATGCCAGTCAGAATGGTGATTATTAAAAAGTCAGGAAACAATAGATGCTGGAGAGGATGTGGAGAAATAGGAACACTTTTACACTGTTGGTGGGAATGTAAGTTAGTTCAACCATTGTGGAAGACAGTATGATAATTCCTCAAGGATCTAGAACCAGAATTACCATTTGACCCAGCAATCCCATTACTGGGTATATACCCAAAGGAATATAAATCATTCTACTATAAAAACACTTGCACACATATGTTTATTGCAACACCATTTACAATAGCAAAGATATGGAACCAACCCAAATGCCCGTCAATGATAGACTGGATAAAAAAAATGTGGTACATATACACCATGAAATACTATACCGCCATAAAAAGGAATGAGATCATATCCTTTGCAGGGACATAGATGAAGCCAGAAGCCATCATCCTCAGCAAACTAACACAGGAACAGTAAACCAAACACTGCATGTTCTCACTCATAAGTCGGTGTTGAACATTGAGAACACATGGACACAGAGAGGGAAACAATACACACCAGGGTGGGTGTGGAGTGAGGGGAGGGAACTTGGAGGACGGCTCAATAGGTGCAGCAAACCACCATGGCACACGTATACCTGTCTAACACACCTGCACATTCTGCACAGGTATCCCTTTTTTTTTCTTATATATATATATATATATGTATATATATATATATATATATATATTTTTTTTTTTTTTTTTACAGACACGGTTTTGTTTTGCTGCCCAGGCTGGTCTCAAACTTCTGGCCTGAAGCAATCCTCCCACCTCAGCCTTCCAAAGTGTTGGGATTACTGTCATAAGCCACTGCATCTGGCTTGGATTCTTTACTGATCTCAAGATGTTGGACTTTCTCAAATTTGATACCTAGACTTCTCTATCCATACTCACTTCCCCAAGTTATATAATTATGTCACTTCATGTGCCACTTTAAGCTTAAATGCAAGCTTATTTCTCTAGCTTTGACCTCTCTTTTAAAAACCTTTTATGAACTTAACTGCATTCGGATGTCTAATAGACATCTTAATAAACATCTTAAACTTAAAAAAAAAGAAACTGTACCCCATAAATATGTACAATTACAATGTGTCAAATAAATACATTATTGTTTGAAAAAATACTCTCCCTGCAAAAGAAAGAATAGGTTTGTTGAAACTTTAAGGCACTTTAAAAGGAAAAAAGAAAAAAAAGCTGTATAGAAGAAATCATAAAATAGAATAAAATAGGGAAACAACAATAGAGCATAATAAACATATAGTTGGGTAACAAAAGCAACTTCAAACTATGTTCTCTGTACAAGAGATATGTATAAAACAAAAAGAGGTTGAAAATAGAGAAACAAACGAAGATATCTTAGGAAAATGCAAATTAATAAAATTGGGGTGCTCAAGCAACATTAATATCAGGCAAAGTAGCATTCAAAACCTAAAGTATTATACGTGAAAAACAATTTTTTAAATTTATATTACAATGGTAAAAATCTATCAAACATATAAGTAAGCTTTCTTATTCAGAATATCATGAAAATATCTTATAACAAAGTGAAACATGGATAAACTGGAGCCCAAGATTTTTGAGTTCTTGAAGAGAAACTGATAAAGAGTTAAACTTAACTTGTCACACAACACAATTTCAATTCAGCTTTTGATGTTTCAAACATACATTTTTGTTTTGTTCTGTTTTGAGATGGAGTCTCACTCTGTCGCCCAGGCTAAAGTGCAATGGTGCGATCTTGGCTCACTGAAACTCTGCCTCCCAGGTTCAAGCGATTCTCCTTCCTCAGTCTCCCGAGTAGTTGGGATTATAGGCACCAGCCACCACACCCAGCTAATTTTTGTATTTTTAGTAGAGACTGGGTTTCTCCATGTTGCCCAGGATGGTCTTGAACTCTTGACCTCAAATGATCCACCCACCTTGGCCTCCCAAAGTTTTGAGATTACAGGCATAAGCCACTGTGGCCCTGGCCTTTCAAACATACTCTTATATTAGACAGAAGAACCTAAATTTTGAGAAATGTATTAATAATTACTGGATGATGGTAACACATGTTGGGATCTAAAAACACTAAAAGAAAAAACAATTATTGGGTGAGTGTATTAGTCCGCTCTCACACGGCTATAAAGAACTACCCAAAACTGGATAATTTATGAAGAAAAAAGGTTTAATTGAGTCACAGTTCCACAGGCTATACAGGAGGCATGCCGGGGAAGCCTCAGGAAACTTAGGAAACATGGCGGAAAGCCCGAAGGGGAATCAAGCACATCTTACCATGGCAGAGCAGGAGAAAGAGAGAGAGTGAAAAAGGAAGTGCCACACACTTTTAAATCATCACATCTTGTGAGAACTCACTCACTATCATGAGAACAACAAGGGGGAAATCTGCTCCATGATCCAATCACTTCCCACCAGGTTCCTCCCCCAACACTGGGAATTACAATTCAACATGAGATTTGGGTGGGGACACAGAGCCAAACCCTATCAGCGATTATCCATTTGAGTCTATCAAGCCTTTGTGAGGAGAATGGATTTTTTTTTTTCTTGAAAATGATGAATATTCCCACTCCCAGTCATCCCGGGAATAGCTCAGGGCACATGAAAAGCTTTTGACTGGAGTGAATGTGACAAGTGTCCCAGGACACTGATTGGCTGGGATTTGGGGCATGTGGACAGTGAGCTACTCCTAACTCAGGAGGGCTGAGAGTGAGGAAGGGACCACCAGGTTAGGCGCCCTGGGAAGGTCTGAGCTGGTGTAGAAGTACTACGTTTCTGGTTTTTTTTTTTTTTTTTTTTTGCCTTTTTTTTTTTCCCCCGTGTAAGGTACTTTCCCCCATCATCCCAGGACTTACAGGAATGTTTCATTAAGTATTATTAAATGTGCCCACCTAGTCTCAGCTATTGCTGTGGGTAACTGAGGCAAAGTTGGTGTGGGGAGAACAGTCACAGCTGGCAAACATAGTCTGGTATCAGCAGGCTGAGGTGGCTGTGACAAGCAGAGAGCCCTCCTGGCTTCTTAGCTCCCACACCTCCTCAGGCACTCTTCGGACTCAGTAACCAGATGTGGTTGCCACTGAGAGTTGGCTGGGCCTTGTGCTCTGGGTCTGCAGTCACCTGTGGTCACCCTGGCCAAAGAGGCTCTGGGCCCAGACCTTGCCACCTGTGTACCTTCTGCTCAAGAGGAAGAGGCCCAAGGCAAAGCCCCCATAGCCCCTGGGCTGGGACTCCTTTTATAGGCAGATTCTGTTCCTTGCTCATTTTCCTAGGGGTGCTGTTGGCGTTGGTATTTAATCATTGGTCCAGAAGCGTTATTGAAGCTGTGCTAAGTGGCAGTGTGGTCACAGAAGGAAAAGCCCCAAGTCCACGAAGCTTGCAGTCTCATCAAGGAAGCCCTGGGGGTAAACATTTAGTGCTCAGAGTCCTTTGGAATGTTTCTTGCCAACTGCTTCCAACAGTCCACTCCTCCGGATTCTGCTGGTGGAATCTTAGGGGTATAATTATCAGTGGAATTAGCTGAGGAGTTAGCATGAATGTGGAGGGCCTTATGTAACTTACGACTTTGGGGAGCCTGTTTGTTTTCCCCAAAGGTCACAAGATAAGACCGTTTTATTTCATGGAATTCCAGAAGAAGGGTCTGGGGAAGGTAGACTAAGCAGTCACCAGTGCTCTATTCAGAGAAACAGTGGCAGCTGGATGACATGAGATGATAGATACCAGAGGCTCATTTGGGGGGAGAACAGGCTTTTGGAGACAGTGAAGATGGCTGTAGCTGGGTGGGATGCTATGGGGTCTCTGCCCTGTGCCCCGCTCACTCTTCAGCAAAGTCACAGAGCATCACACAGTATGAAACGTGTTTGGAATTCTTGGGACAAAGGAGAAGGGAAGGAATTTCACTTCTGGGCCTGATCCACAACTGAATCTAGAAGATCTAGGCTCGGGCTGGGCGTGGTGTCTCATGGCTGTAATCCCAGCACTTTAGGAGGCCAAGGCCAGTGGATCACTTGAGGTCAGGCATTCAAGACCAGCCTGGCCAACATGGTGAAAACCCATCTCTACTAAAAATACAAAAATTAGCCGGGCATGGTGGCACGTGCCTGTAGTCCCAGCTACTCGGGAGGCTGAGGCAGGAGAATCCCTTGAACCCAGGAGGCAGAGGTTGCAGTGAGCTGAAATCATGCCACTGTGCTTGAGCCTGGGCAACAGAGGGAGACTCCATCTCAAAAAAAAAAAAAAAAAAAAAGAAAGAAAGAAAGAAAAAAAAGATGTAGGCTCAGGAGCTGAGGAGCTGAAGAAAGAGAGAGAACATAGTAGTGGAAGTCATGGGGTGGGGAGGCTTTTGAACTCATCCAGAACCCGGAATTTGTGTTCAGGCCAGGTTTCACTAAGATTTCTGGAGAAGCACAGAGGCCCCAAGCAATGAATAGCCTAAGGATCTTTCTAGTGGTGGCCCTCAAATTAGCTTACTGCCTGGATCATTGGGACCAGCAGGTAAAAGATGGCACACTTAGGTAATGTGACAGGAGTTTAATAAAGGAACTATATACAGAGGGGTGGGCAAGGCATAGGGATTCTACAAGTTTAGTAATTGGACCCAGTGGTGGTGAGGGCAGAGGAAGAGAGAAAACTGTGTAGAGAGCTGCATGGCAGATCTGGAGAAGTTCAGTTGATAGTTGCAGCCAGCAAACAATGACCCCCCGCCCACCCCCAGGAAGGGAGCTGGACAAACAAATATCCCAAGCTCTTTTTTCTCCTTCCCTCCCATTTCCTGTCCCCTGGCCAAACTCAGTCAAAAGCCAGAGGGCAAAGAAACCTGTTTGTTCATTCTATACAAGTCAACCCCTCAGAACACAAAACAAGATAGAAACAGGTGGACACTGGACCTGGGGTGGAGGAAGGAGAGCAAAGAGAAGATAAGCTGCACAACTCCCGTACGTTATTTAATGTTTTCAAGCAGAAATATCAGTGAATTTAAGATGCCCTTGTACTTCACACCTACTATCTATCAAGTGTTCCATATCAACACTTTATTTTTTATTTTTTTGAGACAGAAACTCGCTCTGACCCTCAGGCTGGAGTGCAGTGGCGTGATCTCAGCTCACTGCAACCTCCGTCCCCAGGTTCAAGTGATTCTCCTGCCTCAGCCTCCTGAGTAGCTGGGATTACAGGTACCCACCACCACGCCTGGCTAATTTTTGTATTTTTGGTAGAGATGGGGTTTCCCCATGTTGGCCAGGCTGGTCTCAAACTGCTGACCTCCAGTGATCCACCTGCCTCAGTCTCCCAATGTGCAGGGATTATAGGCATGAGCCACCACACCCGGCCCCATGTCAACACTTTAAAACATGCTCATTTACAGATGAAAAAGTCAAGGTTCAGAGAGGTAGAGACTTGCCCAAGGCCAGAGAGCAGGTGAGCAGCAGAGTTAGGCTGCAAACCTCGGTGCAACATAGAGAAAAAGGAAGGCTTTGGGTTAATACATAAAGTCCTCTTTTGCATCAGTGTGAGAGAAAACATATTTATTTTATTTAAATAGTTTTTTCATTAATTGAGACTACTTTCTTACATGATCCATAATTAGGCAACTTTGGTTTTTAACAAGGGGTTTTTAGTAATAAACTTACAGAAGATTTAGCGTATCCAGCACAGGAGTTGCAGAAACTATTAATTAAGAAGACTAAAAGGTTAGTATGTATCTTTAATGTAAAAAAAAAGTTGATTTTTTAAAAACATGAAATGTTTATTGAAAAGAAGAGTACAAGAATTATAAATACACAATGGTTTCTCAAGCAGGCATAGATTCATACTTCTTATAGAAGGCCGCCTTCCGCATCGTTCCATTCCCCTGGTCTTTTTAAAGGGAAGAAAAAAATGCACATTCCATTTTCATTGTATTTAAAGACAAATAAAACAGGGTGTAACACTGAGAAAAGCAAAGTTTTCATTTATACCATAGCTGGTCTAGAAAATTAGAATTAGAAAGTAAAGATTAAAACCAAAGTGCAGCAGGTAGCATGTGTACTTTTCAGTGCGTGTACTGAAACAGGA
The DNA here is from genome assembly GCF_029289425.2 of Pan paniscus. Lineage (NCBI taxonomy): Eukaryota > Metazoa > Chordata > Mammalia > Primates > Hominidae > Pan > Pan paniscus. The sequence continues at coordinate 77,702,147 of NC_073262.2, read as the reverse complement.
GTCAAAGGTAAGTTTCACTCTTGATTTAATTGAACAAAACACCACCTAGTGGTAGTGAAAAATAAATACTTTGGAAGTGAAGAGAACATTCATTTTTTGTAAAAATGTGGGGTTTGGGGCTCTAACTAAATAGCCGGGCAGGTACGATCCTCTTGCACAAAACATCATTCAATAATCTTCTTTATGCATGTGTTCCAGTACAGTGTAGATAGCCAAGGGGATAGAGTCTCTACTTTGAAGACCAGAAAAATATCTTTCCCAAATTTCAGATTTTTCATTTTCAGAACCAGAATATGATGATAATTTGCTTTATTAGGCCTATCAATGAGTCCTATCGTGTTCCCTTCTCTGCGAAGCCCTAGTAGTCACCTCCACTCTTCTCTGGGCTTTATCCATGTCCCCGTCTCTCTGAAAGAGATGGCTTTGCTTTTGCTTCACAGAGAAAAGGGGAATCTTCAGATGGGACCTTGCTCCACTTCCTGCCTTGGATCTGTACGCTGACATCTAGACCCATCTTCTCTCCTTCCCTCCTCTTAGGAGAGAATAGTTTTCCTCTTCCTGTCTGATCTCAAGCCTAATGCTTCCACCAGGACCTGGGTATCTCTCCTAAGCCCCCGATGATCTTTGGCCATCTACCCATCTCTGCTGTCCTGTGCCTTCCTTCTTTTCTCCCCACTGACTCATTCCCAGCTTTGTTAAAATGAGAGAGAGCTCCCGTTCTAAAAATAGACTAACCTCAAATTTATTCAGTGACCCTCTAGCTTTAGCTCTATTGTCCTTTACAGCCAGGCTTCTTTAAAAAGACTGTCTACACTTGCCGTCCCCAATTCTTCATCTGTTATTCATGCCTTAACCAAATGGTATCTGGACTCTCAAGGCGTCTCTGCAACATTTGCTTCAAGTAGTCTTTTATTCCTTACTGAAGTGATTTTGTCCCTTGACTTTTATGACATCACATGCTCCTGGTTTCCCCTACCACTTGCGGCTTCTTCGAAGTTTCCTCTTCCACCTGCACTTTAAATGTTGGTGTCTGTTGGAGATGGCTTTGACTCTCCTACATTCTCCCTGGATATTTAATCCACTCACGTGGCTTGATTTCCTAGAGGAGCCTACAACCTCTTAGTGCTTGCCACGTTACAACCACCTCAATACTGTTCAAAATGTTTAGTACATTCTTTTGAGTGTTCATTTAGACTCAACTCCACCTTGTTGCAAGATGGAATTGGGGTGTAACTGTGTGCCTTCAAAATCAAGAACTATGTGGTACATATGGTGCTGAAAACTTTGCATTAATTATCTCACTTAATCCTCAAAGCACACTCAAGAAGCAGGTTCTGTTTATTTCTTCTACTTTGTAAATGATAACACTGTAGAACTGGGCAAATAAATAATTTTCCCAAGGTCACACAGCGCTAGGATTCTGTAATGGTTAATGTCCTAAATTAAATTATACAATTTGTATTCCTTTACTCTACCCCTCCCACTCCAGCCATCAAGCAGTAATAGTTTTCTAGATGCACGACCAACAGAGGAATGCTGGAAACAGTCTAGAACAAAGAAGTTATTGCCCAATTTTGACTTTCAACATGGGCATTTTAAAGCCCATGGTAGAAAAAATAGTATCAAGGAAGGCTTTCTGTTATAGGAACTAAGCCCTTGAATGCGATAAGAGATTTTGCTGTACTTTCAAACACTTGAGAACTAAGCTTGGAAAATTAATCACAGATGGTACCATGAAACACTGAGAAGGGAAATTGCAGAATGTGACAACCAAGTCATGCTTCCTGGTTGGGAGAAGAGCTTGGAGAAATTTGGGGAAATGAGTATATGTGTGGGCCTGCTCACACATATACTTCTGTAATATTAGGAGTAACATCCCCCTAGGATATTTCAAATAGTATCACAGGGTGTACAATCCCAGTGACATTAGGAGTAACATCCCCCTAGGATATTTCAAATAGTATCACAGGGTGTACAATCCCAGTGACATTAGGAGTAACATCCCCCTAGGATATTACCAAAAATATCACAGGGTGTACATCCACTGTGACATTAGAAGTAACATCCCCCTTGGATATTACAAATAACATCACAGTGTGTACACTCACTGTAATATTAGGAGTAATATCTTCCTAGAATATTACAAATAATATCACAGTGGGCATGCACACATGGTGTTAGAAGTAATATCTCCCTAAAATATCATGAAAAATGTCACAGGGTGTACACCCACTGTGATATTAGAAGTAATTACTACTTAAGATATTAGGAATAATATCACAGTGGGTGTACATAGAGATAGGGGTAGAAAGCTTATTCAGTGGAATAATAACAGAGAACTTCCCAAACTTATAGAAGTAACATCCCACTAGGATATTACAAATAAAATCGCAGGGGGTATACACACATGATGTACACCCCCTGTGACATTAGGAGTAACATCCCCTTAGGATTACGAATATCCTAAGGAATATCCTAAGAAAGATATCAATACCGAAGTACAAAAAGGTTATAGAACACCAAGCAGATTTAACCCAAAGAAGACTACCTCAAGGCATTTAATAATCAAACTCCTGCTTCATTTTGGCTGGAGCTGCCATGTTCCAGTAATTCACCAAAATGACAAAAACAAAGGGAAAGAAGAGAGGCACCCAATATATGTTGGTCTTTTAGAAAACATGGAGTTGTTCTTTTGGCCATGTATATGCAAATCTGTAAGGAAGATGATATTGTAGACATCAAGGAAATGAGTACTGTTCAAAAAGGAATGCCCCACAAGTGTTATTATGGCAAAACTGGAAGAGTCTATGATGTTACCCAACATGCTGTTGGCATTGTTGTAAACAAACAATTTAGGGCAAGATTCTTGCCAAGAGAATGTGTGTGTGGAGCACATTAAGCACTCTAAGAGACGAGATCGCTTCCTGAAACGTATGAAGGAAAATGATCAGATAAAGAAGGAAACCAAAGAGAAAGGTACTTGGTTCAATTGAAGTGCCAACCTGCTTCACCCAGAGAAGCACACTTCTAATGGGAAGTGTTTGACACACAAAGAATAAATGCTTGAGATGATGGACACCCCATTTATCTTGATGTGATTATTTCATATTGCATGCCTGTATCGAAATACCTTATATAACCCATAAGTATTAATATCTACTATGTACCCACAAAAATTAAAAATGATAATTTTGTTTTAGAAAAAGATGGATTAAAGAGTTAAATGTTAAGACCTCAAACTATAAAAATCCTAGAAGAAAACCTAGGAAATACCCTCCTAGACAAACAATTTATAACTAAGTCCTCAAAAGCAATTGCAACAAAAGCAAAAATTGACAAGTAGGACCTAATTAAATTTAAGAGCTTCCGCACAGCAAAAGAAACTACTAATAGAGTAAACAGACAACCTACAGAATGGGAGATAAAATATTTGCAAACTATGCATCCAACAAAGGGCTAATATCCAGATTCTATAAGGAATTTAATGCAACAAGAGTAAAACAAGTAACTGCATTAAAAAGTGAGCAAGGGACATGAACAAACACTTCTGAAAAGAAGATATACAAGGGGCCAAGAAACACATGAAAAAATGCTCAACATCGCTAGTCATTGGAGAAATGCAAATCAAAATCATAATGAGATACCCTCTCACACTGGTCAGAATGGCTATTATTAAAAAGTTAAAACAACCAGATGGCAAGGATAAAGAGAAAAGGGGATGCTTATACACTGTTGGTGGGAATGTAAATTAGCTCAGCCACTACTGCAAGCAGTTTGGAGATTTTGCAAAGAACTGAAAATGTAACTACAATTCAACCCAGCAATCCCGTGATTGGGTATATACACAAAGGACAGTAAATCATTCTACCAAAAGGACATCACAGCGCTATTCAACATAGCAAAGACATGGCATCAACCCAGGTGCCTATGAATGGTGGATTGCATAAAGAAAATGTGGTACATACACATTATGGAATACTATGCAGCCATAAAAGGAACAAAATTATATCTTTTGCAGTCACTTGGATGCAGCTGGAGGCTATTAACCTAAGCAAATTAATGCAGAAACAGCCAAATATTGCATGTTCTTACTGATAAGTGGGAGCTAAACCTTGGGTAGACATGGACACACAGATGGGAATAATAAACACTGGGGACTCCAGGAAGAGGCAGGGATGGACGGGGACAAGGTCTGAAAAAACTTCCTATTGGATACTTATGTTCACAATCTGGGTGATGGGATCAGTAGAAGCCAAAACCTCAGCATTATGCAATATACCCTTGTAACAAATCTGCACATGTACCCCTGAATCTAAAATTAAAGTATAAATTTTAAAAATAATAAATTAATGGCTTAACACTAAAACACAAACTAATCTGAACTATTCTAATGATTGACAGTAAAAGCATTACTGAAAACAAAAGGACACTTATTGCCATCTAATTCAAGTGCTTCTGATCCAGCTGCTATGCCTCCTTTTGTGTATCTCAGACAGAGACCAAAACCAGAGAAACATGGGCTTAGAGTCTGATTTAGCCTACAGTTGAGAAGAAAAGCTAGAATTTGGGACAAAGAACTAAGAAGACATGCCATGCAGGAATTTTTAGGACGTTCCAAGAGCTGTAATCCAAAGAGTTTGCAGCTAGGAAGCTGCCACTAGTTCACCTGCTGGTGGACACTGGCCCTACCCACTACCCACTAGACTCTGCACTGTTAGCCCTGTGAATAATTTCTTTTCTTTTCTTTTCTTTTCTTTTCTTTTTTTACTTTGAGATGGAGTCTTGCTCTGTCACCCAGGCTGGAGTACAGTGGTGCGGTCTCGGCTCACTGCAAACTCCACCTCCTGGGTTCAAGCAATTCTCTGCCTCAGCCTCCCAAGTAGCTGGGATTACAGGCAACCGCCACCACGCCTGGCTAATTTTTGCATTTTTAGTAGAGATGGGGTTTCACCATCTTGGCCAGGCTGGTTTTGAACTCCTGACCTTGTGATCCACCCACCTCAGGCTCCCAAAGTGCTGGGATTACAGGCGTGACCCACCGCGCTGGGCCAGTGAATAATTTCTTAATGATGTCTTGATCTTTGCATTATTGCTCAGGAGTTAAAGCTGCAAGTGGCAGCATCTGATTGGCTGAGCTCAGCCCCCAAGCTCCTCATGCTGACTCCTCAGGGATGGAGAAATGCGTACCCTCCCCTTGAAATTCTGTAGTGAGAGGGAGGCCTTTTCTCACCAAGATTTATGCAATGGAAGACTCACCCAACAGAGAAGTAAAGTTTGGATGCTCAGTAGCCAAGGGAACTAACAAACATCCACCATAGTGAAATATGAAATTGAAACATCAGAAGCTAAAACCCAAAATGCCTAGAACTGCTTTTCAGGTTGAAATGGTCTAGGAAATTTAGGGACACTTCACTGATTTAGATAGGAACAATTTCAAATTTATTTACATTTCAACTGAGCAGGGCAGGACTGAGAAATACTTTATGGGGGGTACTTCCATGAAAAAAAGTCACGTTTCACATAAGGAGCCTAGGAAAAGCAGAAGCAACTCTGAGGACTCAGGAGCTGGCTGGGAGAGCATCCAGGCAGCTGTGCACATGGGCACAGTATAGTCAGGACTCTGGGTCCACCTGCTGGTGCAGTTTTTCTTCAACTTTTCTTTCACTGCAGTTCACTGTGGATGGCCCCCATTTCCCAGCAGTGTGGCAATGAGCAAAAATGGGCCCAGATACAAAGCCTAATGTGAGTTCCCTGCATGACAGTGGAAGAGGGGGTGATTAATCAAGAAGACAGTTCTTCATGGGTCAGGATGGGAACCTGGCAGCTCCGGGAGTGCTTTTCCTTTAGGGACACACAAAACACTTCAGCACTGAGGAACAGAATTTCTGTGATTCTGAGACTGGATGCACAATTGACACCAGGGCTCTTAGGGGTCTCCACCTCATCCTTAGGGCCAAGACAGCAGACAGACACCTGCTAAAGCTGTGGCCCTGTGAAGCTCTTCTTGGCCCATGTGTCATTCTTCCTCCCTCTTTCCCACAACCCTCTTCTATGGACTATGTCAGCAGAGAGGCTGCCTGGGCAGCTCTGCTGTCCTTGCTGTGTCTCTCACGGCCTTTGACCACAGCTTCTCTCTTGCCCAACACTTGTACGTACCACCTGATTGGCTGCATTTAATCACTGCTTCCTAGGTTTCTCATGCTTTCCTTCTCCAGTTTAAAAGTCCAGCACTTTTTTCTACCTGCCCCTTTTGGTTTCATGTTAGGGTTTCCTGTGGCTGTGCCCCACAACTCAGAGATGTATCCCAGGATGATGTCAAACAAGTTGAGGTTATTGCTTGGAGATTGACTTACTGATAAACAATGTCAGTATATGTCTTTGGGGTTGCTACACACAGATGTCCTTGGCTGTCAGTATCATGGAATCTCTTATCATGGCAATGATGCTATGGGCAAGGCCCTTGGATCTCACCACCTTTATTCAAGAGACAAGCTGAACCCAACCAACTTTCTTAGAAATATAATTTAGCAGTGTTTTTTTTTCATTAGGTTTAATTAAATTCAGTAAAATGTATGTATCTTAAGTGTAAAGCTCAGAGAATTTTTATGGACATGTGTCCCCATATAATCATCCCCCAGATCCAGGTATACACACGTAAATGAAGTCTGACAGCATGAGTCAATTAGAGCTAATTTCTACATTCAGGGGGAAAACACCTAAGACAGTGATTCTCAAACTTTCATGTGCTTCTGGATCACCTAGAGGGCTTATTGAAATACAGATTGCTATTCTCAGGTAATATTAATGCTGCTTGTTCAGGGACCACACTTAGGGAGTCCCAGGGCTCAGGACTGCTAGGAAGCGCTAAACTGTCTCCAATTCATAGACATGCAAAGAAGGAAACCCCATTAGCAAAATAATTTTATTTATTAATTTTTCTTTTTAAAATATGCAATGTGTCATGCATTTGTGTCTCATCCTTCCATAGGGGCCATGCTAATCTTCTTTGTATTGTTCCAATTTTTTAGTATATGTGCTGCCCAAGGGAACACAATTTTAGTAAAAATGAATTGGCCATATACTTAACCGAGGATCTTTAAATGCTAGCCTTCTATTTTCTGACCCAGAATTTTCTGAGTGGGTCTTGGTTGCCAGCAAAGGAGTCCACAAAGTTATAAGCATAGACTGCATCAGAACAATGCCCTTTTGAGACTACTTTCCAATGAATTAATCAGTGCTGAGTACTTGAAGAGCTTGAAAGGATCAATATGCTTTTAAAGTCCGGAAGACTCATCATACCCTTTTTACAGTCAGAGCAGGGGTATTGGTAAATTGCTCTGAGATCCTCAGAGGGAGATTAACCAGCCAGCACTTATTGTTAGGGCATTTAAAGCATTTTATTTTAAGTAATACATTTAATAAATGTAAAACTAGCCACCTAAAACATGTACTTTTTTGTTTTATATTCATTCTGTGAACATAGAAAGCTTCATAATTTTCCAGATTTTCCTACCATGATCATATATTGCTCTTATAATCAGAAAAAACAAACCCCAAAACAAACAAAAAAAATAATCCAGGGCAACTCACCCCTCTTGCTGCCTCTATTTAGTTAAACAAGGTGTATTTAATTAAGATTTTCTATATTACAAGATATTTAATCTTTTTTTTTTTGAGATGGAGTCTCGCTCTGTCACCCAGGCTGGAGTGCAATGGCATGATCTCAGCTCACTGCAACCTCCTCCCAGGTTCAAGCGATTCTCCTGCCTCAGCCTCCCGAGTAGCTGAGATTATAGGTGCCTGCCACCACACCCGGCTAATTTTTGTGTTTTTAGAGACGGGGTTTCACCATGTTGGCCAGGCTGGTCTTGAACTCCTGACCTCAGGTGATCTTTGCACCTTGGCCTCTCAAAATGTTGGGATTATGGGCATAAGCCACTGCGCACAGCCTGATATTTACTTTTTTTTCCCTACAAACACACATGTATATCAAAGATTTCATGGGCTGTTTTTCACTACTATTTAAATCTACCACGTACAAGAAATAGATTTTTTGAACAATAGCCTTTTAATGTATCTTCTTATATGTATATTTTTTCTTTTTAAAAAAGTAGCATTAGAGGTGGGGCAGCTTTTGAGAACAAAGTTCTTTTTTTAAAGAAAAAGTAAGCCATTTTCACTGTGGAGTAAATAAACAGAGGAATTCGGATCCGCCTGATTTAATTCCTTTGTGTTTACTTAGTGTGGGCTCATCTAGCCAGTGGTTGTTCTGTGAGCAAATAGTCTGGCAACACTTTCTTTAGAAAGAAAATGCGCTTGCAGGCGGATTTGCACCATCTACTCTGTTTCCTATGCCTCCAAGGCTGACAGCAAGTGACCAAAATGAAAAACTATGACCCAGTGGTTTCACAAGTCTTCATCTTACTCAGGGGCAGGACCACGGCTTCTTCCACGTCCTTCCATGGCTATGGCCACAGGCATCAGCAATACGGAAAGTAGACTCAACTTTGACCACATGGGCACAATCCTGAATGTGAGACCAGTTGGGAACAATCTGTCCTGGGAAGCAGTCATGCCTCTTTCCACTCCCATGGAACTTTAGAGCAAAAGCCAACAGGCAGCTGCTTCTACTTTTTAAAAAGTGCAATTCATCGGTCTAGTGTTTGGTTATCCTCCTTTAAAGCTAAACAAAAATCTCAAAAAAAGAGTCATGTGTTTTTAGAATAGGAAATGAAACAGAGCATTCCTGAATGATCCACCTATCTCCCATTTAGAATTCCTTGTTCATGTGTCCCTGAAATGACATTTACCTGGCTCCTCTTGGGGCCAGTGGACTGTGGCCCTCCAGGCAGCTGCCGCTGGGAAAGAGCATGTCTCCCACTGGGCTGGAGTCTGCACCAGGCCTTTCCTCCCAGGGCTTCAGGAGCAAGTCAGGTGAAGTCCCATCCCTCTTCTACAGGACAGTACTTCTGGTATCCGAAGACTGTTATTTCATCTGCTTTGCATCTTGTGTTATTTCAGAACAAGCCTTTTAAAGGCTCTCAACTGTTCTTCAGATTACATGGTTGTCTCTCTTCTCATCCTCCTCCAGGGCTTTCCAGCCCATCAAAGTGCTGAGTACATACTCTATTTTGATGGGTGCTGAGGAGAGAACTCAAAAATTACAATCTTCCATAATTAAGACACACTACTTCTAGCAATGGAGTCTCATCTTTGAAAGTTTTATGATAGCCTTGCCATTTTACCAGCTCCAAATGAACTTGACATCAGCTAATCTCATGTCAACTTCCTAACTCAGGGTCTTTTAAATTTTTTTTTATTTTTTCATATTTTCTTTTTTCAAAGCAAGATATGGAGTGGGAAGACTTGGAGTCCTTAATCCATGAACTTCCGTTAAACTGTCTAATGTCCAGGTATTTGAGCCTGAATATAGACTTTATATTTGCCTGGTTAAATGGTGAAGAAAAAAACTGCTTCTCAGGGAAGTTAGGCATTTCATGTAGTAACTGAGTAACTGAGGTTTTAGCATATCATTCATTGATAGCATATCAACACCTTTTCCATCTCAACTCTATCATTCAAAAATTATTAGCATGGGCCAGGCACGGTGGCTCATGTCTGTAATCCCAGCACTTTGGGAGGCCGAGGCAGGCAGATCACCTAAGATCTGGAGTTCGAGACCAGCCTGACCAACATGGAGAAACCCCGTCTCCACTAAAAGTACAAAATTAGCCTGGCGTGGTGGCACATGCCTATAATCCCAGCTACTCTGGAGGCTGAGGCGGGAGAATCGCTTGAACCCGGGAGGCAGAGGTTGTGGTGAGCCAAGATTGTGCCATTGCACTCCAGCCTGGGCAGCAAGAGTGAAACTCTGTCTCAAAAAAAAAAAAAAATTATTAGCATGAAAATAAAACAAAAATCAAAAAATACTTGCATGTGTCAGGCATTGTTTAAGTGCTTTTTGTAAATTAACTTATGTAATCCTCTTAACAACTTTATGAGACAGGTCTTATTATCATCAATATTTTAAGATTGAAGAAGCTGAGACACACAGAAGTTAATTACATGCCCAGAGTCACACAGGTAATATAATAAATGAAAGAGCTAAGATTCAAACCCAGCAGTCTGACTCCAGAAGAGGTGTTCTTAAGCACTATGCCTCTCAAAGCAACCCTTCCAGTTTTTTGTCATCTATAGATTCGGTTAAAGTGTCTTTTATTTTATTTTATTTTATTTATTTATTTATTTATTTATTTATTTATTTATTTATTTATTTATTTGAGACAGGGCCTCGCTCTGTAGCCCAGGCTGCAGTGCAGTGGCATGATCTCTACTCACTGCACTCTCAACCTCCTGGGCTCAAGCAATCCTCCCACCTCAGCTTCCTGAGTAGCTGGGACCACAGATGCACGCCACCATGCCCCCAGCAAATGTTTAAAGTGTTTGTAGAGATGGGGCTTCACTGTGTTGCCCAAGCTGGTTTCAAACTCCTGGGCTTGAGCGATCTGCCTGCCTCAGCATCCCAAAGTGCTGGGATTAAAGGTGTGAGCCATTATGCCCAGCCTAAAATGTCTCTTATTTTTAAGAGGATACTAGTTTATTTATTCAGTACTTGCTGATTCCCAGGCCTTATGCTTGGCACTGGGTACCTGACACACAGAACAGATGTGGGGAAGACTGGGCACAGGGTGATTTCAGTTGTGACTGACAGAAACATGACTCAAACTAGAGTAAGCCAAAAAGTGGAGTTATTGGCTCATATGTCCAAATTATAAGAGGAATAGATTTTGGTTTAGAGGCAATGGAATCTAGAGATAAAGATGCTGCAGTAAGGGGGATGGGTGAAATTTGTTACCAGTACAAGATGAGGAAAAGCCTGTTTTTCATAAAATCAGCTAAACAGCCAGGCTCACCACGAGCAAGAACCAGGGCAGCTTTAGGGATCCAAGGAGCATGAGATTCACTCAAGCCATCTTTGCTAGACTGAAACAACACTAATAATTTTTTTTCTCTCCTTGTGTTCTTTCACTCAAGATTAATAAGGTACCTCTGCACACTAGTAGAATGGCTAAAATTAAAATGACTGACCATACCAAGTGTTGATGAGCATGTGGAGGAACAGGAGCTCTCATACACCATTGGTAGAAATGTAAAATAGCACAACTTTTTTCAAAACAGTTTAGTTGTTTCTTAAGAAGTTAGACATGCATTTATTGTCTGACCCAACCATTCTACTACTAGGTATTTATGTAAGAGAAATGGAAACATATGTGCATAGTAAGACTTGAATATGAATGTTCATAGTACTTTGTTCATGATAGCCCCAAACTGGAAACAATCCAAATACCCATCAGAAAGTGAATGGATAAACTAGTATATCTATGCGATAAATTACTACTCAGCAATAAAAAGGCGTGAAGTACTGACGTACACAATGACGTGCATGAATGTCAAAATAATTATGCTGAATGAAAGAAGCCAGACCAAAAAGATTGCATACTATATGATTTCATGTATATCAAATTCTTAAAAATGCAAACTAATCTGTAGTGACAGAAAGGAGATCAGTGGTTTTCTGGGGCTGGGGAGTGCTGGAGGAAAAAATTACAAATGGACACAAAGAATACTTTCTGGGGCCGGGCGCGGTGGCTCACGCCTGTAATCCCAGCATTTTGGGAGGCCAAGGTGGGTGGATCACTTAAGGTCAGGAGTTCAAGACCAGCCTGGCCAACATGGTGAAACTCCGTCTCTACTAAAAGTACAAAAATTAGCCAAGCATGCTGGCATGTGCCTGTAGTCCCAGCTACTTGGGAGGCTGAGGCATGAGAATCACTGGAACCCAGGAGGCAGAGGTTGCAGTGAGCTGAGATCGTGCCATTGCACTCCAGCCTGGGCAACAGAGCGAGACTCCATCTCAAAAAAAAAAAAAAAAAGAAACCTTTTTGGGGTGATGAATATGTTTATTACCTTGATTGTGGTGATGGTTTCACAGGTATACACATATGTCTAAATGTATCAAATTCTACACTTAAAATATGCATAGTCAACCAGGTGTCAATTATATCTCAAAAAAGCTGCTAAAAAGATTTTTAATATGCTGTTTAAAATGTTTTCTACAGTCTCCATTACAGAATTGGAAAAGAGATGACTATCCCTCTCCTCTTTCAGTCACTGCCCAGTCCTAAGATAATACTTTCTTGGAAATCATATTATCGTGTGCTCACGTGCAGTGTCCACTTCATGGTTTACATTATACAGAAATAGTTTGCTTTTCTATTGAAATAATTTTTAAATGTGTGCTAATTTCTTAATGAGCCTTTGGTAAATTAGTCTTTGAAGGTGTTGACTTTGGTGGATTTTAAATGCCTTTGGGGAATACAATATTTGATTAATGGTTTCATACAGCCCAACGCATTTTTACATGGGAAACTGGTAAATCAGTAAATTCACTAGATCTTTTATGTTTGTAAAGGATTTTTACATTTGTAGGAACATTAAAAATCATTAGGAAACATTAGAAATCATCTACTTCAACTGTGACATTTTGGCTACAGTTATTTGACTAGGTTTTTTTTTAAAATTTATGATATAATGAACTTTAAAATGATTTTGTTGGGCAATGACACACCCTCTAGAAATAAATAATGATAACAATCTTGTCAGATCGTAAAATTTGTTTGAATGGTTTCTGCTTCTACAATCTCTGATTTATTCAGTGTACAGACCCTCCTTTTTCACAGGTAAAAAAGGATGGGAAAGATATGGTTGTCACTTGCCTGATGGTGCCTTTCTGAAGTCAGCTGGGTTTTCCTTTTCTTTTCTTTCTTTCTCTCTTTAACTTCTTTTCTTTTCAACATGGGAAACTTTACGTTTAAAACTTTCTGAGTGATTTTTAAAAATATTTAATTGACAAAGATTTTATATATTCAAAGTGTACAATGTGATGACTTGTTATACATATGCATTGTGTAAGGATTGCCAAAATCAAATTAATTAACATATCCACGACCACCCATGCTGTACCTTAGATAACCAAAACTTTTTCATCTTATAACTGAACATTTGTACCCTTTGACCAACAGCTATTTCTTCACCAAGTTCTGGACAAGGATTTTGTAAACATGGTGGCCTCGGGGAGGCTCCCATATCCTTTTTGTATTGATGAGCCATTATGTAGAGTAATCATGTTGGTATGATCCTAGCCTTTGGTCTGTTTTTTAATTGGTAAGGAACAACAACAAACATATAACCATGATAAATTTCCAACAATCAGATAAACATTATTTAAATAGCCATACTTGTCAAAAGTATTTTAAACAATCTAAAAATTAAGACATCTGGTTCATTTCAATAGCAATTTGGGCACATGTTCAATTTATTTTTTCTATCACTTTTTGGGACAACTGGCTAACCTTTTGCAATAAAATACAATATAAAATAATGTGAGAGTTCTAAAGCATACCTAACACAAAAATTTATTTTAGATACATGGAAAGTTTAAAAACCATAAAAGTACTAGAATAAAATATATGAATGTGGATTATATTCTTTTATGGCAAAGACTCAAGACATATCCCATATTCCCTGTGAGAAAAGCTCTTTCTGTACATGCCCCCCTCAAGATAAGCCCCTTGTATCTTGTGACTTCCATACTCCCTGGCCACAGCTCATTTGTTGGGAGATGGGTGGAGACAGGAACTTGACCTCTGGACGAGCCAATCTACTAGATGAACTGTGTGAATCAGCTTCTGTTTCCCACAAATTGAAATTGGGGCACAGAGATACTAGTCCCCTTGTCAGTGGTTTTGGAACTGAGGTGGCTACATCAGAGTGATGTGTATGGATAAACAACTTATCAAAGAGGAGGAAAGGAGAATGAAGCAGTTGCTTAGAGAGAAGCAGAGAGGAGAGAGAAGGCAAGCTTAGAGAAATGGATAAAGATGTTTTGATTCTGGACAAGGTTTCAGTTCCTGGTTCCCAATATCTCATGAAGCCTGGCTAAATTTTCTACGTCTGGGTTCCAGTTCAAATCCCCTGTATTATAATTAATTTCCCTTTAATTAACCCTGCTTCTATTTCTTGCAAACAAAAAAGCCTAGACTGAAGCAGTAATCTTGGCAAAATACCAAGTATGATATTACATATAGAACCCCTAAAAAAATGTTTTTTAAAAATCTGTTCTCATAAAAATGAAACGTGTCTTTATCTAAAAAGAATCATAAGCAGCATTAAACTGAAATAACAACTGGGGACAGAGAACTATACATATATGAAAAAGAGCTACATTTTTAATATCATTGAAAATTCATACAAAAAGGTAAATATTCTAATAGAAAAATCACCCAATGTCTTAGATAGGCCATTCCCAATAGAAGAAATACAAACAACCAATTTATATGTAAAATGTTTGGATGCAAAATAAACAATAAAGAAATACTAGTTTTGGTCAAGCAGATAGACAAAGTCTTCTACCTGCTCTCCTACTTCTAATATTTTTAAAAATGTATTTTTAAAATATCAAATGCTTCAGGAATTTGCATGTCATTCTTGCACAGGATCGTGCTAATTTTCTCTATATAGCTCCAATTTTAGTGTATGCACTGGCAGAGCCAGCACATCCTACTTCCAATTTTACTTTCACTATACAGCCATGTGCTGCAAAACAATGTTTCAATCAATGACAGGCCACATACACTACAGTGGTCCTGTAAGATTATAATACTGTATTTTTACTGTACCTTTTCTGTGTTTAAATACACAAACACCATTGTGTTACAATTGCCTACAGTATTCAGTCCAATAACATGCTGTACAGGTTTGTAGCCTAGGAGCAATAGGCCATATCATATAGTCTAGGTGTGTAGTAGGTCACACCATCTAAGTTTGTCTAAGTTCACTCTATGATGGTCACACAATGATGAAATCACCTAATGATGCATTTCTGAGAATAGTACCCAATCATTAAGTGATGCAAGGCTGTAGTCTTTTCTTTTCTTTTTCTTTCTTTGTTTTTGAGACAGAGTCTCCCTCTGTTGCCCAGACTAGAGTGCAGTGCCGCCATCTCAGTCATTGCAACCTCTGCCTCTCAGGTTCAAGCGATTCTCATGCTTCAGCCTCCAGAGTATCTGGGACTACAGGCACGCACCACCATGCCCAGCTAATTTTTGTATTTTTAGTAGAGACAGGTTTTCGCCATGTTGGCCAGGCTGGTGTCGAACTCCTGACCTCAAGTGATCCACCCACCTCGGCCTCCCAAAGTGCTAGGATTACAGGTGTGAACCATTGCGCCTGCCTGTAATCTTCTCTTAATGCCAGGGTGCGCCCTTCAAATCATAAATGGGAACAATTTACTCTTCTGCTGAAATCTCTCCAGTGGCTCTCCATCTCACCAAGAGAAAGCCACCATCCTCAGGACGATGTGGCAGCCCTCATTACCTCACTAACCTCATCCCCCACTCTCCCACTTGCTCCCTTTGCCCTTGCCTCTTGCATACTGCCTTGTTGCTATTGCTTGAACATAACAGGCTTACTCCAGTCTCCAAAACTTGGTCCTGGCTGTTTTCTCTGCCCCAGATGCTCTTCCCCTCGAACCCCCCTCCACCCCTACCAGTATGTCTACACCTTTTTCCTTTACCTTCTTCCAATCTTAGCTGAAAAGCCATCTTCTCAGAGAGGGCATCCCTGACCCCAGCACTTAACATGGATGCCCCTCACCTCCTGCACTGCCTGTTGCCTCCTGTGTCATGTGTCTCCATGACATTTGCCACCTTCTAGTGTACAATACCACTTACTTATCTTGTTTATTGTCTATCTCTTCACACCTAGAATGGAAGCTCCATTGTGGTAAGGATTTATCCCCAGCTCCTAGTACATAGCCAGGCACATAGTGGACACTCAGTAAACATTTATTGAATGAAAAAGTGAAAAAAGGATAATATCAGAGTTGGACAGAGTCTAAGAAAAGGTTACTTTGGCATACTATTAATGAGAATGTAAGTTGGTGCAATATTTCTGAAGAATAATGTGGCAATGGGGATTAAAATCTTAAAAATGTATCGTTCTTGTGTAACATCAGTTACTTTGAGAAATTTATCATAACCAAATAATATGTTAGTTAGAGCCCTTTTGGTTGCAAATAACAGGAAGCCACTTGTGCTAACTTAAGTACTAATGATGGAGTGTTATTTATGTATTTATTTATTTTTTGGGACGGAGTTTAGCTCTTGTTGCCCAGGCTGGAGTGCAATGGAGTGATCTCGACTCACTGCAACCTCCACCTCCCGGGTTCAAGCTATTCTTTTGCCTCAGCCTCCTGAGTTTCTGGGATTACAGGCATGCACCACCACACCTGGATAATTTTGTATTTTTAGCAGAGATGGGGTTTCTCCATGTTGGTCAGGCTGGTCTCAAACTCCCGACCTCAGGTGATCTGCCTGCCTCAGCTTCCCAAAGTGCTGGGATCACAGGTGTGAGCCACCACACCCAGCCAGAGTGATTTATTATGATACATTACATGCCATATTACAGAGGAAGAAAGAAAGAATGCATTACGTGGGACATTTAGACAGCTCTGCCAAACCCACTGGCTTAAGTTAGTCTTCCCAGGAAACAGATGGAGACAGAAAGTTTTCTGGGCAGTGCTCTTTGAATCAATACCTGTAACAGAGTGAAGGAAGCAGGACTGAGCAAAGGGCAAAGTTTAACTGAGATGCCAGTGCAACCCATGCTACAGTTAATTCCACGGTGAGCTCTGGCATTGTTCCCTTTTGAGGCAAGGGACTCAGACCTTTATATCGACATATTAACCAATAATTACTTGTAGGATAATCCTGGAAAGGTGTGCAGCCTTGGTCCAAACAACTGCCTTAGTACAAGGGCAAATCCTGGGAACTGACTCAGCTTTGAGCCATCAGTAACCGACTCTCCTGGCATCTGGGGCAATGGATACCTTGGTCCTGATGGGGAGGATCTGTGAAGCAGCATACTGTAGCATCTGCTCTACCAGGGAAACTAAAGGAAGTTTAGTTTTCTCCAGGCCTTAGGATAATTGGAACCAGACACTTGGATGCTGCCAGGGCTCTCTCTTGTCTCTTTCTTTCTATGCATCTCTCTCACTCTGGACTGTTTTCCCAGTTTCTTATTTCACAAGGTCAAAAATTATTTCCAGCAGCTTCATCCTCAGAGAGAGGGTAACTCTGAATGGTCCAGTTTGGGTCACTGTCAATCCATGGACCTAACCAAACAACTATAGTAGAGGGTAATGTTGTTACTTAGTACTAATATGGTGGCACCTGCTGTAACCATTTGTATTCAAAGAAGTAGAGAAAGGGGGCAAACCCATACTTGCATGTGCCACATCTATAGAGTCAGGAAAAAAAATCTCAAAGAATATAAATTAAAGTGTTAACAGTAGTTACTTTTTGGTAGTAGAATTGACAATAGTTTCTTTTTCCTCTTTTTCATTTTGTATACCTTTTTTGTCATTGTTATATGTCTAATAATATTTTAGTAATTGCATATAGTTTTAAAAAAGAAAAAGTAGATACCTGTTTCTGTCTTCTGCATAAAAGATCCACTAGTTATAGGCTGTAGGAAGAATATTCATATCAAGTATGATGTTCTGGGAACTGGTGTGAAAAAAAAATCTGGCTTAACTTTGCAAAGCTTATTTCATCAAATTGCAAACAAACTAAACAGGGGTGATTTTTAAAGAAAATATTTAATTGGCTCATGGTTCTGCAGGCTGTACAAGCATGCCTCCAGCATCTGCTCCTGGTGAGGGCCTCAGGAAGCTCGCAATCATGGCAGAAGGTGAAAAGGGAGCAAGCATGTCACATGGTGAGAACGAGAGCAAGAGAGAGAGGAGGGGGAGGTCCCAGACTCTTCTAAACAACCAGATCTTACATGAACTGAGCAAGAACTTGCTTATCACCAATGGATGGTACTAAACCATTAATGAGGGACCCACCTCCATGATCTAGTCATCTCCCACCAGCTCCCACCATCTCCAACATTGGGAATCACATTTCAACGTGAGATTTGGAGGAGACAAACATCCAAACCATATTATTCTGCCCCTAACTCCCCGAATCTCATGCACTTCTCACATTTTAATACAACCATGCCTTCCCAATAGTCCCCCAAAGTCTTAACTTGTCCATTATTGACTCAAAAGCCTCAGGTCCAAAGTCCAAAGTCTTATCTGGAGATGAGTTTCTTCCACGTATAAGCCTGTAAGATAAACAAGTTACTTACTCCCAAGATACAATGGTAGTACAGGCGATGGGTAAATATTCCCATTCTAAAAGGGAGAAATTGACCAAAAGAAAGGAGCAATAGGCCCCACACGTCTGAAACCCAGCAGGGCAAACATTAAATCTTAAAGCTACAAAACAGTCTCTTTTAACTCCATGTCCCACATCTTACTGTGAGGGGTGGACTCTCAAGGCCTTGGGCAGCTCCACCCCTGTGGCTTTGCAGGGTACAGCTCCTGTGTATGCTCTCATGGGTCGGAGCTTGGTGCCTATGGCCTTTCCACACTGAGGCTGCAAACTGCTGGTGCCTCTACCATTCTTGGGTCTGGAAGGCAGCTGTCCCTTTCCCACAGCTCCACTAGGCAGTGCCTTGGTGAGGACTCTGTGTGGCGGTTCTAACCCTACATTTCTTTCAGCAGTGCCGTAATAGAGTTTATCTATGGGTAATCTGTCCTGCAGCAGGCTTCTGCCTGGGCACCTAGGGTTTTCCCGTACCTCCTCTGAAATCTAGGCAGAAGTTGCCAAGCCTTCTTGCTTGCATTCTATGTGCCTGCAGGCTTAACACATGGAAGCCACCAAGGGCTTATGACTTATGCTTTCCAGAGTGGCAGCCCAAGCAGTATCTTGTGCCCTTTCAGCCTTGGGTGTAGCTGGAGCAGCCTGGATGCAGGAAGCAGTATCATGAGGCTGCACAGGGCAGCAACACCCAGGCCTGGTCCCAAAACCATTCTTTCCCTGTAGGTCTCTGGGCCTGTGATGGGAGAGGCTGCATCAAAGATTTCTGAAATGACTTCGCATCTAGTCATGCTCCCTTTTAGTCATGCTAATCTCTCTAGCAAGTGGTTGTTATCCAGACCACTTGGATTCTTTCTCTACCTCAGGACCAGGCTGCAAATTTTCCAAACTTTTATGCTCTGCTTCCCTTTTAAATATGAATTCCAACTTTAAGTCGTTCCTTTGCTCCTGCATCTGATTTAGGGTGTTAGAAGCAGGCATGTCACTTTTTGAATGCTTTGCTGCCTAGAAATTTCTTCTGCCAGATACTGTAGGTAATCACTCTTGAGTTTAAACTTCCACAAAGCCCCAGGACATGGACACAATGAAGTCAAGTTCTTTACTAGGGAGTAACAAGGGTGATCTTTCCTCCAGTTCCCAATAAGTTTCTCATTGCCATCTGAGACCTTATCAAGCTGGCCTTCATCATCCATATTTCTATCAGCATTTTGATCACAACCATTTAGCTAGTCTGCAAGAAGTTCCAGACTTCCCCTCATCTTCCTATCTTTTTCTGAGCCCTCCGAACTCTTCCAGACTCTGTTACCCAGTTCCAAAGCTGCTTCCACATCATCAGATATCTTTTCAGCAAAGCCCCACTACTTATCAATTTTATTAGCCCATTGTTGCATTGCTATAAAGAAATACCTGGAGCTGGGTAGTTTGTAAAGAAAACAGGTTTAACTGGTTTACAGTTCTGCAAGCTATACAAGCATGGCTTCAGCATCTGCTCCTGGTGAGGGCCTCAGGAAGTTTCCAATCATGGTAGAAGGCAAAGGGGGAGCAAGCATGGTGAGAGCAGGAGCAAGAGAGAAAAGGGTGAGGTCCCAGACTCTTTTAGACAACCAGATCTCATGTAAACTAACTGAGTGAGAACTCACTTATCACTAAGGGGATGGTGCCAAACCATTCATAAAGGATCTGCCCTCATGATCCATTCACCTTTCACTAGGCCCACTTCCAACACTGGAGATCACATTTCAACCTGAGATTTGGAGGGGACAAAACATCCAAACTGTATCACCTTCTTACATCCTGTTGCTCCTTAATCCTCTATAGTGTGACCATGCAATAAATACAAACTTGAAACAAAACCATCCATTGCATTTGCCAAAATGTAGGCTGAAACCAGGCAGTGTAAACCATTGACAAGGATGTCTTCAATATCCTAGCACGCTACCCGCTGGGAGGTCCAGCAAAGCAGTGGCCTATTTGAAATCGCTCTGTTAGCTTTTATATTTATATTAACATATTCATCCATTCATTTAACTGATGTTGGTGAGTACCTATATGCTGGGAAATGTAAAGAAAAACAACAGAACCCTACTCTGAATGAGCTAAGGATCCAGTAGATAGAATGGTAGAATATGTATGTGAGTGTGTGTGTACAAAATATATATTTGTATTTGCATATATACTCAAATAGTTATAATAAAATGTATGAAATATTAAATGCATTAAGATCCATACTTGAATAGTTCTCTGAGTGTTAAAAAAGGGATGAGTTTCTTCTGGGTGGGTTGGCTTCATGGAGAACTTCAGTTTAAATGATTGTTTTGAGATTTCAGCTGAACAATATCATTTATCTATCTATCTATCATCTATCTATCTATCTATCTATCTATCTATCTATCTATCTATCTATCTATCTATCTATAGTTGTTGCTGTTGTTATTCATTTTGTTTTAACCAAGCATCTGGATTAACATATCCCCCATACCAGTGGGATGCACAGGCTTTAAAAAAAGGGGGGACCCTAAAGAACTAGTATTAAATGTTTTTGATTAAATAAAACTCTCACAAGTTTCAGGGAGGGAAAAGAAGGGTGGAGTTTTAAGGCCCTGAGGGTCTGGGAGAGTAGGAAGGACTGTGGAATGAGGCTGTCAAGGCTGATTCCCTTATGCTAAGAAATGCCTGGGTCTGAGACTGATTACCCTAAGACAAGCAAACACCAGCTCTTCCCTAAGGAGACTGTCCTGTATTAAAAAATATAAGCTGGAGAAATGAATTAGCTGCTCCATTAAGTAATGGGATATAAATGTATGTTGGATGGTAGAAAGCCTAATGTTTCCCATTATAGTTGGAAAGGAGGCTGAGCTTCAATGTGGAGGGAAAAACTTAATCTAATGCACTGAGCACAGAAAAGGGGTGGAGAACACAGAGGTGTGGCCACGCTGATTGAAGACCGGACATGAGAAGCTTTTTCTCATTCTGGATGTTTTCTTCTTTGGGTTGAAACCAGTACTTTACTTCACCCGTCTCTAGAGGTTATCTTTCTCCAATTTGCATTGTTCCTCAGAAGAAACACAGGAAACACAGGAAGACATTCCCTAAGACAGCTGGCTTCCCCTCACAGCTAAGAGGTACCAGGCACTTAAAACACTTTTAAAGCCAAAGAACCAGACTTCTTTCTGACCCAAGGTCAGAAAGAAAGGGGTATTAATGAAATCACTTATGGGTACAATAGAAACTCTACAGGAAACTCTTGGTTCTACCTTAGAGTGGAATTTTAAAATTTTACTTTTCAGTAAAATAAATTTCATCCTGTCACTCAACTGCTGAAGAACCTATTATCTTGTAATTCCTGGGCCAGCAATATCTGGGCATTCCGGTGACACTGATGATCCAATGACAGGGAGGTTCTCAGGACCCCCTTCCCTTCTTCCTTTCCCTCTCTACTCTCAGCCAGCCATCTCAGCAACTACCATTATCCAGAGAGATTTAAGGGCAAGAGTTGCAGGTTAACTCTCTCCCAGCAGTTTTTCAATTTAGATCTACTCCAATTATATAATGTTTTTTTCAGTTGGTCTATTCAAATTCTATGTAAAAATTTTCTGTCAAAGCTCTTTGCAGAATACTAAGTTCATAAGTGATATTTTATAAATACCTGTTATTTGCTTTATTACTTGGAGTTTATCTTTTTTATATCTAAACTTCTGGTAGTGACATGGTTTGACTGTGTCCCCACCCAAATCTCACCTTGAATAGTAATAATCCCCACATGTCAAGGGCAGGACCAAGTGGAGATAATTGTATCATGGGGGCGGTTTCCCCCATGCTGTTCTCATGATAGTGAGTGAGTTCTCATGAGAGCTGATCATTTTGTAAGGGGCATCCGCCTTCACTTGGCACTCATTTCTCTTTCCTACTGCCATGTGAAGAAGGACATGTTTGCTTCCCTTTCCACCATGATTGTAAGTTTCCTGAGGTCTCCCCAGCCCTGCAGAACTGAGTTAATTAAACCTCTTTTCTTTATAAATTACCCAGTTTTGGGTATTTCTTCATAACAGCATGAGAACAGACTAATACAGGTACATTATTATCATCAATGAATGTTTTGTCAAATGAAAATAAAGGCAGAATTTCTAAACTGGATTCTAATTGGAGCATCAACTCTAAACTCAATTTTTTATAACAAAATTTTTTTATGGTATTAGGCTAACTTTTACAATAAAGGATACTGAATGAGCAAACTATACGAATGTATATGAATATGCCAATGATAAAAAATCTGTGGCTAGATCCTTTCCTATAGAAAGGTGATGTGCAACGGAGTTCTGAGTTGAAAGTCCTGGATTCCAGGATCTACCTTATAAGGTTGCTGAGAGATTCAAATAAAAAAAATGTATGGAAAGCATTCCACACAATTCCTAACATTCACTTTAAGCTGGGGACAAAATTTATTGGAATTGCATCTGGGCCACATTTCGTACTATTTCACCCTCCCACATCAAATTTCTCAGCTTTTTTAGTAGTGTTGAATCAATATGGTGGCCAGAGAGAGACTAGAACTGGAGGCAGGAAGACCAGGAGGAAGATTCTTGGTTGCTGTGCCAGTTCCTGAATCCCCTTTACATAGGAGAATTTCGGTAATACTTGAAGGTTAAGGAAAGTAAACAGAAACCAGGGGTACCAATCTACATAATAAGAAATAGGGGCTGGAGAGAGGGGCAGGAAAGTCATATAGGCTGAGGTATAGGAGAGAATTTGTGGGGGTTGAGAGTGCTCTGCTCCAGAACACTCTGGAGTGTTCTGTGGGGTGTGGCAGAAAAGGAGGATGGAAATTTTAAGAAGAGTTTATATAGTATACACTATAATATTCCTTGTGAAATGCAAGTAAAGGCTACAATTCCCTTTAAATTCCTTTTGCCAGATGGACTCTTGCTTAGAATGCAAGAGACTAGGCCATTTGGGATCCTGGAATCTATTATCTTGTTATAAACTCTATAGCTGGTAGCCAATTATGAACATAATTAATACTTACCCATCCCTGTATAACAATTTATGTAAGTATGCTCCTATAAAGCTTACTGGTTCATCACATACAGGCAGATGTGGAATCCCATTTGAGGCTCAACTGGAAATCCTAAAACATATACAAAATAATGTTCCTGATGTTGAATAAATTATATTTTAACAGGTTTAACTTATTTTGAAACTGAAAAATATGACAAAACAAATGGTTGATTTAATGAAAAAAAAT
This sequence comes from Pan paniscus, assembly GCF_029289425.2. Taxonomy (NCBI): domain Eukaryota; kingdom Metazoa; phylum Chordata; class Mammalia; order Primates; family Hominidae; genus Pan; species Pan paniscus. The sequence continues at coordinate 77,678,636 of NC_073262.2, read as the reverse complement.
CCAACTGTTTGGATGGTATTGCATAGTAGAAAACACACTTCGTAAAATAATTGATTACAATTTTTATTTCCAAAAGGTTGTGTTGGTGATGCTGCCATGACTGTATATAGTCTGGGAAGCAAATACTTATGAGGTTAAAGGAGAAAGGCACTGCTCTGGCATTTCAAAAGAGATTGTTTCATAAGAAGAGGACCTGAAGCTGAGTGTGGTGTCCAGCTACTCAGGAGGCTGAAGCGGGAAGATCACTTGAGCCTAGGAGTTTGAGGCTGCAGTGAGCTATGATTGTGCCACTGCACTCCAGCCTGGGTGACAGAGTGAGACTCTGTCTCTGAAAAAATAAGTAAACAAAAGATAAATGAAAATATTTAAGGCTTTATAAGAAACTAGATTTTACTGAATACTGAGGAAGATAATCCACATGGAGCAAGGAAGAAAAGTATTTGTTGACTGTCCACTCTGTGCTTTTACTCTCAGACTGACCGTAGAAGCAGACATGTGCTAGTTGCCTGCCTAGTTACTTTTCCCTTCCTCTAGTTGTTGACTGGTATTTCTACAGGAAATTCACCTCAGCCATGAGGTTTGAGAAGATTATTCCCCTCAGGTTCAGGGTAACTCTTGATTGGCTTGCACTTCCCTCTTCCCCCTGGCCACAGTGATGAGTCATGGATGGGCACACAACCCAATTCAGGCCAATGAGAGAGAGAGAGAGGAAAAAGAGAGAGAGAGATTCCAAGATGTATGCACAACTCTCTTCCCTTGGATGGAGAGGTGGGACTATGTGATGTCTAGAAGCTGTGAAGCCATCCTGCTACCAAAAGGGGAGAGTCTGGAGATGCCATGAGTTGGGGTGCCCTGTGGTATATGATACAGTGACTAGAGAAATGAAGAAACTAAGTCCTTGGGGACATTCTTTGCACAGCTGGATCAGCCTCCCCTGAAACTCACCTTGACTCTGGTCTTTCCCATTACAGAGCAAATAAATTCTCTTTGTTCATTTAACTCAAAGCCAATTCGAGTTAAATTTTCCATCAGTTGCAACCAAAATGTTGCAAACGGATACAGAAGATACCTTCATTTTACAGAAGAAGAAAGTGAAATCCAGAAAGGTTTAAACATTCTCCAAATCACATAGGTAGTGAAAGGTGAAGCCAAGATTCAGATCCAAGTGTTTCTGACCAGTGGTTTTTCAAGATGACTGGCATTCTAGAAGTTCCAGGGAGGTAGCAGATGAAATGATGAGCTTAATCTCAAGGGTATATTGTGCCTTATTAGCTTACAACAATAGCAAGTGTGTTTGTGTGTGTGTGTGTGTGTGTGTGTATTCGACAGTTTTACTTTAACTCAAAAATGTGTTACTGGAAAATAGGGCACTACAAATAATCTGAGGCCAGAGTTTTACATAATGAATCCAAATTCCTAGTTGCCTTAAGTACTTGTAGAAAGCAGGCTTCAGACAACATAATAAGCATCAACTCAACAGGTTGGCCTTCTACATCTGTCCTCAAACTTGCCTGTGTAGCCTCTTCCCCCACTTCTTCCTCTCATGAGTCCTTTGCAACAAATTGTCCTGCCAGCAAATCTTCTCTCATGATTTTCCTCATGTTCTGGCTTTCACTAGAAAGTCTCAGACTTTCCTCATGCTCTCCCCTCTTTTCTAAACTCCATTTCCCTTTTTCTCTTTTCTGTTTGCCTAATTCCTGTTCAGACCTCAAAGCACAGCTTCACCTATCATGAACTTTTTACCTATTTCATCAGCTAGAAATAATCTTTCTCTTTTCTGAACTCCCACAAAATTTAATCTGTACTCCTGTTATGGCCGCTGTCATTGTCCCATTTTCCCAAGAGACTTTTTTTTTTTTTAGATCTGGATACATGTTTGATTCATCTTTTGCTTCTTTGCCAGAAGCTAGCATGATGCCTGGAATATCGTAGGTACTCAGCAAATACTTGTTGAATGGATAAAGGATGGATGGATGATTTTAAATATGTGCATTGTCTCAAATATCTGACACAGGTCCTATTTTACAACAGAATACAAAAGAGCTTTATGAAAACTCCATCACAGCAGTAGACGAGTTTCCAGTCCAGATTGTGATTTTAATCATGGAATTTCACTTGTCTGTTTTTCAGTTCTGTTTTCTAATTGGAGATTGTGTAAGTCTAATCCAGAGTTCATAGCTATTTTCCTCATTTACCACTCACAATGTAATCAACTTGAATAAGTCATTCTTATTGTGGACACCCACGTTAACCAGAAAAACCATGGCCATGTTAGGGAGATTTGATTTGTAGCCAAATCCACTTATACCCTCTTGAAACTAAATCTGGCAGAAATCCAACTGCTCCAGTCAAATAGACATTTAGCCACACTGTGCATTAGATATGCCTGGTGACCTGAGAAAAATACACTTGAATAGAAATGCTGGCTTAAAGTACTATAATATGATTGTAGTTCAGAACAAAAACTTTTACTTAAGAGCAGCCATCATCATTCTTCTTTTATCTAATGTGTATTTGAAAATGTATTTGACTTTAAGCCTATAAAAAAATTCCGAAAGATCTGCTGTACTATTAACCAGGAAATAAGTATTCTTCTAAAACATCTATTCAAAACACATTAAAAACAGACCTTTTCTTTACACACTCCCTTCCTTTTATGTGCCACTCCAAACCAGTAGCCATTTTGATAGTATATCAAAAGAAATTATATCACAAAATTTAAAAAACTAGAACCTGTGTCTTTTAGAATATTCTAACCTAGGGCTTACAGTAATATCTGTGGTTTTATTGCCTATTGAACTAAGAGTTCCTCTTGGTGCTGAGCAATGAACAAGAACTCCATTCTCCTGGTTCTGATTTTCAATTCCAATTTCCCCTCCCTTCACACCTACACACACACACACACACACACACACACACACACAGCTTCTACAAACACATTTTCTTTTTACTTCGGAAGTGATATAATAAGAGCTGAGCAGTGTTTCCTCAGTAATAATCCAATTCCTAATCTGCGCCTAGCCAGATGATAGCCACCTCTCATTTTAGCATATTTTTGGTGACTATCTTCTGCTACTATAGCAAGCACTGGGTAGGGGAACTGAGAAAGTTTTAAATTCTTAAGGTTTCTTATGTATTTCTCAAATTGAGTTTTACTTCATTTCTAAGGCCCAATATTACTATTATAATTTAGGCACCCTCTGGTGGTGAACAGAACACAAATAATTCTCCTAAACATTGAGTTATTTAAGCTTAACGGGCAATTTTACAGTTTATGACATAAATATTATTTTTGTCATAAATAGTGTTATGGTCTAAATCCTTATGTTTGAGGCAAGTGCTGCCTTACTTGTGTGCATATGTCTTTGTCCTGTGAAAGTGCTATTTGTAAATCATGGAATGCCACACAAATATCAGGTAAGTTATTAATTCAGAAAGTCTGAGATAAAAAACAAGAAGGGGGGTAAAAAATAATCGGAGTTAAGTGTTTAAGGAAAACGTTAAAAACAAACCAAATAGTCTAGGCGCGGTGGCTCATGCCTGTAATCCCAGCACTTTGGGAGGCCAAGGCAGGTGGATCACTTGAGGTCAGGAGTTCAAGACCAGCCTGGTCAACATGGTGAAACCAATTTCTACTAAAAAAATACAAAAAGTTAACCAGGTGTGGTGGCTCATGCCTGTAATCCCAGCTACTCAGGAGGCTGAGGCAGGAGAATCACTTGAACCTGGGAGGCAGAGATTGCATTCAGCTCTGAGATTACTGCACTCCAGCCTGGGTGACACAGTGAAACTCCGTCTAAAAAAAGAAAAACAAAAAACCAAACAGACCAAATAGCCGGATACAGTGGCTCACGCCTGCAATCACAGCACTTTGGGAGGCTGAGAGGAGTGGATTGCTTGAGCTCAGGAGTTCCAGACCAGCCTGGGCAACATGGCAAACCCTGTCTCTACTAAAAATACAAAAATTAGCCGAGTGTGGTGGCATGCACCTGTGGTTCCAGCTACTCCAGAGGCTGGGGTAGGAGGATTGCTAGAGCCCACGAACTCAAGGCTGCAGGGAGCTGAGATTGTGCCTCTGCATTCCAGCCTGGGTGACAGAGTGAGACCCTGTCTCAAAACAAAAACAAATCCACTTTAAACAAATTCACACAGTGGAAACAAACACCGTAACTAGTAACATAAATATGGGATAGAGAGAATGTCACATATTGTGAATATTTAAATAAATAATTTTAACTTTCTTAATTTTAACTTTAGCAGAAATATACCGTGTAACATTTTTCTCTTCACTAGCAAACTTCTGCACTATTTTGGGAACTGTGCTAATAGCACTGGTATTCCTAGTGTTTAAAGCTGTGTTGACATGACAAAGTACTATAATTTTAACTTGTTATTGTGAGGCAGAAACCGCCTCATTAATTTCTGCTTCATTCAAAACTGAGGAACAAATCAATGTTTACCAATGGGAATGAAGCTAAATGGGTAACAAAAAGAAATTCAAAACACTTGTGATAAGTCATTAGTTTAAAATGTAGGAAAACCATTTTAAAGGGTTGTCTAGGTTCTGTTTAGTCAACAAAACTTAAATAAAAATGAGAAATTGTTTTAGTAAATTTGAAATGGGTTGTTCAGTGCACACTTTTAATTTTAATCCTGTTAAACCAGAAAAAGGTTGCTTTCTACATGATTAATATAACATTATTAGTACAACACATTGCAGAAGAAATAGCAGTACCACTGGTTTGACAAAATATGATTTCTTTATTACATTAGGTATTTATGAACTTTAGATATAACAGCACTTTAAATATATTGAAGATTCAAATAAAAATGTCCTCTGTTTTATCCATAAACCAGTTAATTTAAAGATTTTAAAATATCACAGAATGACAGATAAACCTAAAAGGGACATTAGAGATACCTTAGTACCATCCTTTCATTTTACAAAGGAGGAAGATAAGAACTAGAAAGAGTAAAACATTTGTCTAAAAATCTGACAGCTAGTTAGTAACGAATAAACAAATCTGGCTCTTCTAAGCACTTGCATGTTAAGCACAAAATGAAATCATTGAATGAAAACATAAATATTTTGAGAAGTCAATTCATTCTTTGCCCTTCTTTTATAAACAATCTAAGTCACCACCCGTAATAATCACCTCCAAGCAGTTAACGCCCTTCCTTGCATTGACTCTGTAGCTGAAAGGCTGTGGCTTTATTTTCAGCTAAGTGAGAAAAGAAGCACATGCAATAGAATAGGAATAGCTCATTGAAAAAAATACGCTATTTTAAAAGCCAATACTATTTCCAAGACAGGCACTTTGATCAAGTATAGAGAGCATTTTGTTAGAGCATCAAACCATTTGGAAGTCAGTTGAAAGAAATGGCTTGTGGAAAGCAGGATGCTTTAAAGGGAAACATAGCAACATTCACACTGTTTTGTTCCAAATTGTACCTTAAAAACAGCTGTGTGTGTGTGTATGTGGGTGTGCGAGTAGAAAGGGGAGAGGAAAAGGATCTTCACTTGAGTTTAAGCAGGGTATTTTACTAGGATTCAGCTGTATTTGGCCAAACTAGTGAGTGGAAAGCTGGTCTAGTGACCAAAGGCCGGCTGTATGATGGGAGGGTAAATCTGAGCGCAGGGCAGCTCCTTTCCCTCTGTCTCACTCCCAGGACAACCCCTCAAGGGATGGAGAGAGCTACTAGCAAGCTGAGCTGCAGCACCAAAACCTTGATGCTCTAACAGAGCTTAACAAAGAGGAGAGAAAGGCATTGTTTCTCTTTTAGCATGATGGGACACATAGTTCTAAGTAGAAGGGCATGTTAATAAAAACTCTTTGAGACAAAATGCAACTTCCCAAACTCTATGCAGAATGGCTAAGGACAAAATACTCTCATTATTTTGCTTCTAATACTAAACAGATTTTTCTTTTGAAATTCAAAACATGCAACCTCTAAATTGATGCGGGATGGGGGTAGGGAAGGTGGTCGGTGAGAACACCAGAAACCTAAGATTTTCCCATTGGTTCTGCTACTAAATAGGTGAACACATTTGGGAAAATCTTTTTACGGGGAACTCAATTTTTTTACCTATAAATCATGGGAGTTTTGGTCTTTTCCTATTCAAAATTCAATGGTTCTATTCTGAAGGAAAATATTTTCCTTTAAATTATAAAGGCAAAAACTTTCTGAGATTACAAAAAACACTTCCAGGGGCTCACCTAATGTCCCTGAATAGCCCATAATCCCCTTGAAATTATGTGAAAAATTTCCGGTGAATGTATGTATGCAAGCACTTTTCTAAGAGGAGGGACAGTATTTTCATTAGAGCCTCAAAAGGAAATTAGGTCCAAAAATGTTGAAGACCACTAGTTGAAACAGTAAATGGAGTCTTCAGTTTCTGATTTATTTGGCAGCAGAGCAGATTAGCAGCAATCTTTATATGGTTATAAAACCTATCCCACAAAGCTTTCTTGAGTTTCTCATTTATCTTCATGAGCTGTGTGTTTGTAATTTTTTATGAGCAGAAAGGTTGTTCAAAAATCAAGAGTCCATTTTCATGAAAGATTTTAAATTCTGGGGATTTTAAAGATTTATTTTGATTAGTGGCTAAAGAGAGCCATTTTACATCACAAAATTCCAAACATATAGCATCTTAAACACTTGCCCATTCATGTTGAATCATTTTAATATTTCTTTCTTCCTGAGTTAACTGACTTGAAACAAAAGGCTTGGCTCCTCCTTCCAACCTGCTTTTCTTCTGATGCTTAAGTCTGCTGTGAAATGATGGTGAATTAACTGTGGTTCCATTGGAAGTACTGTAGTAATCTCCCACTTTATCACGATTCGATCTCTAAGATACATTAAATACAATATATTTCTATAATATTCTTAAAGAATTATTTGAAAATGGGAGAGAAGAGGGAAATGACACTAGGGAACCTGAGGAACTAAGAGGAAAGACGCCTGTAGAAAGAAAGGAGAACCAAAGAGAAGATCTACATGATCAGATACCAAAATAGTATCAAATCCCTAAGCAGAGAAACAAGAAAAAAGAAGGAATTTCTTAAACAGGGCACACATATAGCAACTAGAGAAGAATGACTTTTTGAATACATTAAACGACAACGACGAAAAACATATAACCCAGCTTTTCAAGAACATCTTTTGGCTGACAATCTCAAGGCGTTGTATGGCTCCTCATGGCAGAGACAGAGGTGAGGAGACAACATCACAGAAAGGAGGACGTTGCCAGTGATTATCAGATAAATACAAGAAGCTCAGGGGAACAATCTTTTGTGGCAAATAAGTGCCAGTCAGTGACACATGCTGATTTTTTTTTCCTTGAGACAATATCAAAGAGGTATAATGTAAAGGGAAGAAAATCAGGTGTAAGCATTGGTCTTTTAACAAATTATCTTAGGTAATCTCAGATGCTTTTTAAGCCACTCCTTTTCCTAATGTGTGTCAATTTCATCAGAACTACTAGCAGCTCCTAAGTCCAAACGGAGAGGAATGCAGCTTTCAGTGCCTCTGTTCCTACCAGAGCCCTGCAGCTTCAGGTCACCGGCTCCAGCCACAGTGAGCCTGGAGGGCGCCAGGAGGAGAAATGTTCTCACACGCACCAGGTCCCCAGATGACCCTGCCTGGGCGCTGCATTCACGCAGCATCCTCCTGTGAGTCTTCCTCTTTCGAGTAACAGCGTTTTTTTCCTCTCTGCGCCTCCTCAAATTCCATTCAAGAAAAAACCTGGGCTTTCAGCTAAAACGCACACCGGCCCCGCTCCATCCCGCTCCGGGCGGCCGCCTCCAGGGGGGCGCTGGTGGCTCTTCGCAGCCGCGGGAATGAGGGCGCACCCTCTTACCCCCGCGCGCGCCCGTTGCCATGGGAACGCACTCGACCGGGAAGCCCGAGGGAGAGGCGGGAGGCAGCGGCGCGGCCGAGCTCGTGGGAGACGCTATCGCAAGATGGCGTCTGCGAGGCCGCGGGATGCGGAGTGAGCGCGCCCCGCCGGGGGCTGTGCGAGGCTGCTGCTGCTCTCCCCGTCGCCGCCGCCGCCGCCGCCACTGCGGCGCCGCCTCTCCGCCAGCCACTGCGCCGCGGCCAAGCCTCCTGCCTCGCAGGTACCTCCTCCCGCGCGCACGCTCCGCGCCTGATGGCAGCGACAAGTGCCGGCTCGCGGAGAGCTAGCGGGGCTCCCTGGGCCCGGTGCGCCCGACAATAACGCGTGAATAACTTTTTCTTGCAGCGGTCCCCCGCGTCCCGGCCTGCAGCCTCCCCGGGCGCCGGCGCCCCCAGCACGCCCCATCGGGCACCCCACTCTCTCCGAGGTGTGGGTGCGGCGGGCTGATGAGGTGATCCCTAGCCCGCCTGGGAGGAGCGCCTGGACTCGCGGGCGGCGGCGAGCGCCTTTACAATGGCCCTGACCCTGTTTGGTAAGTGCAGCCGTCTCCCCGCGCCGCCGCAGGTGGGCCGCGTCCCGGGGCTCGGGGGCGGGGGCCTGGGGGGCCTGGGCGCCCGGGGAGGGGGCGCGGCGCGTGGGGTCGGGGCGGGCCGGGGCCGCAGAGTTGGGGCGCCCGGGGCGCCGGCTTGCTCCCTCGCGCCTCTCCCATTGTTTCCTCTCCCGGCAGGGCCGATGGGCGTGTGCTCCCCTGGCCAATTCTCGGCTGGGAGGCTCAGAGGTCCTGGGTGTTTTGCAAACGCACAACGATTCTCTAAGATGCCAACTTGGGAGTGAAGTTAACTGGTTGTTTTCAAACCTGCCTTTCCCGTCGGTAAATAAATCCTTGGAAAGTTTATTTATTTTGAACGAGGTATCTGTGAGTCCCCAGCCTCCTTGGAATTGCCAAATGCATGTGTTGCTTCCTGTTGGACTATTGGGAAATTTTTTTTTTGGACTCAGTATATTCCGTTGGAAATAAGTATGATTTCTGAACTGAATATGGGTTAAAATTGAAAATGTTTGCACTAACGAATGAGAGCAGACAGAAGAAAGTTGGTTACCGGAAGATAACTGTAATCTCAGGAGACTGAGTATTCATTAAGAATGAAATGTTATTTTTGTGGTGTAATTACTGCAACACTGTTGCTTTTGGTGGTTAAGACTTCAAGCTGTTTTTTTCTCAGTCTGCAATGACAATGGGTTGGGAAAAAGGACTGAAAAGATACATTCTTTCCTTTTACAAAACTGGACTATGGTACATACGTACCTGACTTTAAGAAAACTCAATATATGAACATTTAGACGTTCAAAGTATTCAGCTTTTTTGAAGAAGCAAAGTACAATGATATGTAATTGATAGCTACGAGAACAGCCTAAGTAAGTTATTCACAATATCAAGTTTCCAGTTCAGTTTTAATTATGTCATTTGATCAAACACGTTAGAGGTGTTACATACCTCAAATGCTTTTTGAGGTAAATACTTCCCAGTGAATTAAGCTGCTAGAATCAAAGTGTTACTTTTATTTAACTATCTTATTTTATAAATTAAACTTAGACCCAGAGAGGTTGTTTCCCAAAGTCACATGGCTCTTTTGTGGCAAAACTGAGCCTAGAATTCACTTCACCAGGCTTCAGTCTGGGACTGTGTTTACTGTGCCCAAGTGCATTACTAGAAGTGCCATTTCTTACTTGGTGATGATCCTCCATAGGTACTTTAAAAAAGTGTCTTCTTTTTCTGAAAAATAATAAAATTCTCGCTGTTTCTCAGTACCTTGTATCTAAGCATTATTTAATAGCAGCATTTTCCTTAAATGTGGACCTTTTTGGTACAAACATTTTCTTTCCTAAAGAGATATTTGGCATTTTCAAGGTGTGGTTTCAGAAGTAAGGTTTACAAGTCAACTTTTCAAATACTCGCATTCCTGACGAATAAAAAAGATAAATTGGGGTGAAAAATGCTCTTTTAAAAGGATTTCTAAATTCTAAATCTTTAACCACTGTGGTGAAGATGAGGAAGGGAAAAGCATGGAATGTGGCCTATAGAAGAAAGTATAAGAAATCACTCCCAGCCTTCAAAATGAATAATGTATCTTTAAAATTTTAAAGTCTACTTATGGGAAAATAGAATTCACTTCACAAAATCCAGTTTGTTACAGTGTGAACGTTTCTGTGTTATAAAACAAAGCACTCTTGAGTGCAGAGGCTATTTGTTAAGTAGTGATAGAGCAGCAGCTGTTTTTAAAAGTGGTTGTACACCACTCATCAGTCATCTGGGATGTCTATTAAAAATGTAGATTCTTTTGCCCAAAGACATGGGGGAAGGGGATTTTAAAGTGACTCCCTTTGTGATTCTTATGCTCACTCAAGTTTGAGAACTGTTGTATTCAAGATATAATGCTAGGAGATTGGGTCAAACTCGCCCAATACAAAATAGCTTTTTGTGTATGTTGAGAGATGTACCCAAGGGTTAGAAGAAATGGATTTTATTTTAGATTTTACTACCTTTAACTAGTTGGTCTTAGTCAGAAGTGCCTCATGTCCCTTCATATTTACTCTTAATGACCAACTTAGAACAGAAGAGCAATGGAGCAATAAAGTTCTGTGAGATAGTAGTGAAAAGAGTTAGAGGCAGGGACCTAACCAGATGAACAGGATTTGTCAGAGCTCAGCAGAGTTTATACCTGAGGCTCCCCAGAGTAACGACTGCCAGGGCCCTGTCTTTTGTATCTTGGTTGATTAGTTAGTGCAGTCCAGCAGTAGAGTCGAGACTAGTTATTTGCTTTGTGTTTTACATTTTCTTTCCATTCAGGCTTTTTATAAATTTAAGAAATGTTCTTTTTATAGGGAGTTGGTGACTTAGTTTTAAAAAGTGGAGCCTCTAACATTACCTGATTTTGTATTTGCATACATTTAATTTTTTTCACCTGTTAAGTATATTATAGGAACTCGAATACTTGTTAAATTAAGGTGAATAGTTAAGACTGTTTTATCTCTCATCCTCACTGTTAATCACCTTTGCTGCTTAACATGATATATTTTTTTTTTTTTTTTTTTTTTTTTTTTTTTTTTTTTTTTAAGGCTTGTTTTATTTTAATGGCTGATCTTTGTCATCACAGAGGCCAGTATGTACAGACAAAGTGGGAGGTTTTATTTCTTGGTCTCTTCCTCCTTGGATAAAGTCTTGATGATCTCCTCCTTCTTGGCCTGGAGGCGCTCTTCACGGCGCTTGCGTGCTTCCTTGGTCTTAGACCTGCGGGCCTCAGCCTGGTCAGCCAGGAGCTTCTTGCGGGCCTTGTCTGCCTTCAGCTTGTGGATGTGTTCCATGAGAATCCGCTTGTTTTTGAACACATTCCCCTTCACCTTCAGGTACAGGCTGTGATACATGTGGCGATCGATCTTCTTAGATTCACGGTATCTTCTGAGCAGCCGGCGCAAAATCCTCATTCTCCTCATCCATGTGACCTTCTCTGGCATTCGGGCATTGGCTGTACCCTTCCGCTTACCTATGCCCATGTGCCTGCCCTTCCGGCGGGCCAAGGTGTTTTTCCGGCATCGAGCCCGGGAATGGACCGTCACAGGCTTGCGGATGATCAGCCCATCTTTGATGAGCTTCCGGATCTGCTGACGGGAGTTGGCATTAGCGATTTCATTGGTCTCATTGGGGTCTAACCAGACCTTCTTCTTACCACAGCGGAGGACACTAGAGGCGAGCCTCTTCTGAAGCCTGAGCATACTCATGGCTGCGGCCGCAGCAGCGAAAGGAAAGAGCTTAACATGATATTTTTAATGCATATTAGTTTTATTTTGGGATAGAAGAACCAGACCCCAATCTTGAAAGATTTTACAGTCTCATTTGGGAATTGAAAATGTGCATTTTTGAAAGCTTAAGAATTTGCACCCATTTTTCTTCTCCTTTCAAATGAACTCACATCTCATTATCAGCTTCGATATAGTTTTTAAATCCCCCAATTTCAAAAATTATCCAAATGTATTACAGACTCTGCTCACTCACCTTGCTCATTTTTTCAGCAAACATCTGTCACAGCATACAAGAGACATGGTCCTCTAGTGGCACTCCAGAGTCTTTTCTAGAACTATAGCGAATGCACCTAATTCACTAATTACCTAATTCCGTATAGTGAGTGGCACTTAACTATTAACTAATTCCGTATAGGCTTTGTGAGAACTTCCTTAGTAGAGAGCACATGTTTTCTAGTAATTACTGGGATAAAAGGAAAGTCTCAGATCCTTGAATATGGGAATTTGTGGCTGGTGTACCTGACAAAATGTCCTGATTGGCCACACCAATAGAGCCTTAGTTGGCAGAGCTGGGTGAATAAGCATTCTGCCAGCTCTTGCCTTGGCAGGAATCTCTGTCATTTATAGCTTAATGGGGCTGTGGTTTATAGCCCAGACCAATTGATGCGATTGGGAACTCAGTTACCATCAGCTGGGCTGGCTGAACCTTGAATAATGGTCCTCTATCTGGGTAGAGTCACCTCTGGCGTTGCTGCTCACCCTCCTTGCCCCTTATTCTTGTTACCATTTAGTCACCATCTTACTACCATAGATCACTTCTAATAATGCTTATGATTTTGCTATAATTTTGTACCATCTTTCCTCAGACCCTTCTGCCATGGAAACCTTTTCATCATCTCACTTTATTCAGCATCTGTCACTAACCTGACACACCTACCCATGGACGTCTTTTGGAGCAATTAAATAGCAATGGCATATTCTTTGTGATGTAGTTAGGAAATTTTCTGATTTCCCATAGGAATGTCCTGAAATTAAAATGTATTTTTAAAAAGACAAATCAATTGAACATTTTCATATTTGACTGAAAGCTAATTTTATAGGAAGTTCCCACTTGACTATACTCTCTGCTGACATTTTTATTTTTCAGTTGTCCAAAGAGTACAAGAGGCTGGCCCAGTGGTGTGAGCTCATCTGCCTTTTTCAGAATATATTCTTTTCAGCTGTCATTTAAATCATCATCCTTTTTTAAATTTTTGTCCATGTTCCTTCTTGTACTGGTGTCAAAACTTAATATTTTAGTCAGACATGGTGGCAATGTGCCTGTAGTCCCTGCTACTCAGGAGGTTGAGGCAAGAGAACTGCTTGAGTTCAGAAGTTCAAGACTGTAGTTGCACTATGATTGTGCCTGTGAATAGCCACTGCACTCCAGTCTGGACAACACAGCAAGACCCTGTCTCTAAAAGTAAAAATAAGAAAACCCAGCTGGGCATGGTGGCTCACATCTGTAATGGGTGGCCCATGCCTCCTGGCACTTTGGGGGGCCTAGGCTGGAGGATCACTTGAGCTCAGGAGTTTGAGACCAGCCTGAACAACACAGGGAGATACCATCTCTACAGAAAATAATAATAATAATAAAGCCTGGGTGCGGTGGTTCATGCCTGTAATACCAGCATTTTGGGAGGCCGAGGTGGGTGGATCATTTGAGGTCAGGAGTTCGAGACCAGCCTGGCCAACATGGTGAATCCCCACCTTTACTAAAAATACAAATATTAGCCAAGTGTGGTGGCAGGTGTCTGTAGTCCCAGCTACTTGGGAGGCTGACACAGGAGAATCCCATGAACCCAGGAGGTAGAGGTTACAGTGAGCTGAGATTGTGCCACTGCACTCCAGCCTGGGAGACAGAGCGAGATTTTGTCTCAAAACAAACAAACAAAAAAAATCAGGCCAGGTGTGGTGGCTCATGCCTGTAATCTCAGTACTTTGAGAGGCTAAGGTGGGTGATCACTTGAGGTCGGGAGTTCAAGACCATGGTTAACGTAGCAAAACCATGTCTCTACTAAAAATACAAAAATTAGCCTGGCATGGTGGCACATGCTTGTAGTCCCAGCTACTCTGGAGGCTGAAGCAGGAGAATCGCTTGAACCCCAAGAGGTAGAGGTTGCAGTGAGCTGAGATCACACCACTGCACTCTAGCCTGGGCAACAGAGTGAGACTCCATCTCAAAAAAAAAAAAAAAATTAGCCAGGTGTGGTGATGCATGCCTGTGGTTCTAATATTTTAGCTTTAAAGTTTGTCTTTTAATGTGTGGAGAGCTGGTACTATGTAAGAACAATAAAATAATTATAGTTGTTATAACTCTGATAGTCACCATCTGTGTACACTGTAGAGGAATGTTGGCGCTGCAGTCTTTTGAGTCACATCTGTCTCTGCAGGTAACCATCCTATAAGCAGCCTAATTTTTGAACATAGAAGACAGTCATATGTATAATTATACAAATTTGACATATTTGTCAATAAAGATTTTAGGTTCTTTTAGATTACTTTTTCTCAACCTTTTAAAAAATCCTCCCTCTCCTGGCCTTTTAGGCCTGTTTTCTAATTGTTCTCCCCATGAAAATTTAATACCAGAGATACACTATGTATCTGTTTATGTACTGTAGATATATCTGCTTTCTGCATAACATAAATACAGTACTTTTTTTTACCCCAACTCTCCATCTCCTCAACTCATTGAGAATACATGTTTTATACTAATTTAAAGCAATCATAAAATAGTGAGGCAGAAAAATACTGTTTGGTCATGCTTTATATGTTATAATAATAGTTTTAAAGGAATGACATTAGTATAATAAGTTATAGGTTTTTCATAAGATTGTTTTAACCTAGGAATTTACTATCTTGAGAGCAGCCATGACAAAGAGTACCTTGCTGGGGCTGGTGAGGGTGTAGCATTTCTCCAAGTCCCTCTGATAAAGATGAGGTCCTTTGCTATGGGCAATTGATGTTTTCTCAGTCTTATAGAAAGCATCAATTACAGCATCTTTAGAAGACTTTATTTATCTGAAATATGTAAACTAAATGAAATCACAGAACTTTCTGTGCAAACTCAATTCAAGACAAGTCCTTGAGCCTGGCCTTGTAACCAAATTACCAGCCATTAGTTATTCTTACATAGAAAATAATTTCTATGAACTTTGATTTTTTTTGATTAATATAATCCTACTATCCTTAAAAATAGGATAGGACAAAACTAAGGAAACAGGATACAGTATGACCATATTTACATTGAAAAGTCATATTGAATAGAAAAAAAAGCCTGACAAAATAAAGTTATAAATATACATTCCTAATTTGGCTGCTTATTTTTAAAAGAATAGATACTTTGTGAATACACTAAAAACCACTACATTGTACACTTTGAACGGGTGAGTTTTATGGTATGGGAATTTATGTCAGTATATATTAATTTAAAGAACCACCTGAGCTTTAAAAACAAAGATTAGATAGAAGAAAAGAATGGTTTTATATCCAAGAACCTTTAAGAGCTTTTTACATTTTTAGATTTTTTTTACTTTTCTTCCTCAAAGAACAAAAAATAAAATTAAAAATTGATAGGTAAAAATGTTCCTACCTGTTTTAAATTTAGAAAAGTAAGCACTTCTTGGAAAGAGCCAATACCCACAGTTGAGAGAATGTGGGAGAAGGGAAGATGAGTCAGGCCAGCATGTCACCAGCTGCTCAGTGGCCTGGCATAGAGCCACCTCATTGTTTTTTATCCAGCAGCACTGAAAGTGGTTCCTTTCTCTTTCCACTCTGACTCTGACCTTTCGATTCCTTTGGATTGCATATGTTCCGTGGAGTAAGGCAAGCACAAGGATATGTCAGACATATCTCTCCTTGAATAGATTTTTGTGACCACAGACTTGACATTTCAAAACTGAATGAGTCTTTGAGGCTTTTTAAACTGCAAATTCTTCCTGATTTTTCCCATTTCTGTCATATCTTCAGCTCTTAAAGTATGTTTTTTTTTTTTTAAATCTCGTATCTTTTTTTTTTTTGAGACAAGAGTCTCACTCTGTCACCCAGGCTACAGTGCAGTGGCGCAATCTCAGATCACTGCAACCTCCACCTCCCAGGTTCAAGCAATTCTCCTGCCTCAGCCTTCTGAGTAGCTGGGACCATAGGCATGTGCCACAATGCCTGGCTAATTTTTGCGTATTTAGTAGAGACGGGGTTTCGCCATGTTGGCCAGGCTGGTCTTGAACTCCTGACCTCAAGTGATCCACCCATCTCGGCCCCCCAAAGTGCTGGGATTATAGACATGGACCACTGTGCCCGGCCCTATCTTGTATCTTTTTTTTTTTTTTTTTGCCCCCGAGACAGAGTCTTACTCTGTCACCCAGGCTGGAGTGCAATGGCATGGTCTCAGCTCACTGCAACCTCTGCCTCCCGGATTTGAGCGATTCTCCTGCATCAGCCTCCCAAGTAGCTGGGACTACCACACCCGGCTAATTTTTGTTGGCCAGGCTGGTCTCGAACTCCTGACCTCATGATCCTCCCGCCTCGGTCTCCCAAAGTGCTGGGATTACAGACGTGAGCCACCACACCTGGCCTTTTGTATCTTTTATATAGAACTTTGCCATTGTTTTCTGTTCTTTAATGGCTGTGAAGTTACTCTGTTAAAGATGATTTTAGGTTTTGAAGTAGTTGGTGCTAGGTTTGACAGGCAGCAGGTGAGTGGTGTGGATGTCCACTTGAGGAAAATGGAAACATCTGTTTGACTGAAATATTTTTTCCTGCAGACCTCCCATGTAAGTGAAATTTACACTATTAAACATGATTTTTAGCATGTTACCTATGAGGAATTACATGCTGAACATAGATAAGTACATTCTTTTAGCATGAAAAGATTATTTCAGCTTATGGATGAACAGTCTTAAAGTAGTAAAAACATAGGACAGGCATTTTGATTGAGGCAATTATACTGTAAGAGAAAAGAAAGTAGAAGTTTTAGAGGGTGGGGCTTTACTAAGAAGGCTTGTAAGAGGTGATGTCATAAGCAAAAGTGTGTGAAAAAGCAGAGGACGTTCGAGGTCTGGGGAAGGAATGGATGATACCGTTAAGTGAGAGAAGGGTGTAGAAACTAGATGAGTACTGTTCTATCATTTTGCCAAGGAGTAGCTTTGAGGCCTTTCCTATTTTGTGATTTGTTTACCCATCTATCTGATGAATATTTAGTGAGTGCCTAATATGTGCGAAGTATGTATTTGTTCCTGCCATCAAGGAATTTATATTTGCAGTGGAGGGAGACAGACAATAAAACATGTATAATGTGCCAGGTGGCAAATGCTTTGAAGAAAAATAGAGGAGAGTGAGGGGTAAGGGGTTACCTGTCTCACAATGTCGGGGGAGAGGGGGTAGGCCTCACAGACAGGTGAATTTTGAGCAGACTTGAAGGAAGTGAGAAACCCATCATATGAAATGGGGAAATTGCCTCATGGAGCAGGCTTTGAAGCAAGGATGTGCTGGGCAGTTTTGAGGAACAGAAGGGCCAGCATGGCTGGAGTGGAGTCAGCAAGGGGAAAGCTGGAGGAGTTGAGGAGAGAGAGGAGAGAGGGCAGCTGGGGGATAGAGAGTACTGGGGTGTATCCCCCATGGCCTGGTAAGGACTTGAGATTTTACTGAGTGAGATGGGATGTCATGGAGGACGGTACTTTCATAGCATGTAGTGTAGTGGAAAGAGCTTAGATTTGGTGGTAAGGGAGCTATGTTTACTCCTTTCTCTGCCAAGGATCAGCTATATGTTCTAGTGTCAATTTCTTTACAGGTAATCAGGGGCTGTTCCCTTATCCCATCTGTGCAGGAATAAATGAGATTATTTTATAAGGTTCTTAGTATAGTGGTTGAAGATACATAGTAGCTAATATTGTCACCTATATCGTTATTGTAAATATTAACAAAGATTGAAGATACCAGAACAATTTCTCCATTTAACAAGTCTGTTGACCCACTTGAAAAAGTGGTTTTGTAATATTTCTACTTTGTGTGTGTGGCTGAATAAGTGCCATGTGCCATTGCAGACCTGGTTCAGGGGGCTTACAGTGAAGATCAAGTAGGTTTCTGTGATAGTGCTGGCCACTATGACATTTTCTGTTACTCTCTGAAAATGTAAACAATACCCTGTTCAACAGGCAATGTTTGCTTCTCCTTTGGGAGGTAACCCAGACTATACAGTAGTCTCCCCTTATCCTCAGTGGATACATTCCAAGAGCCTCAGTGGATGCCTGAAACTGGATACTACAGAACCCTATTATCTACTATGTTTTTTCTTATACAAACATAGCGATGGTAAAATTTTAATTTATAAATTAGGTACAGTAAGAGATTAACAGTAACTAATAATAAAATAGAACAATTATAATAGTATGCCAGCATTGCTACTCTTGTACTTTGGGGCCACTGTTAAGTAAAATAAGGGTTATTTGAACATAAGCACTGTGATACTGCTAAAATGGCTACTAAGTGACTTACAAGCACTTTAAGTGGCTACTAAGTGACTTACAAGGTAGTGTCTACAGCATGGATATGCTGGACAAAGGAATTACATTCTTGGCAGCAGGGGTCCCCAACCCCCAAGCCATGGACTTGTGCTGGTGGGTGGCCTTTTAGGAACTGGGCCACACAGCAGGTGAGCAGCAGACAAGTGAGCATTACCACCTGCGCTCCACCCCCTGTCAGATCAGCAATGGCATTAGATTCTCATGGGAGCGTGAACCCTATTGTGAACTGCTCATGTGAGGGATCTAGGTTGCACACTCCTTATGACAATCTAATGCCTGTTGATCTGGGGTGGAGCAGTTGCATCCCAAAACATTCCCTTTGCATGCCCCCATCCCCCCACTGTCCATGGAAAAATTGTCTTCCATGAAACCAGAACCAGTCACTGGTGCCAAAAAGGTTGGGGACCGCTGCTTGGTGGGATGGAGCTGTGTAGTGTAAGATTTCATCATGCTGCTCAGAATAGCATGCAACTTAAAAACTTGTGAATTGCTTATTTTCTGGAGTTCATTTAATTTTTTCAGATTGCAGTTGACTGTGCGTAATTGAAACCATGAAAAGTGAAACCTTGGATAAGGATTTCTGTAATCAGTTACATCCCTGCCCTCATAACGCTTAAAATTTATCAAGGACTGTAAACTCAATGTTTGGCACATAATAGGTACTCAATCTAAGCAAATAAATGAAGAAAGAAAGAATAAACATATAACAATACTGTCACTGTATATATGTACCTTGTGAATAACCTTCAATCAATTTAAACATTTACTTTTATGTTTTTTCTTCCTTTATTATTTCACATTTTCCTTGCTTATTATATGAGAGTCTGTAATCGGAAACTTAAACCTGCCTCTTAGAAATTGGTTAGTTTACAATTTACTTCCCTCCTTAAAATCGTCCAGTGGTTCCTTGTCACCATTAAGTCCAAATTCCCTAGCTTGTATATAAGACTATCAAGATAGGACCCTTGACCTGTCTGACTTCATCTCTCACTGTCTCCCACTTAGAGACTGTGCTTCAGCCATGCTGGGCTACTTTCCAGAAAAAATTTTACTTAATGAGCCTTTGGCACCATCATGTCCCTATCCCTTCTTTGCCCTCACCTCTACACATCTTGCAAAACTCAGCTTGAATAATCGTCTCTTCTACCTGGCCTTCCTTTGTGAGTTACCCCTTTTCTGCATCCAGAGTGCCCTATACTACCCATCTCTGCCCTAGCACTTATTGTGTGGTGACGTAATAGTTTATAGTCTCGTGTCTCCCCATTGGATGAAGTTCCCTAATGGGAAAGCTATAGGTTTTTTTCTTTGTTTATTTAACAACCGCCACAGTGTCTGCTGCATACCAGCTACTCAATAAATGTTGGATGTTATGGAGTCTACTGTATTTATTAAATTTGGGAGTTGACTGTAAGGCCCAGATCCATATGACATGGACTCCCTGTTTTCCTTTCGTCATTTTCTGTGCATTTAAAAAAATTTAGTAAATGTGTCATTCTGTCATCCCTTGGTTCTATATTCTAATATGGATTCCCCAACTGTAAGCTCACAAAAGCTCGAATAAAATAGAAATCTCTCTGGATCAAATTCTGTGAGGTTTAACTCTAATATTACTAACCACCAGCAGATGTTTCTAAATTATTTGGCATAATTAGATAACAAATTCCACTTCATTAAACTATTGTTCATTTTCATTTCAGTGGTACAAAGGGAATGTACATAAATTAGCTTGGTTTGTTCATGTTTTACCCTCACAGTAGGGAACATAATCAAACTGAATAGGAATTCAGTATGAAAATGGCTAATTTAACCTTTTCGAGGTCTGAAAATAAAAACAACATAATCTTTCATTAATTTGTCTGCTACAGGAACCTTCCTATTAGTTTTCAGATGGTTGTGAGAAGAGCAGATATAAACAGCAGTTTAAACATTAACATTTTTAAATGGGTTAAAAAACCTTTTATTTCTGTTATTTATTAATGCCTCTTGTTTTTCTAGGAAGAATTTGAGGCAATTTACAAAAAGATTCAGTGCAAGAAGATTGAAACAATAATCATGGGAATTTGTTTTTCTCTGTCTTGTGTCATTAGGTTCTTCCTCTCCCTTGGGTTGTTTCCCTCTGATTGTAGCCGTGATTTGCCATTCCATATGGTAAAGCCTTTTTCTTTTTTTTTTTTTTTTTTTTTAGTTTTGGTACCCTCTCAAGCACTGTCATGTGTTTTTTTGGTGCTCCTCCCATTACCAAGGACTTATTGAAAGAGAAGTCTCTGTGTGCTCCCCTTCCACTTTCTACATGTCTGTTTTCATCTCTTCCCAGCCACGGTGCCACAGATAATAATTAGTTTTTAGGTGTTTGTGAATGTCATTCATCTCTAGTGAAAAAGGAGAGATTGACAACTGTTAAAGAAAAACTTATTCTAACGCTTGTTAAAGCAGCAAAGAAGATTGTATTTAAGATAATCATGATAGGTGTCCAGACTATTGTGATAGGGGAGAGAGATTGGACTCAATTCCGAATATAACATGAACAAGCAGGAATTTATAACCATGAAGCAGGTTGTGGGGGTGGTGGATGGACAGTTACTAAGAGGAGACATCAAGGGTGGGGGAATTATTGCTAAACTGACATAACAGGATTCTTACTGAGGGCATGTCAGTGTGATCATATAACAAGGGTAGGGGATTGAGGAATTCCATTAGCTAGCAAGTGATTGGAGCCAGGTGTGGTGGCTCATGCCTGTAATCGCAGCAGTTTGGGAGGCTGAAGCTGAAGGATTGCTTGAGGCCAGGAATTCAAGAGCAGCCTGAGCAATGTAGTGAGACTCTCATCTTTACAAAAAATAAAAAAATAGCTGGCATGGTGGCACACACCTGTAGTTCCAGCTATTTGGGGAGGCTGAGGCTGGAGGATTGCTTGAGCCCAGGTGTTAGAGCCCAGGCTTCGGTGAGCACTCCAGCCTGGGTGACAGAGTCAGACTCTGTCTCTTAAAAAAAAAAAAAAAGTGATTAGATATCAAAAGTAGAGGGATTCTCTCTCAACTGACTTAGCAGGCTTCTTGGTTAAACTGGGCTATGCAGGCCTGGTGGGGCGTGGGCCAAGGTGGAGGCCTGG
Organism: Pan paniscus; assembly: GCF_029289425.2. Lineage (NCBI taxonomy): Eukaryota > Metazoa > Chordata > Mammalia > Primates > Hominidae > Pan > Pan paniscus. The sequence goes on along the minus strand of NC_073262.2, from coordinate 77,657,269 downwards.
TTGAGAAGAGGGCCTAGGAGAAGCCTGACTAAAGTTTGGTCAAGGAGAGCATCTTGTCACAAGTGTCATCTTATATTTGCTTCTGATCAACTGGAAGTGCTTTATCCATTAGGAGCCAGTATCCAGTGGCTTGTTTGAATATTTGTTCTTTCTGCACTATTTGATGTTTTTGATTACATCTTTCTTCTTAAAACTTTTTTCTCTCGTCTTTTGAGACATTGTTTTCTGCCGCTATTCCTTTTCCTCCCTTTCCTATGCTTCAGTTTGTTCTGTTTGATCCCCTCTATGTCAGTGCTTTTCAAGAACTGACCTTCTTTTCTCTTTTGGAAGCATGTAGGTTTCAACAGTGAACACCGTGTGAATGATTCCCAAGTCTTTTATCTGTCTCCAGCCTGCCCTTCCATACACTCCACAGCTCTATCTGGATTTCCTATAGACACTTCAGACGCCACATGTTCCTGCACCATGTTCTTTGTGTTTATTCTTCCATCCTCTCTTTCTTTGCCTCTGATACCCAACCAGCTGCTAACTTGCAGATTGGTCTTTGCATGGCTTTCATACTTCTTTCTTTCTGTGGCTCTGCCTTTCCTTTCAGTTCTGCAACCTCTTCCTCTGCCCTCTGTCACCCATCAGAAGGAGTCCCTTCATGTTCTGAATTCTGTATCATTTTTTCTGTGAATCTCTCATGACATTTGTGAATGCATTTCTTCGTAATAGTTATGTATCTTATTTTTGTCATCTTTTCTAGACTGACAGTTTCTCTAAAGTAAGATTCATTTCTTTTTCATTTCTGTATTCCTCGCAGTGCTTAAACTTAGCACAGTGCTTCACACATAGCAGGTACTTGAAAATATTTGTTAAATGAATAAAATAGCTCCCCTAAACCATGGTATTCCTGTAGCTTAACAATTTCCAGGGTAGAAATATAAAGCATTTTTAAAGTTATTCTATTGCTTTATAATACTTTAATCAAGTTATCAACAGTTAACATTTCCAGATCTCTTATATATTGTTTTTGTTAACTAATTATCTTATTTTCAGGCTTTAACAGAAAAAATACATGTATTCCTGCAGTATTGTTTCATGTCAAGGGCAGGTATATCACTTACTCTGGAATTGGTTCCTTTTGCTAGCTTATCTTTTCCCAAAAGTTTCCTGTGAAATTACAGTTACATTTATACTGTTATATTTTATAAAAACCTCTTTATCCTTCTTTTAACTTTCAAACCAGAGGAGAAGGGACACTAAACAGTATCTATAAACACAGGGCTTGTTATAATCCAGGTTGATTTTCTGGCCCCTTTAATGTTGTCATGTGTCCGGTAGTCAACTGGAAACAGAAACCTTCTGGGGGGACCATGCTAAAGGTAGGAAAAATGATGGGTTCTTCTGCTCTGAGAGCTGTTCTCTCTTCTTTCAGACTTTCCTAGGCTGTTAGCAAGGAATTGGTGAAGGGAAGCCTTTCTTTGTTCAGGTCTCCCTTTCAGACCCTGGTGGGTTAGCCAAGTTCATAGGACGTTTACATATTAGTCCTCCACTTAAAAACTAGCTTGTGTTTTGAAGGTTGCTGAATAGATGTCACTAAGTAGTAGACCAAAAAGCTCACCCTAATGATTGTTTTATAGAATGCAATATATTAAACCATGACCCTTTTAAAAGATGCAGTCAGTGGTTTATATGACATTTCACTTATTGCTTATTATAATATTTAATTCTGAAAAAAATGTTTTGATGAAATTGACTTTACTACTCCTGTAATTTGTTCCTATAAGATGATTTTGCCTATTAAGTCTTTGGATGGTATTTATTACTATTCTGAGATTTGTATCTCAAATTTGGATGTTATAAAGATGTCATTATATATGTGTACAGCATATGTAATTAAAGATGAGAGCCATGAAAATGCAATTCATGTTTCTTTTATCATAATGTTTAAAAGTTGACCAGGGCCGGGTGCGGTGGCTCACGCCTGTAATCCCAGCACTTTGGGAGGCCGAGGCGGGCGGATCACGAGGTCAGGAGATCGAGACCATCCCGGCTAACACGGTGAAACCCCGTCTCTACTAAAAATACAAAAAAAAATTAGCCGGGCGTGGTAGCGGGCGCCTGTAGTCCCAGCTACTCGGGAGGCTGAGGCAGGAGAATGGCGTGAACCCGGGAGGCGGAGCTTGCAGTGAGCCGAGATCGCGCCACTGCACTCCAGCCTGGGCGACAGAGCGAGACTCCGTCTCAAAAAAAAAAAAAAAAAGTTGACCAGATATTTTAAAGTTATTATATATTCCTGGGAAGAGAAATGCTTCTCTGGGCATGTCGGTTCATTTTTTTTAGTTGAAGTTAAAAGGATAGATTATTTCAAAAGAACAAGAAAAGGAACAAGATGGATTAATAATACAGTGGTAAAAAGAAAGGGGGCAACAGACATCGCTATACAGTAGGGACACTTGCAGAATACTTAAAGGCTTGTCATCCTGAATTTTCCAGACACATGGCTCTGCAGTTCTCTGGAGAGCCACAAGCCCCTTTCTTGCAGGGGCGGGACAGGTTGGTGGGGATTGGAGTGGGTAGGGGAAGATCTGCTGTTCCTAGGTCTCTCCAGACAGAGGAGCTCTTGCTTTCTCTTTTAGTGTTTATTTGTTCCTCTCTTCTCCCTCCCTCTCCGTCTTCCCCGCCCCCCCCCCGTGACCTCGCACTCTTGCTCTTGCGCTCGCGCGCTCTCTCTCTCTCTCACACACACACACACAGACACACCACACACACACACCCCACACACACCAAGTCTGCCAATGTCAGGAGCAATGGGAAGGAAAGAGCAGTGATCGAACACACAGATCCCAGAACTTACTCATTCGGATGAGACCTTATTCAGCTCAAGATGCCTTCTCATGTCACTCTTCTAATCAAAACTTCTTCTTTTACCTTTATTCAAGTATAATAATTGATCTTTAGAGGCATATGACAATTTTTAAACTTTTTTTTTGAAATAATTTTTAGTTAAAGGTTGATCAAAATCTTAATAGAAAAAGTCCAGTGTTTTCAGGTCTTATCTGTTTGTACCAGGGGAAGAAGGAAAATTGATGTATGTTATTTACATTAATATTAGATAATTTGTAAAAGATCTGTCCCAAAATAGTTTTTTTTATTGGTAAGAGTACATTTAAGATAAACATGCAACTTTTTTTTTTTTTTTGAGACAGGGTTTCACTGTGTTTCCCAGGCTGCAGTGTGGTGGTGTGATCACTGCTCACCGCAGCCTTGACCTCCTGGGCTCAGGCGATCCTCCCACCTCAGCCTCCCAAGTAGCTGAGACCACAGGTGCGTGCCACCATGCCCAGCTAATTTTTAAATAATCTGTAGAGACAGGGTCTCCCTGTGTTGCCCAGGCTGGTCTCGAAGTTCTGGGCTCAAGCACTCCTCCCACCTTAGGAGGAACCTTCAAAGTGTAATTCTTCAAAGCTCCAGGATTACAGGTGTGATCCACCATGCCAGGCCTAATATGCAACTTTAATATGTTGCTTACTGTGTGTTTTCAGCTGTCATAATTATTAGGTGGCAAGGCACAGTTTTTAAAAGTTGACGTATTTATCTTTTTTTTTTTTTTTTTTTTTTTGAGTTGGAGTTTCGCTCTTGTTGCCCAGGCTGGAATGTGGTGGTGCCATCTCAGCTCACTGCAACCTCCGCCTTCTGGTTTCAAGCCATTCTCCTGTCTCAGCCTCCCGAGTAGCTGGGATTACAGGCGCCCGCCACCACACCTGGCTAATTTTTGTATTTTTAGTGGAGACGGGGTTTCACCATGTTGGCCAGGCTGGTCTCGAACTCCTGACCTTGTGATCTGCCCACCTCAGCCTCCCTAAATGCTGGGATTACAGGTGTGAGCCACCATGCCTGGCCTTGTTTATCTTTTATTTTAAAATTTAAACAGGTTTATGGTAATACAGTTAAACTACATAGTTCATAGGACTTTTAGCAGATTGAGAGATGAAGACTTTATAATAGATTAATTTCACTACTATTTTTGAAAAAATGCAGCAGCTTTTAATAATAAATACCATTGAACAGTACTTTTTCTGACTTACGATTTGAATGCAGACAGAAATGGTAATGTGAACTGAAATAAAGTCTAATACTTTAAACCCTTGTGTTCTTTCAAATCTATTTCCCTAAATTACAGCAATATACACCTTCTTTCAAATTATAAAAATAATTTATTGTTAATGCTGAGATATTAAGCTGAGATGAACTGGTATATTTCATACTGTATTTATTAACACTTTACATGCTGTCTCTTTTCTAAAGAGCTCAAACCAGTGATGAGTTTTATAGGCTCATTTTATTTTCCACTGCCATATTATAAGAAGATTCATAGCTGCTGAGAAAGCTGCCATAGAATATTATCTGTCATATTGTCTCAAGGCAACTAAATATATTGTTATAAGTAATCACTAATAAAGCACTAAGAAAAAAATATTAGCAATATTTGCAAAACGGTACACTCTGTGCTAATTTTATTGAAACAGAGTTGGGAAGTTGTAGACAATTAAAAATGCCATCAAATCTTATGCCAACTTAGACTTGGCCAAAATGTTCACCTATTTTTTCCCAAGTATTTGGTCTTTTTTTTTTTCCCAGAAAGAAAATGTCAACTATAACACAAATCTCCTCAGATCTACCATGCAGAGGTAGACAAAGCAGAAAACCCTCTCAAAGTTTTACATTTCAAAACATAAATTTAAAAAGGTGAATACTGTATAAACCTAGGTGTTGCTACATCATCAACCAGTAGCAGATTTGGGATTAAGCACCATTTAAGAAGAGCATTGGTGAAAAATCCTCAAGTAGTTATTATTCCATGATGTCATAGGACATGATGTTGGATGCCACCTGTGTCCATGCAAAAAAAAAATAATAATAATAATACCGGGAAAAAGAACCCTGAAGAAAAAATTAGGGAAGTTAGAAGGAAGAAAAATATAAACCAGGGCCACAATTCAGATGTTTACAGTGGGCAGACAGGTACTAGACAATAGGGAATGCTGAGGAATTTCCTGATTTTAAATGTTGGTAATTTGGGCCTTTAAAAAAGCACTGCATAGGCCAAAGAAAATGCTCAGCAAAGTGACTCCGTGCCACTAGTTGATGACTTTTCACTTGTAAACTCAATATTGTGGAAGTGGGAACCTTGACTGACCTGGTACGAATCTTTGATGAGGCAGCTAGGGAGGAGAAGATGATCCTAAAGATGATGGCTTAGTTGAATTGAGGGGAGAGATAGGGAAGAGAGTGAGTTGAAGATTTCTACAGTTGAGATATTGGCAGGGTCTGGACAAAATTGTTGACAATATATTTTGTGCTTTCTCCCATGTTAATTGTACCTTTTGAATAGGGACATATTCTCATTGTTCAAGGAGGACTACATATTTATCAAACATGCCTTTCACCTACGCTTGTTTGTTGTCACTTTTTTTTTTTTTTTTGAGACAGAGACTGGCTCTGTCGCCCAGGCTGGAGTGCAGTGGCACAATCTTGGCTCACTGCAAGCTCCGCCTCCCAGGTTCACGCCATTCTCCTCCTCAGCCTCCTGAGTAGCTGGGACTACAGGTGCCCGCCACCACGCCCGGCTAATTTTTTTTGTATTTTTAGTAGAGACGGGGTTTCACCGTGTTAACCAGGATGGTCTCGATCTCCTCACCTCGTGATCCACCCACCTCGGCCTCCCAAAGTGCTGGGATTACAGGCGTGAGCCACCGCGCCTGGCTGTTGTCACTTTTTATGGCCCAATTTTACTCATACTTGGAAAGTCTCATTATGTACTGGCATGTTACTGTTCTTTAGCATGTGAAAATTTTGGAGGTTTTTTTTTGGTCTTTCTCAGTTTAGACCATCCTCACCATAGTTAAAACTCACATCTCCCTCTCCCTCATCCTGGATAAGGTAAAACTGACTGTCAATAACCAGGTCTAAGAAGACAACACATCTATATAAAATTGCCATCATCTAAATATGTAGTCCCAACAGTTATTAAAATCTGTCTCCCTTCAACCTAAAAAGTGAAATAAAAGCAGTTTCTCCTTACTTACCTCTGTAAAAGAATATTATAACCTGCCAAGCGCGGTGGCTCATGCTTATTATCCCAGCACTTTAGGAAGCCGAGGCAGGTCGATCATGAGATCAGGAGTTCAAGATTATCCTGGCCAATACAGTGAAACCCCATCTGTACTACAAATACAAAAATTAGCTGGTGGCGGGCTAATACAAAAATACAAAAATTAGTGGTGGCGGGCGCTTGTTATCCCAGCTACTCGGGAGGCTGAGGCAGGAGAATCACTTGAACCTGGGAGGTGGAGGTTGCAGTGAGCCGAGATGGCGCCACTGTACTCCAGCCTGGGTGACAGAGCTATACTCTGTCTCAAATTAAAAAAAAAAAAAAAAGAAAAAAGAGTATTATGACCAAGAGGCCGTAATATAATTTGAGTTTCTATGTATATGGCAGTGCCATGTAAATCTAGAATGTTAATATTTCCTCTTTCATGCTATGTGAAATAATAAAACCATACTAGAGTTGACCCTTGAACATGATGCTTAGGAGGGCAGATATCCCCTGCCCCCTGCCCCGCCTAGTCTGTCAAAAATCCACGTATTTGACTTCCCCAAAACTTTACTAATAACCCACTGGTTACTGGAAACCTTACCAATAACATAAACAATTGATTAACACATATTTTGTGTTATATGTATTGTATACTGTATTCTTACAATAAAGTAAGCTGGAGAAAAAATGTTATTAACAAAATAATAAAATCGGCTGGGCGTGGTGGCTCATGCCTGTAATCCCAGCACTTTGGGAGGCCGAGGCAGGCAGACCATGAGGTCAGGAGATGGAGGCCATCCTGGCTAACACAGTGAAACCCTGTCTCTACTAAAAATACAAAAAATTAGCCGGGCGTGGTGGTGGGCGCCTGTAGTCCCAGCTACTCGGGAGGCTGAGGCAGGAGGATCGCTTGAACCCAGGAGGCAGAGGTTGCACTGAGCCCAGATCGCGCCATTGCACTCCAGCCTGGGCAACAGAGTGAGACTCCATCTCAAAACAAGCAAACAAACAAAAAATCATAAGGAAAAGATATTTATTGAAAATATGTGGATCGTTGTAAATGTCTTCATCTTTGTTGTCTTCATGTTGAGTAGACTGAAGAAGAGGAGGGGTTGGTTGGTCTTACTGTCTTAAGGGTAACAGAAGCGCAAGAAAATCTGTTTATAAGTAGAACCACGTGGTTCAAACCCATGTTGTTTAAGGGTCGGCTGTATTTCTAAAGTCTAAAGAGAATCATGGACATTGTGACTCTGGGGTATTTTCTTTCGTATTAGTCTTGTGTTTGTTTTCGTCTTTACATACTATGTATCTTAACTCTTAATCTGTAAACTTTTGGTTATTAGGCATACACATATGGTGGATCTATGGATGTGTCTATTCATTAGTTCCACTATATTTTAGAATTCTTGGTAACTTTTTTGGTTTATATTTTATGAAAAACAAAGGGCCCCCTTTTCTTTTTTTTTTTCTTTTTTATTGATCATTCTTGGGTGTTTCTCGCAGAGGGGGATTTGGCAGGGTCACAGGACAATAGTGGAGGGAAGGTCAGCAGATAAACAAGTGAACAAAGTTCTCTGGTTTTCCTAGGCAGAGGACCCTGCGGCCTTCCGCAGTGTTTGTATCCCTGGGTACTTGAGATTAAGGAGTGGTGATGACTCTTAACGAACATGCTGCCTTCAAGCATCTGTTTAACAAAGCACATCTTGCACCGCCCTTAATCCATTCAACCCTGAGTGGATACAGCACATGTTTCAGAGAGCACAGGGTTGGGGGTAAGGTCACAGATCAACAGGATCCCAAGGCAGAAGAATTTTTCTTAGTACAGAACAAAATGAAAAGTCTCCCATGTCTACCTCTTTCTACACAGACACAGCAACCATCCGATTTCTCAATCTTTTCCCCACCTTTCCCCGCTTTCTATTCCACAAAACCGCCATTGTCTTCATGGCCCGTTCTCAATGAGCTGTTGAGTACACCTCCCAGATGGGGTGGTGGCCGGGCAGAGGAGCTCCTCACTTCCCAGTAGGGGCGGCCGGGCAGAAGCGCCCCTCACCTCCCGGACGGGGCGGCTGGCCGGGCGGGGGGCTGACCCCCCCCCACCTCCCTCCCGGACGGGGTGGCTGGCCGGGCGGGGGGCTGACCCCCCACCTCCCTCCCGGACAGGGCGGCTGGCCGGGCAGAGGGGCTCCTCACTTCCCAGTAGGGGCGGCCGGGCAGAGGCGCCCCTCACTTCCCCGACGGGGCGGCTGGCCCGGCGGGGGGCTGACCCCCCCACCTCCCTCCCGGAGGGGGCGGCTGGCCGGGCAGAGGGGCTCCTCACTTCCCGGTAGGAGGGCCCCCTTTTCTTTTGCAAGGTGTATTCTATAGCTGTGTTCGCTATATTATAAAATTAGGAGAGTAATTCTAACTTCTCTGCTGAGTAGGTGCTTTTTAAATTTCTTTGGTATATCAGATTCTCAAGCTTCATTACATAATATATCTCTGTGGCATAACTCCTGAAGATAATATAGGGATCCAGTGTGACAGTTTGGCTATAAATATTTCACATGATTTAGAATAATCTTATCTCAAATCCACAATTGCAGTTTATTATAGTTATGGATGTTTGGACCCTGGAAAATTAACCTTTTAATTTAAATTAAAGTAACAGTTTGATTATTGGGAATATTGTATTGAACATTTATAATGATTTGCTTTTGGAATTATACTGATGGAGTGAAAACATTTTCCAGAGAGTCCACAAGATGGCACTTGCCAACTTGTTTCCTCTGTTTTTCCTTAACTTATGGAAATGCAGCAAAATTTAAGAAGGAACATCTAAATATTTATGCCCTTAAAATGCTAAAGTTTAGATTTCTAGAAGCTTTAGTCAAGACTCCTTGAAATTGATGAGCTTCAATTTAACATTTTAAACAGTGTTCATTTCCGGTATAGGAGCCAAAATCCTTTGTTGAAGATCCGTAAAACACACTGGGATCTGTAGAATACAAAGGGCTGCCTGCATTCACTATGTTTGCCTTTACTTTTAAAGTAATAATATGATTTATGAGACTTGTAGTCTATATGTCTCATTTCTAGACATCTTAAAATATGGACATTTATTAGAACAATGGGTATTAGTAATTGCTCTAAAGTAACTGTTATTTTTTATTTAAAAACAAGATGATGTAGTTGGAATATATTATGTAATTTTTAATTATGAATGAAATTTAATAAGTGGAATGGTAATGAAGGACAACAGGAATCTACCCAATCACAGTGTTAATTAAATTAGGCTTCTTTTTTACTCTTGTATATTTGACAATTAATACTGCTTTAGATGTTTACTGTTTACATTAACATTGTCATTAGGGAAGGGAATGATGTTGAAATTATGTTGAGGTTGGTAGGGAAGTTTTATATTGTTTATTGCTTTCTGAAATCTTGTCAGTAATTTCAATGGAAAGAGCTACATGTTCATAGAAGACTGAAACATTAAAGTGTATCAACTAAAGTCTAGAGCAAATTAGGTTTAGGTCTATAGCATTCTGATTTTTCTCAGCCTCATCATAAAAATCATCAAGCAAATAGTATCAAAGACATATCATAGAATAAGAAAAGCCCAAGGAACTTTCTCTTGAAACCTAAGACTTGCAAAAATCTAAATATAAGCTTATAACCATGTATTTTAGAGAGTTGTGAAAGCACTCATTTTTTTTCTTCATTCTTGTGAAGGTTTGTTGAAGAAAGAATCTATTACATATGAAGAAAGAATCAATACAGGTTTCTTTTTAAAAACGATTTTATATGTACTGGCTGCTAAGCTTGCATAATGAATATGTTCTGTGAGGAGGCTGCACATTGAAAACTATTCCTTTGTTAGCTTGCCCTTTCTTCTATCAAGGGTTTAGTGTTCAGTTTCAGGTTACCATCATTTATGTGATACTATTTTGCACAAGATCTCTTTTTAGAAGCTAATAAAACACAGCCAGGCACAGTGGCTCACGCCTGTAATCCCAGGACTTTGGGAGGCCAAGGCAGGCAGATCACAAGGTCAAGGGATCGAGTCCATCCTGGCCAATATGGTGAAACCCCCATCTCTACTAAAAATACAAAAATTAGCTGGGTGTGGTGGTACACACCTGTAGTCCCAGCTACTTGGGAGGCTGAGGCAGGAGAATCGCTTCAACCGGAGAGGCAGAGGTTGCAATGAGCCAGGATCGCGCCACTGCACTCTAGCCTGGTGACAGAGCGAGACTCCATCTAAAAAAAAAAAAAAAAAGCTTATAAAACACATTCTGTAATTTTCATTGAATTTATAGAAACATTAATTTAAGGTAAATTAATTTTAGAACTAAGGAACTTCTTGAGAAAAATGGATCAGAGAGTATTATATGTAGGAGCAGATGTAAGGGATATACACATAGCACACAGAGCAGATTCATCCACTGACATCTTTGAAAGATCTTATTTTAAAAGTATTTATTTTCCCCATGGATAAAATGAAGATTGAGCTTTCAAACGTGCCTATTTCTAGTTATTTTTTTCCAGAATTAAATTCTAAGAAATTTCTGAAAATGAAAAAAAAAAAAACTTGCGTGGAGCAGTAGATGCTCCCTTTTTTTCTCTGTTTAGATTTATAGTCCACATTTGAGACCAAGTGAAAATTAAATAGCTCAAACTGACTTTTGTTCTTTCTGAGTCTTTCCCATCATCTCTTGTGAAAATGTAGACATGTATGCAGTTATCAATGAAAGGATTTGTCTTTTCAGTTGGCTGACTGATTGGCTAGCTTATTTATTTATTTATTTTTAAGATGGAGTCTTGCTCTGTTGCCCAGGCTGGAGTGCAGTGGCACCATCTCGGCTCACTGCAACCTCAGCCTCCTGGGTTCAACTAATTCTCCTGCTTCAGCCTCCCGAGCAGCTGGGACTACAGGCGCATGCCACCAAGCCCAGCTAATTTTTGTATTTTTCATAGAGACGGGGTTTCACCATATTGGCCAGGCTGGTCTCAAACTCCTGACCTTATGATCCTCCCGAAGTGCTGGGATTACAAGCATGAGCCACCGTGCCCAGCCGTCTAGCTTATTTTTTTTTAATGAATGTATGAGTTCTAAAGTTTGATTCTATGCTCAGATACATTTTGCTCATTTCTTTTCTGATCCCTGTTTTCATGTATGTGGGACCTCCCTGGGTTTTTTTGGCCCATGGCAAGCACTTTTTAAGATAATTATCACATCCCCCTCACACTTAGTCTAGTAAAACTACTGATGTTACCCTAAGAACAGTGGAACTGTAAGGAGTCATGCTCATTTATTCCTAAAAGATTACAACTTTTTTTAAAACAAAAGTGTAACACATATAAAATATACAATGCATAAGTGTATTTAAGTAAAACATAAAAAGAACTAAAAAAGTAAAATACAGCAATCATAAGCTCCATGATTAATTTCAAACTGATCACATCTATGTAAGTACTACTCAAGTCAAAAGATATAACATTACTAGCATAGTCCCCCTCAAAACCTCTCTTAGTCACTGCCCTTTTCTGCCTCCCCAGCGTTTATCACTATCCTGACATCTAACACTATAAGTTAGTTTTGCCCTTGTGTTTTTTTAATGTCTTCTTTTTTCTCTTTGGTAGTGGTTATAAAATGTTTTTGTAATACTAGAGTCTTCATTAGAATCCAGTTTAGCCAAGTAAAATGCTTCTGAATCTCATTGGTGGGGGAAAGGGAGGAGGCTGTACATGTGAGGGAAAACTGTATTTTAAAATATGTTTTAAATTTTAAATTAAAAAAATGAACAATATTTCTTGATATATAACTGTTTATTTTAAACTGCTGAAATATATCAATAGCAGCTAAAGGTATGTGTGTGCTCTTGCTTACAGAAAAAGTGACCCACAGCATCCTAACCTTACACTTGTTTTGATACTCGCCAGCAAAGGAGGAAGAGAATGAATGGGTGGGGTTAAGGATTACTGGGGGACATTTCTGGGTCACAAAGTGATATAGCCAGAACTCTGGAATTTCTCTAAATTAAATGTTTTATGTTAAAAATTAGTGTGAATTTGCTGGCCATCAGAGAAATGCAAATCAAAACCACAATGAGATACCATCTCACACCAGTTAGAATGGCGATCATTAAAAAGTCAGGAAACAACAGGTGCTGGAGAGGATGTGGAGAAATAGGAACACTTTTACACCGTTGGTGGGACTGTAAACTAGTTCAACCACGGTGGAAGTCAGTGTGGCGATTCCTCAGGGATCTAGAACTAGAAATACCGTTTGACCCAGCCATCCCATTACTGGTTATATACCCAAAGGATTATAAATCATGCTGCTATAAAGACACATGCACATGTATGTTTATTGTGGCACTATTCACAATAGCAAAGACCTGGAACCAACCCAAATGTCCAACAATGATAGACTGGATTAAGAAAATGTGGCACATATACACCATGGAATACTATGCAGCCATAAAATGTGATGAGTTCATGTCCTTGGTAGGGACATGGATGAAGCTAGAAACCATCATTCTCAGCAAACTATCGCAAGGACAAAAAAATCAAACACCGCGTGTTCTCACTCATAGGTGGGAATTGAACAATGAGAACACGTGGACACAGGAAGGGGAACATCACACACCGGGGCCTGTCGTGGGGTGGGGGGAGCGGGGAGGGATAGCATTAGGAGATATACCTAATGTTTAATGACGAGTTAATGGGTGCAGCACACCAACATGGCACATTATACATATGTAACAAACCTGCACGTTGTGCACATGTACCCTAAAACTTAAAGTATAATAATAAAAAAAATTTGTGTGTATTTGATACTCTACTTCACAGTTTGTCTACTTTTAATAGAGTATTTCATATCATCAGGAAAAAAATATTTACAATTGCTTCCTAAGTTAATGGGCAAAATGCTGATGAACTGTTACTTATGGAAAACTTCATTGAATTAAGTATTCAGACATGTATAAGTCTGTTAACACAAATTAGAAGAATTTATTTTATTGCTTTGTGATACATGTTCAGGCAGTCGTCATGAGGGATGCTGAATAGCTCAGACGGTGTTTTCATCTTTATTTAGTAGGAGTGCAATAGATGTTTCATCTGCTGAGAAGTTAAATTGCTTTGTCATATGAAAAATAGAGTTGCTTACTCAAAAGTTAGCATCTTTTACTGTCTCAAAAATTTGTTAAAGGAATGTTTTCAGTAACAAAAGATAATGGTTCTGTGATGATACAGTAGCTTCTGGGGTGCTCAGTTGCCTTAATGCTGACAACTTGACAATAATTTTACCTGCTTATAGCCCACACCCATGAATTTTTTTTTAGCTGATCTCACATCTCTTTGTTTATTGGCAAGCATTTTGCAAAATGACATGTCTACATCAATATTATTTTTATAAATATACAAAGACCCAATTTTTAGGATTCGTTTATCCAACTCGAAGTGAAAGATCCAGGTTAGCTTTCTCAATAAATAGATCTTTGAGCACATTGAAAAATATCATTTGATCATGGCACCTTTCTTTAATTTGGTTTCCTTCTTTTTGCTAAATGTGGATTATACTATATCCACAGTGCAAAATTTGGTGAAATTTTACATCTAAGGTTAATTCTCAACCTGATCTCTTTATGGAAGCTTTAAGCAGTTTTTAAATTTGCAAATTAGCTTGAGTGTCTTACTTTATTGTTTCTAGCTAAGTCATATTTTCTGTTTAGTTGCAAACTATCTTTGGAGTTTTTCCTTCAAAATTACATGATTACAAGTCACTGGAAGAGTGATAATTTCAATGTAGTTTTTCCTCAGGTATTTCTAACATACAGAATATCATAGTTTAGATTCATTTGCAAGTTTGCAACAATCTACACATTTAAAAAAGTGTATCTCATGCTTTTTAGATGTCTACTGCTAATTATTACTGATTGGTTGGTTGTAGTCAAGGAAAAACAGAGCATCTTCATCACTCTTAGGAAACCAGGCATATCTCACCTGAATTTTAAATCATTTGTGCTTCCAATTTTACTTTAAGCTTAATTCTTCAATTAGGAATTGAAGAATTGTTTTTAACCAATAATGCATGTTCCTATTTGAAAACAATTTTAAAATCATAATTTTAAAAAAGGGAAAAAAGACTAAAAATTTTCACATGTATAAACAGGACTCTGGGTATTTTTATGTTCTGAGGAGCTCACAGCGGCAAAGAAGTGGAACTAAATACAGTGTTTATATACCAAATACTTGATCAAATGCAATTATAGCAGGAAATTAAACTGCTATGTGGGGGTTTGTGGAGTTTTTTTGTATTTTGTTTTCAAGTAAACAAGCAAGGAAACCAAACATTGGTTTCTAGAGTGAAAACTTTTTTTTACGTAAGTCTTGCTGTTGAGTAATTCCCTGGGTGAATTAGAGATAGCAGAGGGTGTGTTGGTCAGTATTAATAGCCTCTCTTATTCTCAAAGCATTAGCTTTTATTGTTCACTTAGACTTGAGAAAAAGAATACCCTAATAACATAAAAATGCCAACAGTTGTAGTTATTTATTTTACAGAAGTATTTCTACTCTTAGGACTTTAACAACTTCTCCTTCCCCTATAGAGAAGTGAGAGTCAGATGGTACATATAAAAATTCTTAAATTTTAAATCTTGGAATGAAATTGTTCTAAAAAGGTATGCCATGTTAATACTGTGTACATCTTTTTGTTTTGTTTTGTTTTGTTTTGTTTTTGAGATGGAGTTTTGCTCTTTCGCCAGGCTGGAGTGCAGTGGTGTGATCTCACCTCACTGCAACCTCTACCTCCCGGGTTCAAGCAATTCTCCTGCCTCAGCTTCCCGAGTAGCTGGGACTACAGGCACCCACCACCATGCCTGGCTAATTTTTGTGTTTTTAGTAGAGATGGGGTTTCACTGTGTTGGCCAGGATGGTCTCGATCTCTTGACCTCATGATCCACCCGCCAGTAGAGATGGGGTTTCACCGTGTTGGCCAGGATGGTCTCAATCTCTTGACCTTGTGATCTGCCCGCCTCGGCCTCCCAAAGTGTTGGGATTACAGGCGTGAGCCACCGCACCCAGCCCTATGTACATCTTAAATATTGCCTTGTACCCCTTGGGTTGCACATAACCAGAGCCTGCCAATAAGCAGGTTTCCTGAGTTGACTGTAGAGAAAGAAAATAGAGGACTGAGATTCTGGCTTAAGTCATATATTAGTAAATTGATCTTTCTTTTTTTAAAAATAGATAAGTGTGTAATCCAGAAAACCTTCCATTGCTCATGAGTATTTTATCAAGTGGAATAATTATTCTATGTAAAAATTCCAATAACAAGTTATTATGATTGATAAGGCTAACAGCTCTCATTTTCCTATATTACTTAATAATTTTATTTTCAAAGTGCTTTCTTTCATTGTAATTCCACTGTAAAATATCTTGACTGTTCATAAAATTTAGTAAATGATGATGCCTCGACTTGAAATTGGCTATCCTTCTGGTATCCATTAGCAACCCTAGTCTAGCTTTTCTCATGCTGCATTGTGATTATTTAATGTCTTTCTTCAACCCTAAACTATGGAATTCTCAAATACAGAGACTGTACTTTACTCATGTTTTTCTCTGTGCAATTTAGCCCTAGTTGGTACTTAATACATGTTTGATGAATGGATGAATGAAGGAGTGAATGGATGAGATTTTATCTGATTGATGGTGATCTAGATTTGTTTTCTCTTCAGTCACTAAAGGTCTGGCTATCATTCTAATTTCCAGAGTATTTTGAAAACATTTTATTATTGGTTTGGTCAGTCTGGAAGGACAAAGGATAACATGATGGGAACAGTTTAAAATGATTGTGTATCGTTAGCTACATTTCACACTATCAAAAGTTATTAAAGATATATTTAAAATCCAGAATCTTTATTGCATTTTGACAAATGTAAGTGAAAAAAGAACCAGAAATAACAGTAAACTAGAATTGATTAGAGATGCATTTGGAGCCTGGAATTAGTATTTACAAAATGGATTAGTCTCTCAATGTGGTGCAGGGCAAAGTATGAGCCATTACCTGTGTAGTAAGTAGGTTTGTAGAAATGTTTAACCTGAATCAGGGCTGGCTTCATTGGCATGTGACCTACGCAGTCACTCAGGGCCCACACGCAGAGAGACCTCATTCTTTGTTTAATGCCCTGTGCTGCCATTTTGAAATTTTTAATAATTTTTGAACAAGGGGCTTGCAAATTATCTAGCAGATCCTGATCTGAATCATGGGGAAATAATCACAGAAATACGGAATGTGGACATTCTACAAGACAGCTCGTCTAGATTTTTAAAAAGATGTCATCGTCATGAAAGATGTTTTTAAAACCTAGAGGAGTGGGAAATGTTCTAGGTTGAAGAACGCTAACTAAGGAGACATGGTAACCAAAAGCAATGCATGAACCTTGATTGGATCCTGGATCAAAGAACAAAATAAAATAACATTTTTCACATAATTGGAAATACTTGATGATATGTTTAAACTGTAATATACCATCAGGGTCCTTTTTGCCCAATATTAATTTTTGAGTTTCTTTTTTGAACAGTTCTAAATCTTTATATACTTTGACATTTCATTACTTTTATTTTTTCTTAGAGGTCTTCCACAGAACAAAGAAAACAATTTACCTGTTTTTAATAGAATGAAAGTCATTATATCTTTTAAACATTTTATTTATTTTTTCATTTTAAAGCCAGTCAGATTTAGCAATGGGGGGTTATATATCAACTTTAGTGAACTAATGTTAATAAATTTTGATAACCCACTACCATTGGAGCAGCCAAAAGTCAGCATATCTTGCAATTACCACACAGGTCCCTTTAGAAATGTAAGCCTCATGAAGGGATTTTAGTGATCTTATCCTGAAACATTTTGCCACTCCATCATCCTAGGAATTATTTGCTCATTGCTTATGAATTACTCCCAATTATACTACAAGTAAAAAGACTAACATAAAAATCAAACAAAAGAATTCTGTATTTGTGAAATACACGATCCGATTGTGTCATCCTTCAGTTTTCTTATTGCGTTGCCCAAGGTGTTGCATAATCTTCAACAAGGTATAAAGGCAGCCTGAAGACACTGTCTTTGTTGTTTGTTAAATTTTCATTGAACACACTTTGTTAAACACAGTTGAAAACTTTTAATTGTTTATTTTCAGCCCATATTGGCAAACAGCAATTCTTTGACAGAGGAAGATTTTTCTAATTATTAGACAAATCAGGTGAACAGGTAATGGCACTCTGGACTCTAATGATAATGGTTAAATTGATTATA
Organism: Pan paniscus; assembly: GCF_029289425.2. Lineage (NCBI taxonomy): Eukaryota > Metazoa > Chordata > Mammalia > Primates > Hominidae > Pan > Pan paniscus. The sequence continues at coordinate 77,639,882 of NC_073262.2, read as the reverse complement.
TAGAAGAAATGTCAATATAGATTATCAGATGATGATATCCTAGGTCTAAGGTTGACAAGCTGGTCAGAGTTTTATTAGGAAAGCCACGTCCACTCATTTACATATTGTCTATGGCTGCTTTTCTGCTACAAAGGCAGAGTTCAGTCGTTGAGACAGGCGGGTTTGTTTTGCAGCCTAAAATATCTACTTTCTGAAACTTCACAGAAGTTTGCCAGCCTAGTTGTCTAAGGTGAATTTCATCAAACTCAAGAATTGACAGTGAACAATGTGTCTAAGGACAGAAGGAGAAATAGTATTCAAACTCACATAGTCATTCAACAGGAAGGATTTTATTGCAGCAAGATGCTGGACCATCCCGTTTGCTAATAGGACCATTGACAGTATTTTTTCATCTTTTATGATGTTTGTGCACCAGAATTTACTTGATGCAGTTATTTAGTGGACAGACGCCAAAGACAGGTGTGTGTATAACAATGACTGGAAGGAAATGAGTGATATAGAAATGAACGATTTTATTGGATTGATCAGTTGAATTGGTTTTTATAAATCTAAAAATAAAAATATTTTGCAATTATGGAGCAAAGAAGATGGCTCTCTTTTCTTCAACAAAATTATGAGCCATCTGAGTTCTTTAAGGTATTCTGTTTTGAAGATGCAAGTGCAAGAGGAAAAACCAGAAGTAATGATAAACTAGAATTTAATGAAGATACTTTCGAAGTCTGGAATCTTGATTGCATTTTGACAGGGCAAGTGCAAGCAAAACCAGAAGCAGCTGGGTGCCGTGGCTCATGCCTGTAATCCAGCACTTTGGGAGGCAGAGGTAGGCAGATTACCTGAGGTCAGGAGTTCAAGATCAGGCTGGCCAACATGGTGAAACCCCATCTGTACTAAAAATAGAAAAAATTAGCCCGGCATGGTGGTGGGCGTCTGTGATCCCAGCTACTCGGGAGGCTGAGGCAGGAGAATTGCTTGAACCTGGGAGGCGGAGGTTGCAGTGAGCCGAGATCGTGCCACTGCACTCCAGCCTGGGTGAAATTTATGTAAATTTGAAGTCATTTTATGAATAATTTACAGATGTAATAAAAGGATAGTGAAACATAACATGGCAGAAATTTTAATAAAAATTTAAACAGGAAAGCCAAAATCTTAGTCCTTTTTTTTTTTTTTTTTTGAGACGGAGTCTTGCCCTGTTGCCCAGGCTACAGAGCAGTGGCGCGATCTCTGCTCACTGCAAGCTCCGCCTCCCGGGTTCACACCATTCGCCTGCCTCAGCCTCCCAAGTAGCTGGGACTACAGACACCTGCCACCATGCCCGGCTAATTTTTTTTTTTTGTATTTTAGCAGAGACGGGGTTTCACCATGTTAGCCAGGATGATCTCAATCTCTTGACCTCGTGATCCGCCCACCTTGGCCTCCCAAAGTGCTGGGATTACAGGTGTGAGCCACTTTTGTTTGTTTTAAAGATATATATCCCAAAAGGGCAGCATTCTTTGAAGTCTCATCAACTAACTGCTCATTAATTCTGTCATGTATGAACCTGGGATATATCCATTTATGTAAATACTGATTCCAGGCTTCAAATACATCTAGTTTATATCAAATAGATTCTAGCTTATCATTGCTTCTGTTTTTTTTTTTTTTTTTTTTTGCCTGGCTAAAATTTATATAAATTAAAAGAGTTTATGGACCTGGGTGGTAAATGGTAATGACTGCTCTTCTAGGTACAGAGGGTTAATTTCTTGGGTATGATAATGTTTTCGTGGTTGTATTGAAGAAGGTTCTTGTTTTTTTAGTAGGTAAGTGCTGAATGATTTAAAGGTGAAGTGTTGCATGCCTGCAACTTACTTTGAAGTGCTTGGGGAGGGCATAATATAGAGAAGGGAGAACAAATAGGACAAAGTACTAACAATTAGTGAATTTAGATGAAAGAATACTGATTTCTTGTACTATTCTTTCAATGTTTTTGTAGGCTTGGATATTTTAAAAATTAAAAAAATCTAAGAAATGAAAATTTGGCTCTCAAACACACATGCAAAGAACCATTTCCCCCCAGTAGATGTCCCTTTTAGAGGAAGTACTTGCATTTATACTATAAATACATATTTTTAAATTGTTAGTTTAGCTTAATTATGATTGTGTCAGCTTTTTGCTACTGAGCAGTAGAGGAATAAAATAGTGAAGTTAATAATATGCAGTTGTTTGCCACTAGGGGTTTTCTTAGAAATTCTTATGCTTTCAGAAAATGTTACATTTAGCAGTAAAATACATAAATTATTTTCCTTGTCTGTTAGGCAAGATTGCTACAACAGTTAACTCCAGTGGGCAATGTAGCTTGTGTCGATTTGTTCTGTGTGTATGTGTGTGTGTGTGTGTGTGTGTGTGTGTGTGTGTGTGTGTGTGTGTATGTGTATTAATTATTTCTTATGGCCTGTTTGCAGAAAATCAGAACTTAAAGTTACAGGCATATATACTGAGAACTCAAGTTTTCTGAAATTATTTCATATATGTTATATGTGCATGAAGGAAACCAATCTCATGGTTGTGTGTTTATTAATGAAATGAACAAAAGTATATTACTCTTACCTTTGTTTTATTTACCTTTATTATTACCCTTATTTTTGAACATTTTATTGGTGCTGGGAAAACATTTACTACTAGCATATTTGCCTTGACTTTGAAGAGTAGGCCAATATTTAAAAATTTATGAGAAAACAATTTGATCTAATTGTCACTTGTGAACAGTAAAAATTCATTTTTTTGTTATATTATGGGAGTTTGAAAAGTCTTATTAGAGATAAATAATTCTCTCTTGCAGACTGGTAAAAGCACATGAAAATGTTTTTTCATTGCTGTCATTTGTCTGTGCTTGATGTGGGTTTGAATCAGATAACTTTTTCATTTTCCAGTGACAATGACCTTTTGCTTTTCAATTCCTAGTATTCAGCATCCTTGCGGGCATTCCAACAATGTTAGTGCAGTAAAGCATGCAGACGATATTTTCAACAAAATGCTTGTTCACAGCTGCGTGACATAAATCACTCAGTCTGCTTTTTGAATAACAAATAATATTGCTTATTAGAAATCCACATCAAGTCTGGAGTTAAAAGAAGACTCTATTTGAATATTTTAAAACAAACCAATTATCCACCTTTCCATTTTAGTAAACCTATTGGACTGTAACATTTCACATGTGAAATATGTTTGGCATTGTCACAGTATTTTGAGTCCTGAAGTGGAAATGGGAAAAAAAGAAGTAATATTTTCTAAATAAGGGCATTTTGGAAAATTCTTTAAAGTATGATATCTTGAGACCTCTAGGTATTCTGTTTACATATGTTCATGTAAGAGATACCTTGTACTACTTTAATTCACATATTTCTTCATATAGCTTTCTAGTTACATCTGTATTTCTTTCCCTGGAAATTTCCTTAATGTCAGATACTTCAGGAATAAAGGTAAAAGGTTTTTTGATGGTAATAATAATAACAATAACAATAGCTAATATTCATTTGTCCAATTGACGTGCCCTGGGTCAGACTCACAATTAGTAAGTGCTGGTAGAGGCAGGTTTCCAGACTTCCAGGGCCCACACTTCTCACCGCTGTCCTGCACTGCCAAAGCTGGCAGCACAAAGTGGGGTGGGTCCACATCGTCAGTCCTGAAACTCACATCAACCTGGCTGAAAATGTGTAACTTCTCTTCCTCCTGAGCACCCAGAAGTGAAGTGCCCAGGCATCCTTCATCTTTTGCTTGCTTTTGCTGCTGCTACTTCATCACTTTGTCTTCCCTTGTTTTGCTTGTGCATAGAAAATATCCCAGAACTTACTTTCAGTCATTAGTTTCCCTGGCCTTGAAGTATATTTTGTCACCTCCTGCCTAGGTTTCTGCCCTTCCTGAAAAAACCGTGTTTTGTGAATGGGCTTCCAGCAGCCTGAGTTGGTCTACTGATATCATCAGGAAGATTTACAGTGCTCTGTGGCATCTAAAACACTGAATAACTGTGCTTATTATGTATGTTTTCTGTTTCATGATCTGGCAAAATGTTGTCAAGATAGTTCTGCATATCATATGTTGAAGCATGGGTTATAGTAGGAAGGAAGCATGCAGATTGCACAGTAGCCCATTCAACTGTGGAAGATACCAGAGAGCATAATCATTGTTATCCAGCATTCTCTTTCTAACTCTTAGACTTTTACTGTGATGACCCAGTGTGGAAGAATTTGTGGTTGAACAACTGAAGAGTTCAAGGCAAAAATAGTGTTAGGGTGATCCTGGGTCACTAGTAAAGCTATGAAAGCTTTAATTTTCTTTTTATATTTGCTGATATAAAATGAGGATAGAACACTAGAAAAAGAGAATATCAGTGATTATATTAGGAACTTTTCAGGATCTCCCTCATTTAAAATTTGGAGAATATGTTTATTAATTCACTTTTTCCATGGATGCAGATATTATGCATACTAAGGGGTTATATTTTCTATTTCTGATCTTCCTTATGCATAGCTGAGTCAGAATTTTTTAAACATTCTCTCTGATAAGGTTATGTAGTATAATTCCTTACGTGATAACACTTAGCCTTGGCACTGAATCAACCTGACTTTATGGCCACCCTCCCTCCGTCCTAATAGAGTGAGTGAGGAGGACAGTTCCAAGATCTCACTTTACTTTCTTTGCTCCAACTTCCATTGTCTGAATGCTGCATAGCTCAAACTACGACTACTGCTCTGCCACCCACTTCACCTTCTTTTTTTCTTCCCAATCCTAGATCACTCATTTATTAATCATCCCCAACAAAGTGATTCATAGACTAAATATTGCAGGAAGTGTAAATTCCAAGATTTTAGAAAGTCTGTCTGCATATTCTAGCAGGAATGTTTAGCTTAGGGGAATTTGAAATTGGGTTAGGGATTACTGTTCTTGACCTTACAGGACTCCTTCTTGAGATGCAGACAGTAAGTGCCTGTCTTGTCACTAAGCTTATTGGAGTGATGAAGCATCAGGATATCTCCCTGCCGTGGGTCAGAGAGAAGATATTTCTTGGACTTGATGGTTTGAGTGAGATGACAACTCTTTTTGGACACGGGAAGCAGAGAACATCCTAAACATTTCATTGAAGGTTATACTCAAGCTTGAGCTACAAGGAAACCAGTAGCAGCAAGGAGAAGACTTTAATAGCATCGTGAATGAACCTGACCATAAGGGATACCAGCTTGTTGTCCTGGAAGCTGGGCTTGAAGCCAGTTACCTCAGGGTTATTATTGTTCATTGTTTAGCCTAGTGATAGTTGTCGGGCCCTTGTGGACTGCACTTGAAGTATTTCCTCAAGCATCTGCATCTGCCTCTGAGAAGCTGACCTGGCCTTTCTCCTGCTCATATGAGCTTGCTTAGGTTATCTCCCTTCAATCCCCAATTCATTTGGCTTTGTATTTTGGCTTCTTCTTATTGCCTTGATATTTTTAGATGTAGTCACCTAGGATGGCACTGTTTGCCTTGTTTCTAACTTAGCATCCCTTTATTATACTATCAGTTTTGGTCAGGAGTATGAGATCTGGAGGCACATGATCTTGGTTCAAGGACTGGCTCTGCTCCTTGTGACTTTAAATAGGTGCCTTGATCCCTCTCAATTACTTGTTTTCTCATCCATAAAATGGTACTAGTAATAATACCTTATAACATTGTTTTGAGACATAAATAAGTATAAAAACATTTAACAAAAGACTGGCACATTGTAAGTGTTCAGTGCAACATAATTTACTATTGTGGTGTAGTTATTGTTTTAGGCCAGTGGTTTTCAAACTTTTAAATCTCAGGATCCATTTATATTCTACAACATTGAGAATCCTAAGGTGCATTTGTTATGTGGGTTATATGTGTTGCTATTTACTGAATTTGAAATTAAAATTGAGAAGTTTTAAAAAATTATCAATTAAAAAATAAACTCCTTACATGTTAACATAAATAACACATTTTATGAAAAATGACTTTTTTTTTTAAGAGACGGAGTCACGCTTTGTCACCCAGGCTGGAGTGCAGTGGCACGATCTCGGCTCACTGCAAGCTCCGCCTCCCGGGTTCATGCCATTCTCCTGCCTCAGCCTCCCGAGTAGCTGGGACTACAGGCACCCACCACCATGCTCGGCTTATTTTTTGTATTTTTAGTAGAGACGGGGTTTCACCGTATTAGCCAGGATGGTCTCAATCTCCTGACCTTGTGATCCGCCCACCTCAGCCTCCCAAAGTGCTGGGATTACAGGCTTGAGCCACCGCGCCCGGTCGAAAAATGACTATATTTTTAAATGTAGTAAGAAGAGTCATTCTTTTACATTTTTATAAACTCTTTAATGTCTGGCTTAGGAGAGAGCTAGATTCTCTATTTGCAGTCAGCTTTTGAAATATATTGTTTTGTTTGGGATATATGAAGAAAATCTGGCCTTATACAGATATATAGTTGGAAAAAAGGGCAGTGTTTTAATAATCTTTTCAAATAGTTATAGATATATTTCTTTGATACTACACTAACACTTGACAAGTGGTAGTTTTTTAAAGGTCAATTGCAATGTAGACTTTGAAACCATATCAATGACATTTTTACTCTCGTACATTATGATCTCCTGTTCTATCTTGTATTTGACTGGATCTTTTGCCCACACATGATACTGTATTATCCTACATTTGTCATTTCAAAAATATTCATTGATTTATGTAAATCTTGTGAATGTTAACACATTTCATCATGCAATATATCTTAGAATCATGTTCTTTAATATCACCATTGATCTCATGGGAAAAATCTTTAAATATTAACAAACTGTCAAGCTCATGGTGGTGGACACAAGTTTCCTTGAATTCTTATTTCCACTTGAAAGCTTGAATTTTTGTGACTGGCAGTAAATACAGTTAGTTATTTTTGTTGGAGTCGCAAGCTTACTTTGCTTATTCTGGAGTAAATACCTATTAAATACCCAAGTCTGATTAGTCATAGTTTGTGAGTCCTTCTTTCAAGTGAAATGACTATTATGAAAATGGAGCTAGTTCAGCTCACAACCCCAATGACCTCAGATGTGCTTTTCTTCAAGACAACCATCATACTTGGTATACAACAACAGATGGTGCTTTATGCACACTTCTCACTTTTTTTTAACAGAATGACCAAAAGAAGTGTACTCAAGGATCAAAATTTAACAAAACCAATACTTTAAAACTGCTTCATCAAGGGCTTTCTTAGGTTAAACGATTTTTCTTTTTACTGTGAGTGTGTACTGGTGAAGTACAGTGACAGCCTAATTGCCACTGCTTTCTTTTACCCAGCATAGCTTTTGTACCACCAGTACAAATGTCAGTGTAGTGAAAAAGGCAAAATCCTTCTTAAGATTACTATTAAAATAGTTTGGGTTTTGTGGACCTCTCCTGAAAGGGTCTTAGTGACCCACAAGTGTTTACAGACCACACTGACAATTACTGTTCTAGGCAGTAAGAACACAGCAGTGTGACAACAGATGACAAAAAAATCCTGCCCTCATCGAGCTTACCTTCTGGTGTAGAGAGACAAACAACAATATAAAATTGATAAAATATATAGTATTTTAGATAGCAATAAGTACTAAGTAGAAAAAAAAAGAGTATGAAGTGTCAGGGGGTTTTGAACTTTTTAAATGACAAGGAAGGCTTCACTAAGTCAAGAACTGAAGTAGGTGACGGAGCAAACTATAGAGACACCTGGGCAGGAACATTCTAGACTGAAGAAACAGCTAGGTGGAAGTGTGTCTTATATGTCTGATGAATGGCAGAGGAACAAAGAGGCTGGAGAAGAGTGAGTGAGAGGAAGTGAAGTAGATGAACTCGGGGGCTTAGTGGGGACAGGTCACCCAAGGTCTTGTAGGTCAGTGTTTCTGAAAAATTGGTGTGCGTGCACATGACTTGGTCTTGTGAAAATGCAGATTCTGATTTGTAGTTGGGAGTTGGGTTCTGCACTTCTGCATTTCCAAGTTACCAGATGATGCCACTGTTGTGGTCTTCTTTAAATAGCAGTCTTTGTAGGCAGTTGTAAAGAGTTTGGCTTTTATTCTGAGAGACACAGGAAGTCATTGGAGAGAACGCAGCAGAAGAGTGGCATATTCTGATTTATGTTTTAACACGATCAGCTGTAAATATTAATAACAGTAGCAGGTCTGTAATCCCTTATCCAAAACCCTTGGGACAGATTTGTGCTGGAATGCAGGATTTTTCAGACTTTAGAAAGGTAGTACATTTCACATATATATAGTATATTTTATAACATTCAAAACAGTGTCTGAGGCATTACTCTATAATCACACATTAGTATTTCTGCAATGAAATAAATGGTCACATTCAATGGGATAAAGACTAAATATTCTTACATTGATCAGGTGAGGTTTTTGGTACCAAATGAGTTATAAAGAGTTATTAAAATACTTTGACGTTCAGGTCAGACCAGGCTTTGCTGCCAAATGCGTTATAAAAATACTTCCACTTTTTAAGGCATTTGGATTTTATAATTGAGAAAATACAGACCTTTCTTGGTATTATACTTGTTAGTTGCTCATATCCCTACACTGCTGGAACTTCTTCAAGACAACCAGTCCATTACATGTTCATTTTAGGCCTTGTTGCATGCAAGTGTCAGCAAGAAACATTACAGCTCCAGATCTTTCATATTCTGGTTCTGCTCTCAGGAAGAAAAACAAGTACCTATCAATTTGAAACACAGTTTCTCATTTATAAAGAGTTTTTGCCCCTTGGCAACTTATTCTGTTGTGTATGCCATAAAAGCATAGTTAATTAAAAGATGCCAAGCATTTTACTGTACTTTAGGATAGTTAACGTGCTTTAGAATTATCCAACTCTGCTCATTTGTGGTTGCCACAGTATTACTTCCATGTCTGACTTTGCTTTCTTCCTTACAGCTGTGAGCTGCCTTATTCCACATTTGGCTCTACAGTTTATAATCTAAGGCAAACCTCTCTGTGTTCCTTAGAATCCACTTTTTTTTTCCTTAGTGACTGAGTGGTTTTCCCAGAGATATCCAGTTTAAAAGAAATGCATTTGGAAATGATCAAAATAAGATGAGAAATGTTGTGGTCTTTTCCCATCTCAGTTACCTGTGATGTGAGTATTAGTAATAGGAGCCTTATCTCTCTTTTCCCAATAGTTTCATGTAAGCGTTAGTTTATCTTACTTTCTGAGCAACTGTCCTTTTGATAAAGCTTGAAAACATGGATGTAAGGAAGACTTTGAAGGGTTGCTATTTTAATGCCTGCTGGCAAAATGATATATTGACTCTCATCATTGGAAAATCCTGTGAATCTGCATTGCAGAATAATGCACATTCTAATAAACACACTACTTTAAATACTCCCAGGCCAGGGAATATGATCGATTCCTGTTCCAAGGGCAAGAATCCAAGTAGGTCAGTGCTACAAAACTATGTTGGAGTATGGGGAAAGCATGGGTTAGGAATAATTTCTGCCAAAGAATGAATAATAGCAAGAAGAAAAACATCATTTGCAATTTTTCTTTTAAGAAAAGGTTAAGGAGGTTATATAGTGGGTCTGCTGAAGGAGGTGAGGGTTATCTGAGACCACTGAATTACAGTTGGAAAGATAACTGACAAGGAAAATCTCCACTAAAAGTATAGTTGATTATTTTCCAGAACTTGTACTTATAAAAAGTAAAAATTCTCCAAAGAGTGTTCGTATGGTTACTTTTTTTTAATATCTGGAATTTCAAGTGCTATGAATGGTTAAAAGTCTAAGTTGTTGAATTGGAAAAAATGGAAACACTGGAACATGAACATTGGAACACGAACATTGGAAAAAATGTTCATCAAGCATATTATTTTGTTGTAGTAAAACATATATAACATGTAGTATATTCTTTTAAGGATGAATTATAAAGACTTCATAAACATATTGCATTTTAATTTAATTTAATTTAATTTTTGAGGCAGGATCTCACTCTGTTGCCCAGGCTAGAGTGCAATGATGTCATCTCGGCTCCCTGCAGTCTCGACCTTCCTGGCTCGAGCAATCCTCCCTGCATGCCACTCCTGCCCCCTACCCCAGTAGCTGGGACTACAGATGCATGCCACTACACCTGATTAATTTTTGTATTTTTTGTAGAGACGGGGTTTCGCCACATTGCCCAGGCTGGTCTTGAACTCCTGAGCTCAAGTGATCCGCTGCCTCAGCCTCCCAAAGTGCTGGGATTACAGGTGTGAGTCCCCGCACCCAGCCGCATTTTAGACGTGAGATGCAGAGAAGTAGAAGGATCTACTTTATTGTCATTATTGAGTTTTGCGCATTCTATTTTCTGGGGCAGACGGTTTCAGGAAATGTATTATATTATTAATGGTGAGTTTTTGAAATGTACCCAACAAAATCCAAATGGGAACCAGTTGGGAATGCTGAGATATCATTGAGAGGACTGACAGGAATTAAACATCCCTTTTGGAAATCCTGTAGGTAAACAGGCCTGTCTGAGGACTTTCTGTAAATATGCCGACATGTCAGGAGAAACATTATCAGAAGTTCTCTTCTTCTCACCTCAGATTTGACTTGTCTAGAAGAATTAGTAGGTTGGAGAATGACACTCTTTTACCTTTGGATTGAGTTAAATGACCCATTTCCTGTGTATAGCTTTTTGTTTTCAAGAGTATAGTGAAAGATTTGAGTAAGCAGAAGGACTTTGTGTAATCTGTTTGCTAGGTCTGCCAAGCTGGTTACAGGAAACTGCTTAGGTCTTTTATTAAAGACCAAGCTTTAGTTTTAAATAGGAGAGGTTTCCAAATTTGCTTCACGTTTCATTTAAGAGGCTTTGTTTGCCCAGGCTGTGGGTCCGTGGTCAGGAATTGAGCACTGCATTTACAAAATATTTTTTTCTGTGATCTTTGATGAAGTTAATGTGAGCACTGTAGTTGCACAGTTTCAGAAGTGTTTTTTTTTTTTTCTTCCTATTAACGGTTCTGGGTCACTATTCTCTGAAGAATTAAAAATAATTGTCTTTTGTTTTAAAAATAGTTTATTTCCATCAGAGTTGAATCATGACACATCAGTTTTCAACTTGGAACAATTTTAAATGACTTTGTTGCTTCTAAGGGTGAATTTAACTGACCTGATTTGGCCATGACTTTGCAGAGTGAATTTTAATTATCTTAGTTGTAGTGCTTTCTTTCCACATTTTGAAGCATCTTCTAGGAAAGAAGTTTAGTCAGGATGTGAGATACCTAGAAACCTAGCAAGGCTCATTTTTGTTTCTCATTAGTTTAGAATTGTGTATGTTATTAGGAGCCATTTTCACTGTGAATTTTTGTTTTCCAAGAAACTTCATTAAAGAGCTTGGATGTTTTCTTTGTGACTCTTTCACATATTAACTATAGTAGTTGTTTGTTTGGTGTTTACTGTTTATGCCCTTGTTTCAAAAATCACTTTATAGTAAAATAAGAGTTTAAGCATGTCATTATTTTGGTGTGTCTAAATATTGAACCGAAACAGAACAGCAACAGGTGGGGATTAATTATTATTGCCGTACATTTTTGGATTAAAGCAGTACAGGAAATCTCACCAGTTGGTTGAAAGGCGACTCTTCATTTGAAGGGAAGAAATGGTCTTTTTTCTTGCTAATAAATGTCATTCTGTTTATACAATTCAAAATTGTTAATTTTGAAACCAAAGGCAATCTGAAACTAATATGCTTTAAAACCTAAATCACAATTTTTGAGTGTTCATAGGTCATTTGTCTAAACATTTAAAATGCAATATAGTCCTTTTTGAGAATTCATTATATTGTTTAAAAGTTGTAACAGCCTTTGGTTTGGCCCTAAAAAAAAAAACAGCTTAAATTTAACATTCTAGTCTGTTCTAGAATGAACTGTTTAACTTTAAAAGTAAAACGTTAAGCAGGTTTAAACTTCACCAGAGGAATATTATTCTAAACCAAAGAATGCATAATATATAGATTATATAATGATACAAAAAGAATATATAATAAAAAGAAAAATAATTTTTGTTTTCAGAGGTCATTTTTAACAACTTCTATAGATATAGTGGATGTAAATAGGATCTAATTGGAGAGAACATGAAGATGTATTTAGTCATAAAATGTTATAAATTAATCCAAAAAATCAGGACATTAAGGTATTTGTAAGTAAATTTAATCCTATCAGTCAGTAAATGAATACTTTTGAGTATCTCCTAAATAACTATAATGTTATAAATTATATCAAAGATGGATTTAACTAGGGATTTTAAAAATCATTGCCTAAAGGCTCAGATATCTTGAAATTTTTGTTATTTAAAGAAAAGTGAATGTCCTGACAATACTAATATTTAGAGAAAAAGCAGCACAAAAGATTATGGCAACAATGAGTTTAACACTAAATCTGTTTAAAATCTATACCTTTGAGTTTAAAAAAGCAAGAAAAATTGGAATCGCTTTTCATAAACATGATAGAATATACAAAAATATGTTTAGATAAGGTTTTCTTGACTTGCAATTCTAGCAGTTAACCAAGAATGAAAGAAAATTTAATTAAGAAACTGTTTTTCATTTCCTATAACAAATGCTTGACATTCAGCAAATTCAATTAGAACCGGCAGAAGAGGTAAATGAAGACCTCCACAGGGATTCTGAGGGGGAATTCAAAGACTTTAGAAGAATGTGGTGCTTTATTATGCGTAAGTTTGCCATAAAGCTATAGTTGATTTTTAAGCCTCTCGGACTGGGATTTCTCTGGTAGTACATGCAGTTCAAGAGCCCACCTAAAACAATTAGAGCCTCCTGTGGAGTTTGTTAAAGAGGATTTTCTCTGTCTGATGCAGTTTCCATGTTTTCTTCATCTTACAGATAGTTTACTTACACTTTTTTGTTTTTAATTGTTCTCTGTTAGCACAAATGTAATATATTCGTTGTATAATAGAGAGGCCTTTCTCCTCCTGGTTCTAGGAGAGAATAATACTCCAAGACCATAGGGCATCCATTACATGTAATAAGGTAACTTCTCTCCTGTGCTTCCAGAAAGAGTTTGTTATCTCCCATACTTGGGAGAACTAAGAAAACAGTCACTTGAAACATTATCCAGGCTTGCTTTAGAGGAGGAGAAAGGCTGATCTGGAGATCACTACTGTTAACCCTTCTAGTGTGTGTCTTTCTAGTTCTTTCATCCTCTCTCTCCCTGCTGTGTACACATGCACATACATATACACAGGAATATCTTTTCTTTCATTTATAAAAAAATGAAAAAATTCTCTGACAAGGTTGTACTGTACATATGAATTAACTTTGGCTTATTTTGATTTCATCTTTTTCTTTCATTTTCATGGATTTGTTTATGTTTTTACATCAAGTCTCGAGGAGAATGTCTCACACAGAACCTAGCTTAGACATGAAGCTTCTCTCCCCTTTCCCAGGCCTTGCTGCCACCTGCAATTTTCAGTTCATTACTTTGTGCTCTTGTGAGTCGGCTCCATGAGTTGTGCTTGTTGTCTTCTGTCTTTGGCTTTCCTGCTGCCTGGTTTGCTTTCTCCGACTCTTGAGAAGTGAGCTGGACCTGACTACAGCATTCTTCTGTCCTCAAATAGCTGAGTATTTAATTGAAAGAACATACAAACCAGAGAAAAACTCATAGTGCGTTATTTGTGGATGGCTCCTGACAACTCAGCCCAGGTTCCCTCCAGGGCCTGAGTCACAAACTGTCCTCAGTATATCTTTATTTCAGCCACTCTGCATTGTTTGCAGTTCCTCAAACATGTACTGAACTTTCTTGTTTCTGCCCTCTTTTTCACTGTGTTCTCTCCTCTGTTTAGTGTCCTTCTGCCTGTTATTCACAGCCCCTTTATTTTAAAAACCATCTATCCTTTAAGAGTCTTGTCAGATAATACCTCTTCTGGTATGTGTTTCTTGACTCTCTGGCCAAAAGTGATTCCTTCTTTCCTTTCATTCGTTCATCAGTTCAGCAAATACTTACTATAGACCTATTCTTGCCAGGCATTTAGACAAGACAATGTTTGTAAAACTTCTATTACTCTTACTTTATTGCCTTGTTTGTGAATAAAGCCATCATATTTTTGTTACTGCCATTGAAGGCACAAACTATATCTGGACCCGCCTCGTAACTGACACCCTCACCCATAGAAGGTGTTTCATGTGTAATTACTGAATGAATGAAACTTTCTGATTATTTTAACATTTCTGTGTGCCAGCATAACTGATATTTTTATAAAATTATCTTTTATATTAGGTATGAAAAGTATTACTGATACTTCATGGCAATGGAGAAAACCTTTTAATAGATTTTATGGGTATATACTTAATTTAAATAGTCGTACATATCATAAGGATATATGTATATAATAATAATTATTATTTTTTGAGACAGGGTCTCGCTCTGTTGCCCAGGCTGGAGTGCAGTGGCACGATCTTGGCTCACTGCAACCGCTGCCTCCCTGGTTCAAGCAATTCTCCTGCCTCAGCCTCCTGAGTAGCTGGGATTACAGATGCATGCCATCATGCCCGGCTAATTTTTGTATTTTTAGTAGAGGCAGGGTTTCACCCTGTTGGCTAGGCTGGTCTCGAACTCCTGACCTCAGGTGATCTGCGCTCCCCCCTGGGCCTTCCAAAGTGCTGGGATTGCAGGCGTGAGCCACCGTGCCCAGCCATACCATGATAAAGATATTTTAAGCAGCTATTCTTAAGTCATAGGTTATCTGCTTCTCATTCTCAGTCATATTCTGCTGATGGAGTTTGACAGGTTCATACGCTGGGTCTGGGCGGATTTTCTGACAGAATCAAAAAGAGGTGTTGTGAGCGCTTGAGACCTTCAGCTGAAGGCAATCACAAACATTTTCGGAGTATTAGCCCTGGATAACTTTGAACAAGCTGCTGTTCTCTGCCAAAAGAACACACAATTTTCTCTCCTTTCTCTTCCTAATTTTTGTATTTCTTCTATTAGATGAAATATTTCTTCTTTGTTTGTTTGTTTGTTTTTGAGACAGAGTCTTGGTCTGTTGCCCAGGCTGGAATGCAGTGGCGTGATCTCGGCTCACTGCAACCTCTGCCTCCCAGGTTCAAGCGATTCTCCTGCCTCAGCCTCCTGAGTAGCTGGGATTATAGGCGCGTGCCACCCCGCCCGGCTAATTTTCGTATTTTTAGTAGAGACGGGGTTTCACCATGTTGGTCAGGCTGGTCTTGAACTCCTGACCTCGTGATCTGTCTGCCTCGGCCTAACAAAATGCTGTGATTACAGGCGTGAGCCACCATGCCTGGCCCTCGATGAAATGTTTATTAACCCCACTCTATCCCATATCCTAGATATGCCAAGGAAATTACGGTTTAAAATACTCATTCTCAAAGCATGGTCCAGGGACTCCTGAGGGAGATTTTACAAAGTCAAGACTATTTTTGTAATAATACTGAGACATTATTTTCATCACTCTCATTCTCTTGCTAGTATCTAATTGAATCTTCTAGAAGCTACATGGCATGTGGTATAACAACAGATGTAGATATGAGAATCCAGCTGTCTTGTATTAGGTTAGACGTTAAAGAGATTTGCAGAATGTAAAACCATTTTTTGTTCTGAAAAATATGGTTATTTTTCATAAAAATGTTAAGATATAATAGGCTTATTATTTTTATTTTTTTAATTTTATTTATATTTATATTTATTTATTTATTTTTGAGACAGAGTTTCACTCTTTTTGCCCAGGCTGGAGTGCAATGGCGCAATCTCAGCTCACTGCAACCTCCGCCTCCCGGGTTCAAGCGATTCTCCTGCCTCAGCCTCCCGAGTAGCTGGGATTACAGGCACCTGCAACCATGCCTGGCTAATTTTGTATTTTTAGTAGAGATGGGGTTTCTCCATGTTGGTCAGGCTGGTTTTGAACTCCCGACCTCAGGTAATCCACCCTCAGGTGATCGGCCTCCCAAAGTGCTGGGATTACAGGTGTGAGCCACCGCACCCAGCTGGCTAATTATTTTTAAATGAATTAACAAAAAAATATGATTCAAGTTTCTGCCTGCCTGCCTGCCTTCCTCCCTCCCTCCCTCCCTCCCTCCCTCCGTCCCTTCTTCCCTCCCTCCCTTCCCTCCCTTCCCTCTGTTCCTTCCATTCCTTCCCTCCCTGCCTCCCTCCTTCCCTTCCCTTCCTCCCTTCCCTTCCTCCCTTCCTTCCTTCCCTCTGTCAGTGTCACCTAGACTAGTGTGCAGTGGCACAAACACAGCTTACTGCAGCCTCCACTTCCTGGGCTCAAGTGATCCTTCCACCCCAGTTTCCTGTGTAGCTGGGACTACAGTCACACGCCACCTGATTTTTTTTTTCTTTTTGTCTTTTTTCTAGAGACAAGGTCTCACTTGTTGCCCAGGCTGGTCTCGAACTCCTGTACTCAAGTGATCCTCCTGCCTCAGCCTCCCAAAGTGCTGACATTACAGGCATGAGCCACTGTGCCCAGCTGTGTTTTTATTTTTATTTTTATTTTTTTTGAGACAGAGTCACACTCTGTTGCCCAGGTCAGAGTACAGTGGCACGATCTCGGCTCACTGCAACCTCTGCCTCCTGGGTTCAAACGATTCTCCTACCTCAGCCTCCCGAGTAGCTGGGACTACAGGTGTGCACCACCACGCCTGGCTGATTTTTGTATTTTTAGTAGAGACCAGGTTGGTCTCGAACCCCTGACCTTGTGATCCACCCGCCTTGGCCTCCCAGAGTGCTGGGATTACAGGCATGAGCCACCGTGCCCGGCCCCAGCTGTGTTTTAATTTCCAGTGTGGCTAATATCAATAAATATTAAAAACTCTTTAGAATCCAGATTTCTGAGACCCAAAAGATCGACAGCCACTGGTTTATAAGATTTAAAATATTTAAGATAACAGAGAACACACTTTCTAAGAGATTAAAAGGTAAAGTCCTTTTCATGTAGTCCAGGTATCTTCAAACTGGAATACTTAATCATACTTAATCATAATGGATTAAGCTGGTTTTCAGTTGTTGGACATTTAGGTTGAGTACAGTATTTTAGTCTTTAAAAGTAATATTGTGGTGATATTCTTCTGTATTAATATTTTTCTAACATCCTTAATTGTTTGCAATGAATTTCTAAAAATAGAACTGCTGGGTCTAAAGGTATGCAGAAGGAACTGGCATGACCTGTTACATAAATTCAGGGGCCAAATATACTCTCATGTTTTTTTCTATTAATCAGCAGGAAATTTATTATGTTCCTTTTTAGACAGTCTCCGCCTCCAAGTTTGAGCCCCAGGAGGCTTTCCCAGTCCCAGAGTCATCCCATCTGCCTCCAAATGCCAGAAAAAGAACCGACTACACTATTGCTCTTCCTTCCCATCATCATTTTTTCTCAGCATTTAAGACCAGCCCTGCACTGTTTGGCAATAGTTGCTTGAACTGCCACTAGGATCCTGTTTCTGGTCAGACCATGGCCCAGGTCACAGCAGTCACCGCAGTTGAAGGTCAAGATTGCAGTTTTTTAAAAGTTCATTTTCTTTTACTGAAGGATTTAGTGTATCAGGGAGGCTGAGGTCAGAGACACTTCCAACATCCACCTTAGGCTGTGCCAGAATCTGTCCTACCTGATAAACGCAGAAGCTTTTTGTGTGACCTTAGATCACCAGTTTCAGTTATTCCTTCTTCAAGGCCATTTTATTTCAGGAATGTCTCTGCCTCTTCTTGCCAGTGGGACTTGGCTTGAGCTATGAGTGTCTTCTGTGACAGAACTCTTTAATTTTGAATCTCAGGAATTAAAGATTGGGGTAATGTTTCTTCCTTTTCAGGAAGATTTAGCGTCCTGGAAAATTGGTCCTCCTGCCTTCAGCAACTAATTCTGCATATCAAGAGATTGAGGCACTTTTTCCTAAGCCATTCAACTTTCCCCTCCCAGTGTCCCCTCCTCCCCTGAGTCCTAAGGACAGTGGCACCTACCCACTGGTCAACTAAAGGAACATTCAAGCCGCTTTTCTCTCAGCAAAAGGATCCACACCAGTGATCTAAGGTCTCTACCCATAAACATAAGAAAGGCCAAAATAATTTTTAAGTGTTCTCCTTCAAAGAACATCTCATCTAATCTCTGCCTTAATAGATACCTGTTACACAGTTAAGCTTATGGTATATATAGCTAATTGCTCTCCAGAGAGGTTATGCCAGTTTAGACTTCTACCAGCAAAAAATAGATTGCTAGGAAAATATATTTAAAACCTAAACAGTGCTCTTAAATGTCATTAATTAGAATTGTTTTAATCTTAAAAGAAATATTAAAAGAATATTAAAAGAAATTCAAACTTTTCCCCTAATATTTCTTATTTTTTTGCCAAATACTAAATTTATTTGGCCATGATTGTGATCTGTAGCATCTTGAATAATGTCTTTTATAACAGAGCAGGTGTACATGGAAGACCAAGATAGTAAGAAGGGAATACATGGCTGAAATCATTAACAGCGGCTTGAGGCTAATATAGTAATATTGTGTTTTCAGAATCACTTTTGGTGAAGGCAGGAGAGGGTTCTTATTTACTGAAGGTCTCCTAAGTACAAGGTGCTTTATAGATGATACCTAATTTAATTCTCAACAACAAACCTATGTTGTTACTATTCCCATTTTAGATGATATTGTTATTCCATTTTATAAATAAATAGATTAAGATGCAGAGAGGTAGTAAATTTTCTAAAGTCACAGAGCAAGTAAAGGTTGATGTTCCCTAAGAAAGTGCCACCTAGCACTAAGTACACAGTTCTTAGAGTAAGGACTTTGAGAATTAGCCTTTCTTTCTCACCTTCTCCAAAGTCAGAATGATCTCCGGGAGGCCCTCACGGCTCATAGGTGCAGCTTTGCACAGGGTCTGTGAGGCGTTAGGGCCAACTACAAAATCTCCAAGACTTCCCTCACTTTTGACACCAACTGCAAATTGAGTGGGGGAGTTCCCCAACCACCTTCATGGACTAAAATTCACTAGAAGGACTCAACAGAACTCACTAAACATTACTTACAGTCATGGTTATTGCCGGGAAAGGATACATATTAAAATCAGCCAGGGGAAGACAAGCACAGGACAGGGTCCAGGAGAAATGCAAAACACAGAGCTTCCATTGTCCTCTCTCCTTGGAGTCAGGACACATGCCCACCCTCCCTCCCTCCCTTCCTTCTCTCCTCCTGTCCTTCCTTCCTTCCTTCCTCCCTTCCCTCCCTTTCCTTCCTTCCTTGGTGCCCAGGCTGATCTTGAACTCCTGGGCTCAAGCAGTCCTCCTGCCTCAGCCTCCAGAGTAGCTGGGATTACAGTTATGTCGCTGGCTTCTTCTTGCATTTATGTGTGATGATCCACGTGGGATATTTCCAACCAGAGAAGCTCTCCCGGCCTCGGTCTTCAGAGCTTTCGTTGGGGCTTTATTGCATAAGCATGGTTGATTGACTGTCCATGTGGTTCCTTAACTGATACCAGTGACCCAAAGCCCCAAGTTACTCTCTGGCTGGCCCCAGGCAAACAAAAATTATCTTTGAAGGCAAGGTCTAGACCTCTTCTGAGACAAGATTAAATTATTTACTACATAGGGTCCCAGTCTCATTGAGTGCTCCCTCCCTTCCTAGCCCCTCACAGTGGATCAGGAGGTACCTGGTCACCACCTCTTGTGGTTTGGAGCCCCACAAGGAAGTGGAGACACACATAGAATATGGGTGTCCTGTTATAAACTGGAAACTCGCTCCACGTCATACTCCTTAGGATTGAATTATAATAACAGCAGAATATCAAGGAAATAATAACATGACTTGAATGCTTACAGGCAAATTTTTTCTAGTATTAAAAATACAATTGAGTTAATTATGGTTTACTTATTAAGACAAACTTCAGTATAATTAACCGCCCCCCCGCCCCCAACACACACACCCTAGCAGAGGCATTGTGGTCACTTGCAAATAATCACAGAGAAGTAAAAAATTAGAGTCATATGACCTGCCTGTTCCCGGCTGTGGCCAAGCAAGGCAGTTCTCCGCCTTGTTTCAGCTCTCACGCTGTAAACAAGTCCTCTTTTCATGGTCTTTTCAGGGCCACACTTTTTTACATTTTTGTGGGATTTTATTGTTGTTGTTCTTAGTGATTTTGCCATTTAAAATGGTCCCCAAGCCTCGTGCTAAAGTGCTGTCTAGACAGTGTTCCTAAGAGCAAGAAGGCTGTGATACATCTTTTGGAGAGTATGCATGTGTTAGATAAGCTTCATACAGGCATGAGTTACAGTGTTGTTGCTGTGAGTTCAGTGTTAATGAATCAACGGTATATACGAAATAAGGTGTCTTTAAAGAGATACACATATAACACAAGGTTATGTATTTAATGGTTGATGAAAATGTTGTGACCAGAGGCACACAGGAACCTAACCCTGTGTTGCCCCCAGGAGCAGTGGTTCAGTATTTGCTGCTAAATTCAGTGTTCGAGGTAACTTCATAGCATATAATTACTGTGAATAATAAGAAATGACTCTATTTGCTGCATTATTTCATTCATTATTCATTTATTCATGTAATCTGTTATTCATTCTTTTTTTTTTTTTTTGAGATGGAGTCTTGCTCTGTCACCCAGACTGGAGAGCAGTGGTGTGATCTCAGCTCACTGCAGCCTCTGCCCACTGGGTTCAAGCAGTTCTCCCTGCCTCAGCCTCCTGAGTAGCTGGGGTACAGGTACCTGCCACCACGCCCAGCTAATGATTGTATTTTTAGTAGAGATGGGGTTTCATCATGTTGGCCAAGGCTGGTCTCGAGCTCCTCACCTCAGGTGACCCGCCCCTCTTGGCCTCCCAAAGTTCTGGGATTACAGGTGTGAGCCACCACGCCCGGCCTGTTACTCATTCTTTGAGCAGACATATTTGTGTGTGTGTTTTGTTTTTTCATTTTACCATCATATATTCCTTCTCTGATGCTCTTTCTTTACGTAGATTTGAGTTTCTGACTTACATCCTTTTCCCTCTGTTTTTGAAGAATTTCTTCTAACATTTATTTTTGGCCAGGTTTGTTGTGTTGAGTTCTCTCATTTGTTGTTTTTCTGAGAAAGTCTTTATCTTTCCTTCTGATTTGAAGGATAATTCTAGTGGATATAAAATTTGGGGTTGTTATTTTTTCTTTCTTCAACATTTTGGATATTTTACTCCTCTCTCAATGCTTTTATGGTTTCTAGTGAGAAGTCTGCTTGTAATTCTTATCATTATTCTCCAATGGAAAAGTTATTTTTCTTCTTCTTCCAAGATTTCCTCTATGTCTTTAAGTTTTCCACAATTGTTTTTTAATTTTCAACTTTTATTTTAGATATGGGGATACATGTGCAGATATGTTACATGAGAATATTGCATGATGCTGAGGTTTGGAGTACAGGTCCTGTCACCCTGGCAGTGAGCATAGTGCTTAATAGGTAGTTTAACTCACCCCTCTCCTCACCTTCTAGTAGTCCACAATAGACATTGTGTCATATTTGTATCCTTGTGTGCTCAATACTTAGCTCCACTTATAAGTGAGAAGATAACGGTATTTGGTTTTCTGTACCTGTGTTAGTTTGTTTAGGATAATGGCCTCCAGCTGCCTCCATATTTTTGCAAAGGACATAATTTCATTCTTTTTTATGGCTGTTTAGTGTTCCATGGTGTGTACATACCACATTTTATTTTATTTTATTTTTCATTTGTTTGTTTTTCAATTTATTTATTTATTTCAATAGATTTTTAGGTGGTGTTTGGTTACATGAATAAGTTCTTTAGTGGTGATTTCTGAGAATTTGGTGCACCTATCACCCGAGCATTGTACACTGTACCCAGTGGGTAGTCTTTTATTCCTCTCCCCGTCCATCCTTTCCCCTCACTCCCCAAAGTCCATTGTATCATTCTTATGCCTTTGTGTCCTCATAGCTTAACTCCCTCCTATAAGTGAGAACATACGACGTTTGGTTTTCCATTTCTGAGTTACTTCACTTAAAATAATGGTCTCCAATTCCATCTGGGTAAGTTCACCTGAACTGCTGCAAATGCCATTATTTCATTCTGTTTTATGGCTGAGTTGTATTCCATGGTGTGTATATATATATATGTCTATCTATATATCTATATCTATATCTCTATAGAGATATATAGATATATAGATATATATATCTATAGAGATATATAGATATATAGATATATATATCTATAGAGATATATAGATATATAGATATATATATCTATAGAGATATATAGATATATAGATATATATCTATAGAGATATATAGATATATATATCTATAGATATATAGATATATATATCTATAGAGATATATAGATATATATATCTATAGAGATATATAGATATATATATCTATAGAGATATATAGATATATATATCTATAGAGATATATAGATATATATATCTATAGAGATATAGAGATATATATATCTATAGAGATATAGAGATATATATATCTATAGAGATATAGAGATATATAGATATATATCTATAGAGATATAGAGATATATAGATATATATCTATAGAGATATAGAGATATAGAGATATCTATAGATATAGAGATATATAGATATCTATAGATATATAGATGTATATACCGCATTTTCTTTATCCACTTGTTGATTGATGGGCATTTGGGCTGGTTCCATATCTTTGCATTTGTGAATTGTGCTGCTATAAACATGCGTGTGCAAGTGTCTTTTTCATATAATGACTTCTTTTCTTCTGGGTAGATACCCAGGAGTGGAATTACTGGATCAAATGGTAGATCTACTTTTAGTTCTTTAAGGAATCTCCACACGGTTTTCCACAGTGATTGTACTAGTTTACATTCCCACCAACAGTGTAAAAGTATTCCCTTTCACCACATCCACACCATTTATTATTTTTTGATTTTTAAATTATGGCCACTCTTGTAGGAGTGAGGTGTTAACATATTGTGGTTTTGATTTGCATTTCCCTGATAGTTAGTGATGTTGAACATTTTTTCATGTTTGTTGACTATTTGTATATCATCTTTTAAAAATTGTTTATTCATGTCCTTAGCCCACTTTTTGATGGGATTGCTTGTTTTGTTCTTGCTGATTTGTTTGAGTTCCTTGTAGATTCTGGATATTAGTCCTTTGTTGGATGTAGAGATTGTGAAGATTTCTCCTATTCTGTGGGTTGTCTGTTTGCTCTGCTGATTATTTCTTTTGCTATGAAGAAACTTTTTTATTTAATTAAGTTCCATCTATTTATCTTTGCTTTTGTTCCGTTTGCTTTTGGGTTCTTGGTCATGAAGTCTTTGCCTAAGCCAGTATCTAGAAGGGGTTTTCCAATGTTATCTTCTAGAATTTTTATGATTTCAGGTCTTAAATTTAAGTCTTTGATCCATCTTGAGTTGATTTTTGTATAGGGTGAGAAACGAGGATCCACTTTTGTTCTTCTACATGTGGCTTGCCAATTTTCCCAGCACCATTTGTTGAATAGGGTATCCTTTCCCCACTTAATGTTTTTGTTTGCTTTGTTGAAGGTCAGTTGGCTGTAAGTATTTGGCTTTATTTCTGGATTCTCTATTCTGTTTCACTGGTCCATATCCTTATTTTGATACCAGTACTATGCTGTTTTGGTAACTATGGCCTTATAGTATAGTTTGAAACTGGGCAATGTAATGCCTTCAGATTTGTTCTTTTTGCATAGTCTTGCTATGGCTGTGCAGGCTCTCTTTTGGTTCCATATGAATTTTAGGATTGTGTTTTCTAGTTCTGTGAAGAATAATGGTGGTATTTTGATGGGAGTTGCATTGAATTTGCAGATTACTTTTGGTAGTATGGTCATTTTCACAATATTGATGCTATGCATCCGTGAGCATGGGATGTGTTTCCATTTGTTTGTTTCATCTATGATTTCTTTCAGTAGTGTTTTGCAGTTTTCCTTGCAGAGGTCTTTCACCTCCTTGGTTATGTGTATTCCTAAGTTTTTTTTGTTTTTGTTTTTGTTTTTTGTTTGTTTTTTGCAGCTTTTGTATAAGAGATTGAGTTCTTGACTTGATTCTCAGCTTGGTCACAGTTGGTGTATAGCAGAGCTACTGATTTGTGTACATTAACTTTGGAAACTTTGCTGAATTCATTTACCAGTTCTAGGAGCTTTTTGGATGAGTATTTAGGGTTTTCTAGGTGTGCGATCATGTCATCAGCAAACAACAACAGTTTGACTTACCAATTTGGATGCCCATTATTTCTTTCTCTTGAAGCAGACATATTTGAACACTCTATGGGGTGCCAAGCAATTTCCACATGATTTAAAATTTCCATGTTGTGTTCTTATGCCCACTATTAGCAGTCTTGCTGTAACCCTTTTTCTCAAAGTATTTGTGTGGTTTATGATAACACATTATAAATGAAGTGTGATATTGCAGTTTAAAGGTTGCAGATTGGAGGCTGAATGTCTTATATCTATGACCATTTTACCTGAGCTACTTGTTTAGTCTTCTCAATAAACTTTCCAGGGATTTTTTTTTGCTTCCTTGGAGATCAAAATTTTTGGATCAGTTTGCCTAATGGGTTCATGTTGGTTTCCAGCAGAGCCAGGTGATGTGGCTGGCCATACCTTTCTATACCAAAAAATGTTTCTGCAGTCGTGGCTATATAGTCTTGCAGGCAGAGCTTTTGACTGGCAAAAATTAGTCCCCAGCTATGCTTTACTGATGAGAAGCCACACAGTGTAGCCAGAAGCTACACTGGCCCCTTCTCCTTTCTCTGGTAACTCCACGTCCGTCATGTGTTTGTATTTCCATCTCTTTCCACTTCCTGTTTATACTGTCTCCTACATCTGCACTCAGGCAACATGAGGGGAAATGGACTTGAAGAGCAGATGTTCACCTCGTGTTCGTTGTGGTTCCCTAGATACACTCTCTTCCATTGAAGTGTTTCTCATTTCCTGGTTTTGATTGTCCAGGATGTGTGAGGACGGAGATCTGAACCTTGCTGTTCCTTCTTTCTTCATGTTAGTAAAACCATGTACATTGGAATCCCCTAAATGTAATGGGGGAAAATAATAGAAATACTTAACTTTTGCGGTGATTAAAATGATTAATCTGGTGAATTTGACTGAAAAAGAAAAATTCAATAATTTTAGGGATCTTTCAGTGAAATAATCATTAAGCCCAAAGAAACAAAGCCTTTATTGACTATTACTTCAGTGATAGTAAGAAATGAGTACCAGCAGTAAAAGTTAACCTTGATGTTTTTATGTAATAAGCAATTGAATAAATACAGTAACTTTATTTAAACATCTTTGTAAAATTACTCCAACTAAGTAAGGACCAAGACTAAAGAAAAACCCTTAAATGCCCCTTAGTGCCTAGCACAATACCTAGAACAAATAGATCTCAACAAATATATATTAAATGAGTTAATGATTAAAATGTCTCATTTAAAATTTAAATATTCAGTAATGTTAATTTGATGTTTTTTCTTTCAGATACAGATGAATATAGACCTCCTGTTTGGAAATCTTACTGTAAGTCTACAAATAATTGTGTGGGTTATAGTACTTTATAAGTAATATAAAAATATGGGATTATTAGATAGAAATACTCATTCCATTTTGTACCCATTGTTGAAAAATTAATTTAAACAAGGTTTGGGAGTAGCATAGAAATAATTGTGGTTAAGTAAGTGTTTACACAAAGTCTGTACAGTATATGGTTTTCCGTCTGGAATGCATTTCATCCCTCTGAGCTTGCATGAATTCCATGTAGTGAAACTTGAGACCACTTGTTCAGAGTGGCTAATGAAGCTAATACAAGGAGACACTGAGAATTCAAACAGTCTAATTATTTTCAGGTCCTGATTCTTTATGTGAAGAAAGGAATATTTAAATGACAATAATTCAGGAGGCTATGTTGATAGAAAGAATAAGTGAAAAGAGGCAAAAAAAGGTGATCTAACTTTTAAATAATTACTTTCCCAAAACATAAGGGAGATACTTGATTCCATGCTGCTCTTTAAACTGCGTTAGGATAAATATTTCTTTTTAAACATCTAGGGTTTTAGTTCTTTATTTTCCTTTCCTTGTTTTCTAGAGAATATTATTTCACCAAGTAAAGGATATTTCAGATTTTAAAAGTTCAAATAGGGCTAATATAATCAAAATGGTTTTTTAAAATTTATGAATGCATTATTATGGAAAAGCACTATAAGTTCTTGTTTGTTGTTTCTGTAGTTGAATAAGCAGCCTAAGAAACCTGTTCTTTAATTATAGATTAACATCTTTGTAAATGCTGAGGTTTATTATAAATCTGATGATTGTAGGTTGCTGAAATTTGCTGACTGAAGGAACAGCAATTCAGATTCTCATTGGTCTTATGTTCTCAGAACAGATAATTTTTTTTTAATAGGTTGCCACTTTGGGCTAATTATAAGTAAAATATGAACAGTCTCTAAAAATATTGCCATAGATGCTTCCCCTCAACGCTGCTAGTGCCTTTTTCTTTTTCCCTTGGGAGTATAGTTATACGAATGTGTAAAAATGACTAATATTCTTTACCTCCTAAAGATTTTGTCTCATAATCTCATTGGCTGGAAGCCTACTTAAAATTCTTCTCTGGCCGGGTGCTGTGGCTCATGCCTGTAATCCCAGCACTTTGGGAGGCAGAGGCAGGCGGATTGCCTGAGGTCAGGAGTTTGAGACTAGCCTGGCCAACATGGTGAAACCCATCTCTACTGAAAATACAAAAATTAGCTGGGCGTGATGGCACACACCTGTAGTCCCACCTACTTGGGAGGCTGAGGCAGGAGAATCGCTTGAACCAGGGAGGCAGAGGTTGCAGTGAGCCAAGATCGCACCACTGCACTCCAGCCTGGGCAACAGAGCAAGACTCCATCTCAAAAAAAAAAAAAAAAAAAAACTTCTCTGCATTTTCTGGTTTTCAGTTTATCTTTATTCCCTGACTCTGACTTGCACCCTGCACATTTTTAATGTAAGAACATTTATGAAGCCTCAGACTATTATTGAGTTTATAGTGATCTTTTCCTCCATGAAAAATATCAATTAGTAAATGTAGTATATGCAACTGGTATTTTTTGTAGCTTCACATATCTCGCATGTCTTGCAGTAGCTATCATTTGTTTTAAAATATGGCATTTATGTAATCCCAACACTTTGGGAGGCTGAGGTGGGTGGATCACCTGAGGTCAGGAATTTGTGACCAGCCTAACATGGTGAAACCCGTCTCTACTAAATACCAAAAAATTAGCTGGGTGTAGTGGTGCATGCCTGTAATCCCAGCTACTTGGGAGGCTGAGACAGGAGAATCACTTGTACCTGAGAGGCAGAGACTACAGTGAGCTGAGATCGCACCTTTGCACTCCAGCCTGGACAACAACAGTGAAGAGCAAAACTATGTCAAAAAAAAAAGACATTAAAAAAAAAAAGAGAGATAGGCTATTGCTTTGTCGCCCAGGCTGGTGTGTAGTGGTGCAATCTTGGCACGCTGCAGCCTTGACCCCCTGGGCTCAAGTGATCCTCCCACTTCAACCTCCTGAGTAGCTGTGACCACAGGTTGATTTTTAAAAATTTTATTTTGTAGACTACGAGGTCTCACTGTGTTGCCCAGGAAGGTCTCCAACTCCCGACCTCAAGTGATCCTGCCTCCTTGCCCTCCCAAGTGTTGGGATTATAGGTGTGAGCCACTGTGCCCAGCTGAATCTTTCTTTAATAAGACTACGGTTCTGTTACGGAGTTTTATCATTTCTCTTAATGACTTCAATGTCTGAACTCCCCGTAATCATTTTAACAGTAGAAATGTGTAGGAAATTATTAAAATAGATATTTTATCTTTTGACTTTTTCATTTGTCACATGAAAAAACTTCTGAGTCAAGGAAATTTTATAATTAAACTATGTTAAAAGCAAGTGGAAAAATCCTTTTTAGAAATTTTCTTATAAGATTATGATATTAATCTTCCAAGATTTGAGTATGTGCAAATTTTAACAAATGAGGAAACATAAAAATTGCAGCCAGGCTTGGTGACTCAGGCCTGTAATCCTAGTAGTCTGGGGAGACTGAGGTGGGAGGATCACTTGAGCCCAGGAGTTTGAGGCCAGCCTGGCCAATTTAGGCGGATCCCATCTCTACCAAAAAATAAGAAATAAAAACATTAGCTGGGCATGGTGTTGTACTCTTGTGGTCCCAGCTACTTGGGAGGTGGAGGTGGGAGGAACTGCTTCCCAGCTACTTGGGAGGTGGAGGTGGGAGGATTACTTGGGCCCAAGAGGTATGGAGGCTGCAGTGAGTTGTGATCAGTACTCTGAACTCCAGACCCTGTCTCATTCATTTATTCATTCATATTAAATAAATAAATGCATTCTAACGATGACTTTTTATGATCATATAGATGGTTAATGTGTTTGTCAAATTCTGATCTTAGAAAAAATGTGATTAAGTTGAACTTTTTGTTTATATTATCTTTTACCATTCAGTTTTACAGTTTTTACAACCAGCTCTAAATAATCTTCAGTAAGATGTTTATTAATTGTACCTTAAGGACTTCATCTCTTAGGAATCTTTACATTTTAGTAGGAAAAATTTTAAAGACTGACCGACCTGTTATACCCTGACTTCATCAATAGAGACTGGAATTTTAAATAACTGAGGTAGTAGGCATTGTTCAGTATCCTTAATATGTGAGCCATGACAATCTTAGGCCAGATATATATATAGTTTAGAATTGATAATTGACAATATTTTCTACTAATAGTCTTTGGGACTGACAAACTGTAATGCTTCAGCATCTCTGTGATGTGACTTAAATTTAGTTATTAAAAATTCTTAAAATGGTAATAAAATAGAAATGGGCTGAAATTTTAAAAATAATTAGGTATGTCAATTCATGTAAGGTGGCACACCCATTGAAAGCTATTCAAGGAGTTCTAATTCTTCACTTCTGTAATAGATCTATAAATGTAAACAAGATGATTTAATTTAATGTCAAAAGTTGCTACATGTTAGTGTGTTTTGTTTTTCTATCTTTGGCATGGTGGAATCTGAACAGCATTTCACAATTTGATTCTAGAAGAAACTTATTTTACCCATGCCTATCTTGTACTTCCTACTGTTAGTTCCATTGATCTTGTAAAAATGTAACTCTGAAGTCTTAAAAATATAAACCAATAGGGAAGTAAAATTAGCAAGAAGTCTAAGTTGTGGACTCTTTTTAAACAAATACGGTTTTGTCGCTTTTCAGTACTTATTGTGTGAATTAAACCAGGAACCTTACATGTAATAAATGAGGCAAGCAAGCCAGATTAGGACTATGAGTAAGTTGACCGTGGAGACCTTGTCTATAGAGAGTAGCTCAAAATTAGCTCCTTTTATTGTCATGTTAGACTCTGGGTTCATTATTGCCAGATCTGAGTTTTCAAAAGAGGCTGGAATTCTCTTTTGCTTTTGTTGTCCTTAAGTTTCTTAATTTTTTAATGTTAAAAACCTACTCAAATGTAAAAGACAGCAAACAAAACACATGTGGACCAATTTTGACTTCAAGATACCAATTTGTGATCTTTGGACTTGATGAACAATTTATTGTCTGTAGGGATTGAGAATTTCATTAATAAGTATATACGCATTGACACTTCTAAGGTGATTGAAAATATTAAGTACTTTAATCATATATTCCCTCATCTTGAATTTAGCTATTAATTTTTGGTGAATCATTTAATGATTGTGCTTATTTAAATTCAGCTGAGTTCCAATTCAAATTATCAAAAATTCCAAACTGAGAGAGAAGGACCTGAATTAGACCTCATTACTTTGTATAATTTTTTAATGATCTTTTTGATAGGTGTTTTTTGAATCCAAATTTGTTATATTTGTTATAAAATATCCAAGACTTGACCAGGCACAGTGGCTCACACCTGTAATCCCAGCATTTTAAGAAGCCAAGGTGGGAGTATCACTTGAGCTCAGGAGTTTGAGACCAGCCTGGGCAAGATGGTGAAACCCGGTCTCTATAAAAAATACAAAAATTAGCTGGACGTGGTGGTGTGTGCCTGTAGTCCCAGCTACTTGAGTTCTGCGGCATGAGGATTGCTTGAACTTGGGAGGTTGAGGCTGCAGTGAGTCATGTGTGTGCCACTGCACTCCAGCCTGGGTGACCAAGTGAGACACTGTCTCAAAAAACAAAAAAAAATTTAAAAAAAAAGAGTCTTAAAGATAGATTAACTGTTAGTAACCACTGGTAGCCAATCAGGAGACATTTGTCTAAAAGTTCCTCGTTATGAAACAGAGCTTTATCCTTTGAGACGATTAGAAGGATTTGAAAGAAATTGAAAAGTAAATAACCTTATGTGACTTAATGTTAAGAAAATACTATATACCCTTTGAAACTCTGATGAAAGCAAATTTGAAACCCACATCAATTCTCATATGACAATATTGTCTCCCTTTTTTTCATAGTGGCTCATCTTAATGTATGCTTACTGAACAGGCAAATGCTTACTGCTGATAACCAGATACTACAGTATTTGTGCTTTGAGTCAAAATCGACATTTTACTTTCTGTATTAACTTTTAATGTTCTTCTTGACTATCATTCAGTTCTCAGAATTGGGTTTTCATAGATGGCAGCCCTTTCCAGAGCATTTTCTTGACAAAGGAAAATACCAATATTTTGAGAATTACTGATCAAAGTAGAAACGTGAACTGAATTTTTTTACCTTATAGGTACCGATATGGAGGAATGGACTTGAAGAATCTTTTTTTTTTTTTTTTTTTTTTTTTTTTTTTTTTTTTTTTACATTTTTTAGAGACAGGGTCTCGCTATGTTGCCAGGCTGGTCTCTTGAGCTCAAACGATCCTCCCACCTTGGCCTCCCAAAGTGCTGGGATTACAAGTGTGAGCCACTGTGCCTGGCCCTTGAAGAATCCTTCTTTCTTACAAATCATGTTTTGGCCACTTTTAAGGAGGATGGAGATTTACACATATCATGGGGTGATACACATGTACTTTTCATTATCAGGGCCAGACAAATTTGACTTTAGTGCTTTTTCTTCCCTTTTCTACCTCAGAATTAACTCCCTTTGTGTCATCTCTGTAACAATATATAAAACTATATTCACAGGAATATTTCTTATTAACTCTCACAATGAAATATGGGTATCTAAAACTGTTTTAATGTATTACCTCTCTTAGGGATTTTTGCCATCAGGAGAAAAAGGTAAAGGAATACATTTCTACCAGTAGAATTTAAACATTCCTGATGAAGTGGCTTTGTGTTTGATTTTTAAACAATAAAGCTGTATTTTCTCAGTTCCTTTTAAATTATAGCATTGCCCTGATATTATGTTTTAGTGATGAACTCTAGATGCATCCTAGTAATCAAGTATTATTATAAAGAATTTTATGTGTTAATATCAATCACCTATGCATAATAATAAGTAGTCTTCATTGAGCATTTACTGTGTGCTAGGGACTATTTTACATCTTTCATATAAATTATTTATATCCTTAAGTAATCTGTGAAGTACAAACTATTATTAATCCCATTTTGCAAATAAGGAAAATGAAGGCATAGAATGCAGTGCTAGTGACAGAGCCCCAGTGTTCAGACTCCAGATGGTTTGGTTCAAGAGTTCAGATTCTTAACCCCAGTGCTGTATCCCCTTTGCATGGAAGTACTCACAGTTACGTGTATCTGTGTGTGTTCACTGTGTGTGTGTGTAGAGAGAGATAGTATATATATACACACACATTTATATATATATATATATACACACACAGGCTAATTATGTATATGTGTATAGTCTAATTGTATTTATTCTATATATGTCCCTATGATGTATATGAATGAATGTGGTCAGAAGTAGAGTCCGTGTAATTATATCCATTTGAAATCTGAGTCATCCGTTATCTGACAGTCCCAGATTACTGGGTAGTTCGATGTTATGTTGACAAAATATCTTAAGTATTTAGAGTATTAAATTATATGTGATTATATATGTAGAAATAGAAAAAAAATCTCTAAGAGATAAACTTAGACATATATAGCCACACATCCTATTCATTCTTTTTTCATTTTAAATAAAAAAGCCTGAAGTGAGGCTAGAAGGAAGTCATGGTATCAGTATAATTTTCATTGATGCATTTTCAGATGCCTTAAAAATGATTCCCTCTTTTGGCAAGTTATTTGAATATCTGAATTCTTTCTTTTGCTATATTTGCCCTAGTTGAATAAGCAGTGGTAACTTTGGCTCAGACCTTTTGTTTTTAGGGGAAGAGGAAAATTATCTTTGAAGATAGATGTTTGCAATATAAATAGGGGAGAAAAACAGTGTGTTCATTACCTTTAGCCTATAAATCTTGATTTTAGTTTCAAGCTTGACACTTAATAACATGCTTTAAATATATGTATATATAACCATTATTGGTTTATATCAAAGACATCCTTTAATATCCCCACAAAGAACTGGGGAAAATAAATGACCAGATTATGGAGAACAGAGCCAAATATCCAGCACTGACTTGTTATAAGGTAAAAAGACACTTGTTTGGATTATGATTTTTCTGTTTGAATTGCTCCTCGGCTTTCACTAAATGTAGTTTTGTTTACTTTCTTTGTTTTGTCCGTAACACAATTTAGTAAATAAGGTTATACCAGTTTTCTTGTGAACATAAAAAACAGCCAGGTTTTTATTTCTAATATATTGATAAGTTCTATGTAAGGGACATTGACACTTTTTGTTTCTACCTTCTCACAGTATATCAGCTACAACAGGAAGCCCCTCATCCTCGAAGAATTACCTGTACTTGCGAGGTGGGTGTAATGAAACTGCTACCAAAAAATGTCTCTCAACCATCTGTTTCCCAAACTTTCACCTTCTTCAGTGGCTTGGTTGTTTGTGAGATTAACCACTTAACACTAATTGATATGATAAAATTATAACTTGAATATATTTTTCTTAATATCCTTCTCATTTGATTTAACTTCCACTTTTTAGTGGACTGTTTGGAACACAGTATAGAATATGACCATATAGTTTTAAGGGTTGTTCGTATTCTTTTCAGTTAATTCATACATTGTGTTTTTATTGTTTAATATTCTTTTTTTAGAACAAAGTTTGGAGCCATCATTGTAGGATTATTGAATTCTTTTTTACATTGAAATAAGTATTTAACTTATGATTTTAAAAATGAACAAAAGATGTGGATAGTTCACCAAAAAAGATATGATGTATGACAATATATGTAAAGATGTTCACATTTCATTGATAATGAGAGAAATGCCAATTAAAATACAGAGAGATCATTTTTACTTTGCAGATTGGCAAAAGTTAAAAGCTCAGAATATACTTACTTGGCAAGCCTGTGAGGAAACAGGCACTTACATTGCAGATTGGAATGTGACATACTATAACTTTATGAGAATTTTGTAGTATCTACCAAATTATACCTTCACCTGCCTTTGACTTACCAGTCCAAATTCTAGGAATTTATCCTGATGAACCACCTGTACAAATATAGAATAACATATGCTCAAAGTTTTTTATTGTAGGATTGTTAGTAATAGCAGAAAAAAACCTAAATATCTGTCCAGAGGAGACTGATTGAATAGAATAGAATACTAAAATAAGGAAGATTTCTATGTACTGATATGGAAAGATTCCCAGATATAAAATGTATATAGATATAGTAAGTATGGTTCCTCTTTCATATGAAAGAATAGAAAATAAAAAATATATAGTCTGGTCAGGCAAAGCAGCTCATGCCAGTAATCTCAACACTTAGCTAGGCACAGGTGAGATGACAGCTTGATCCAGGAGTTCAAGACCAGCCTGGGCAACAGAGCGAGACCTTGTTCTCCACAAAAAGGAAAAGTATATTTGTAGATATAGTTTATTTTTGCAAAAGAGAAACACAGAAAGGATTAAACCAGAGACTGGTAAAATAATTATGATAATAATTATGATAAGGAGTGGATGAAGAGCACCTTATTTACATAATTATCATAATAATTATGATAAGGAGTGGATGAAGAGCACTGTGGAGGAAATAGAGATGGGAGTGAGATTTTTCTGAGTCTGATTTTTAGTCTGAGTTGTGACTTTTGAACCATGTAAATGGTCACGTATTGAAACAAAAAAGGTAAAGAAAAATGATTTTTAAAAAGCAAACCCAGCTGGGCGTGATGGCTCACGCCTGTAATCCAAGCACTTTGGGAGGCTGAGGCAGGCAGATCACGAGGTCAAGAGTTTGAGACCAGCCTGGCCAACATGGTGAAACCCAGTCTCTACTAAAAATACAAAAATTAGCTGGTTGTGGTGGCGGGCGCCTGTAATCCCAGCTACTCAGGAGGCTGAGGCAGGAGAATCACTTGAACCCGGGAGGCAGAGGTTGCAGTGAGCTGAGATGGGACCACTGCACTCCAGCCTGGGCAACAGAGCAAGACTCCATCTCAAAACAAAAACAAAAACAAAAACATGTACACACACACACACACACACACACACACACACACAAGCAAACCCTAAAATTGAATACAAATAAGAACAAATGAACCTTACAAATTCACAGCATAATCACCAAAAAAGATAACTTAAATAGCTTTTATTTATTTATTTATTTATTTAACCTTTTATTTCTTTTTTTAGACAGAGTCTTGCTTTGTCTCCCAGGCTAGAGTCCAGTGGTGTGATCTGGCTCACTGCAGCCTCAACCTCCTGAGCTCAAGTGATACTCCTACCTCTGCCTCCCAAGTGGCTGGGACTACAGGCATGTGCCACCATGTCTGGCTAATTTTTGTACTTTTTTGTAGAGATGGGGTTTTGCCGTGTTGCCCAAGCTGGTCTCAAATGCCTAAGCTCAAGGGATCCACCCACCGTGGCCTCCTAAAGTGTTGGGATTACAGTTGTGAGCCAGGGCACCTGGCCTTTTAAGTTGCTTTTTAAAAAATATTTTAAATTGACACATAATAATTGTGCATATTTGCGTAGTACAGAGTGATATTTTGATACATGTGTACACTGTAATGATTGAGGGTAATTAGAATATCCATTACCTCAAATCTTTGTGTTGAGACATTCACAATTCTCTCTTGTAGCTAATTGAAAATATAAATTATTTGTAACTCTTATCTAGGATAATTTTATATCTATTAACCAACCTCTCCCTATCCTTTTTTTTTCTCTACCCCTCCCAGCCTCTAGATACCACTGTCTTGCTCATCTTCTGTGAGATCAATTTATTTAGCTTCCACATACGAATGAGAATGTGCAGTATTCATCTTTTGTGCCTTTCTTATTTCATTTAACATAATGTCTTCCAGGTTCATCCATGTTGCTGCAAAATGACAGGATTTCATTCTTTTTAATGGCTGAATGGTATTCCATTGTGTAAATAAACCACATTTTCTTTATCCATTTGTCTGTTGATGGACACTTAGGTTGATTCCATATTTTGGCTATTGTGAAAAATCCTGTAATAAACATGAGAACACAGACACCTCTTTGACATACTGATTTCCTTTTCTTTGGGTATAACCCCAGTAATGAGATTGGTGGATTATACAGTAGTTCTATTTTTAGTTTTTTAGTGGAACCTCCATACCATTTTCCATAATGGCTGTATTAATTTGCATTCCCACCATCAGTGTATGAATTCCCTTTTCTCTGCATCTTTGCCAGCATTTGTTTTGTCTTTTTGATAGTAGCTATACTAACTGGGGTGACATACTAACAGTGGTTTTGATTTGCATTTCCCTGATGTTTAGTGATACTGAGCGTTTTTTCATATACTTCTTGGCTTAAGTAACTTTTAAACATATTATTCTGACTGTACAAACTCAGAAATATTCTAAGGACAAAAATTGCAAAAGGCAGAGGTGAAAAGACAGCTTGAGCCCAGAAGTTCAAGACCTGCCTGGCAACATGGTGAGATCCTGTTCTCCATAAAAAAGAAAAAAAAAATAGTTTATTTTTGCAAAAGAGAAGCACAGAAGGATTAAACCAGAGACCAGTAAAACAATTATCATAAGGAGTAGATGATCAAACGTTCAACATGTGAACATTTACATAGTTCAAAAGTCACAACTATATAAAAGCAGACTTAGAGAAGTCTTAACTACATGTGTAGTAATCTTGAAATTATTTTGTTTGTAATA